>NC_064614.1:439714916-440020358 GCF_023898315.1 Schistocerca nitens
GCAAAGTTCTACTGAAATTTGACTAAATTATGAAAATAAACTCCCTTATGGCGGTTTGGTGGTAATCTCACACCTGATTTCAACATATGGACTTCATTATTAGCAGTTTTGAGACATTCTGATACCTTTGTTTACATTACCAAAATCGTGAGCTGCGTCTCCACGTCAGTCCAGCGCCGCCACCCAGGAACACGTGGGGCTGTGAACACCTCGCCTAACTGTTGTTCGTTCAAAAAGTGTCGGAGGGGATGGTTCGTCAACCTGACAGAGCCAATACTCGTGCCTTCGCGACTTCGCTGACCTGACTTGCACACTAACTTTGCAAAACTTGTTCGCGTTTAGGTGTTGGTACTATCCTATCACAGAGCCACTCCACCCATGCAATGCTACGACCTCTGACCAAAGCTTTCTGCTACTTCACATAATATCTCATTCATACAGTCCAAGGTAGCATAATGTAAAAGATGCAGGGAAATGTGGCACACACGAAATAATAAATAAATAAACACAACTTGATCGATTGTCTTCTGCTTGTTACAGACTTGATTCTGCAGAGTAGAAGCTACACACTCGCCATAATTCTCCTGTACCGGAATTTATTGAGAAAGATATAGGACGTGACTACAAGTTCCGTTTCAGTTTAACTAAGTAAAGGGTAAGAGAGGCACACTCATTCTTTGTAAACAGCTTTGGTTCAATTATCGGCGAGTTTCAAAGTATTATGATATAGACTACGTTAATTATCACTGTATTTAATGATTTGATCGTTTAGTTGCTAGAAGGAAGCGGGAAGAGAATCATTCAGAAAGGGAGGAAACGTGTTCTTTCGCTGGTTGCTGAATGTTATGTGAGAAAAACTGTTGTGGCACAGTAGTAAGGGTCAGACACAGGTTATATCAGAGACAGAGGCGGAAGCAGGAAGCGAGCCATTGTGTTGCAGGTGGGTCAGGTCATCAACGCATTATGACACTGTCTGTCAAATGAGGACACGCATTCAGCAGAAAGGAGACTGCGACAGAAAATCAAAGGAAGTGAGACAAACATATTAAGACATGTTGCAAGAAACGCTATCTCTATCACAAGAGCACATAGTGATAGACTGACACAGAAGTGGACGGCATGTTAGCTCAATAAGGACACAAGCAGTCATTATGAACTGAACCTTGCACCATAGCATCACTCCAACTCACTTTAAATACTCCAGCTCTTGTGAGGAGTTGATCATTGGGATTGGTGACATTCACAGTAATAGACTCTATTCCATGATTAAGATGCCACAGTGGGGAAGGATGAGGAGAGTAGTGTTTAATGGCCCGTCCACAACGAGCTCATTAGAGACGGAGCACAAGCTCGGATTAGGGAAGGATGGCGAAGAAAATCGGCTGTGCCCTTTCGAAGGAACTATCCCTGGAATGCCTTAGTGAATCTACATCCTAGATGCTCCAGTGTGGTCTGCAAACTAACCGAAGATATACTCGAGACGATGGCCTTCACGTGATAAAATTCCGGATGCTGAAACCTACCAGGAATAGGGAGGAGATCAACCAACCTCACGAGTACTAACAGCAGGTACATCGTGGATGGATCACAAAGGGTCATCATAGAATTCGGAGTGGTACCTAGGACACTACAACAGCTAGCGTGAGAATCAGTTCATGCTGGGCAATGGCCACACTTGTCAAACAGCAGCCGGCCGTTGTGACCGAGCGGTTCTAGGCGCTTCAGTCCGGAACCGCGCTGCTGCTACGGTCGCAGGTTCGAATCCTGCCTCGGGCATGGATGTGTGTGATGTACTTAGGCTAGTTAGGTTTAAGTAGTTCTATGTCTAGGGGCATGATGACCTAAGATGTTAGGTCCCATAGAGCTCAGAGCCATTTGAACCATTTTTGAACCCAACAGCAACCTACCAATTTGCCGATGTTCACGCCATCGCTTGGGCATGCAGATGTTGAGCTGACTCGACAGTCATCAGCTAGAACCCAGCAAGCAGCTGAATGAGCAACAGCTGAGGTTGTTGCAGAAGAAAGGCGACTTGTTAACATTGTGAATAAATGACTGAACTCTGATAATGTTTACTAGCATCGGAGATACCTCACAGGTTCCCAACAGCTATCCTGACGTTATGCAGATGTGTCTCCACTCAGTCCTCTGTAAAACTAAAACACTGGGGCTGTTGACCTCCGCTGTTGAGTCCCATGGTGCTCAGAGCTAATAAATTTCATTGCATAAAGAAACATTATGTAGTCACATGTTGACACTGAGTACTAGTAATTCTGTTACGATACAAAGAATATTATATGTTTAAGACCCAGATTTAAATAACATCTCCGTAGTGCAACATACGTTCATGCAGGATAAAATGGAATCATAGATAAATCACAATTTTAGAAGCATGGGAACATATGAATGTTCCACAAATATCTTAGAATTCCATGAACAACTTGCCTGTGATAAAGAAAGCAACTAAAGCGCTCTTAAAGTATTATTCTTTTGAAAAATAAGAAGAAGTAAACGTAAGAAAACAAATAAAAGTCTCAAATGGGGCACTTTCATTTCACTTATTTTGACTGTTGGCATAGTCTCTTAATACCTAAGCGCGGATGGAAAGAATATTTAACAGGGGAAGTATTTGAGTACAACAACACAATTTAAATACGAGTAACACCGTGTACATTCGGTATGTAATAAAACATTGCACAATGGCTCTCTCAAAAAAACTGGTTCAAATGGCTCTGAGCACTATGCGCCTAGAACTTAGAACTAATTAAACCTAACTAACCTAAGGACATCACACACATCCATGCCCGAGGCAGGATTCGAACCTGCAACCGTAGCGGTCGCTCGGCTCCAGAGTGTAGCGCCTACAACCGCACGGCCACTCCGGCCGGCAATGGCTCTCTCATTAAGAAATCTAAATTCATCCTTGTTTGTGAGAAGACAGTGTTGTGCCTAGTGCGAGAAAGAGACGTCATCAGCACGTGTGGGAAATCAACAGCCGGAAGATTATGGCCTACCGAGTTTGCATTTTTTCAGTTCATAGTATTTACTTACTTATTTACTAGCTGAGTACCTTGCGTTGCCCAGATATGTATTCACCCTTTCTGTGTCCATTACCATAACCCCCTCTCTCCATACATCTCCTCCACCTCCCCCACTTTATATATCTCCTACTCCTTCTTTCTATGTCATCCTGCTCCTCCCCTCTCTTCCGCTTGCTCCTTCTCCCTCTGTCCATGAGTCTCCTTCCCTTCTAATTCTGTCTCCTCCTTCCCCCTCTCTCTGCCCATCTTCCCCTCCCCCTCACCATATTCCTCCCTTCTCTCTGGTCCTCTTCCTCCCCCATCTCGCTGCCTGTCTCTTCCTCCTCTTGTCACTGTCCATCTCGTCCTCTCCATTGTCTCGGTCCATTTACCGCTCCCCTATTTCCGGCTCCTCCTCCTCCTACCTGTGCCTATTTCCTCCTTCTTCCTCGCTTTCTGTCCATATACTCAACATTCCTTCTCTCTCCACATTAAAACATTCACTCCAATAGGAGCCTGCAGGTTCTTACCCCTACAGTGTTTCTTTCCGGACTGTAACTGTACCATCTGGTCAGCAAGATGTATGACACAGGCGAAATACCCTCAGACTTCAAGAAGAATATAATAATTCCAATGCCAAAGAAAGCAGGTGTTGACAAATGTGAAAATTACCGAACTAACAGTTTAATAAGTCACAGCTGCAAAATACTAACGCGAATTCTTTACAGACGAATGGAAAAACTAGTATAGTAGCAGTCGACCTCGGGGAAGATCAGTTTGGATTCCGTAGAAATATTGGAACACGTGAGGCAATACTGACCTTACGACTTATCTTAGAAAATAGATTAAGGAAAGGCAAAGCTACGTTTCTAGCATTTGTAGACTTAGAGAAAGCTTTTGAGAATGTTGACTGGAATACTCCCTTTCACATTCTAAAGGTGGCAGGGGTAAAATACAGGGAGCGAAAGGCTATTTACAATTTGTACAGAAACCAGATGGCAGTTATAAGAGTCGAGGGGCACGAAAGGGAAGCAGTGGTTGGGAAGGGAGTAAGACAGGGTTGTAGCCTCTCCCCAATGTTATTCAATCTGTATATTGAGCAAGCAGTAAAGGAAACAAAAGAAAAGTTTGGAGTACGTATGAAAATCCATGGAGAAGAAATAAAAACGTTGAGGTTCGCTGATGACATTGTAATTCTGTCAGAGACAGCAAAGGACTTGGAAGAGCAGTTGAACGGAATGGACAGTGTCTTGAAAGGAGGATATAATATGAACATCAACAAAAGCAAAACGAGGATAATGGAATGTAGTCGAATGAAGTTGGGTGATGCTGAGGGAATTAGATTAGGAAATGAGACGCTTAAAGTAGTAAAGGAGTTTTGCTATTTGGGGAGCAAAATAACTGATGATGGTCGAAGTAGAGAGGATATAAAATGTAGACTGGCAATGGCAAGGAAAGCGTTTCTGAAGAAAAGAAATTTGTTAACATCGAGTATAGATTTAAGTGTCAGGAAGTCGTTTCTGAAAGTATTTGTATGCAGTGTAGCCATGTATGGAACTGAAACATGGACGATAAATAGTTTGGACAAGAAGAGAATAGAAGCTTTCGAAATGTGGTGCTACAGAAGAATGCTGAATGTTAGATGGGTAGATCACGTAACTAATGATGAAGTATTGAATAGAATTGGGGAGGAGTATGTGGCACAACTTGACAAAAAGAAGGGACCGGTTAGTAGGACATGTTCTGAGGCATCAAGGGATCACAAATTTAGCATTGGAGGGCAGCGTGGAGGGTAAAAATCGTAGAGGGAGACCAAGAGATGAATACACTAAGCAGATTCAGAAGGATGTAGGTTGCAGTAACTACTGGTAGATGAAGAAGCTTGTACAGGATAGGGTAGCATGGAGAGCTGCATCAAACCAGTCTCAGGACTGAAGACCACAACAACAACAACAATTGATATGTGTACAAAATGTGATTGAAATCGTTCTAGAGGTCTGAGATGAGCTATTTTACCGTTGCTTTCCCCGCATACACAATTGTAAAATATATTCTATACGAATTTGTACACGTACTACTCGTGTGTTTCAAGCGAATTTCACCGTACAGTTTCATTTTCACGCAGGTGAATGTTTGTGACGTCGTATCCCCTGACCTATGTTCTATACAATGATGTAATTTTGCAGGTACATCCGGTGGTGTATGTGCCTACTGTCTACGACATATATTGTGAATAGAGTTAATAGCAATGAAGCAATGAACGAAAACGTCATGCATACGCTGGTTTTTCATGCATTTCAGCTTTTGACGCCATATCTCCTGAACTATTTGTCGTACAATGACATTTTTATAGGTACTCTCGGAGGCAGATTTGGATAGTATCTGCGAAAAGTGTTGCGAATAGAATTAGTAGCAGCGCGGTAATAAATTAAAACGTCCTGCATGATGCGGTAGTTTTTCGTGCATATCAGTGTGTATGAAGTCATCTCTCCTGAACTAAGAGCCCCACAATGATGTAATTTTCCGGTACATTCAGAGGTATATGCAAACAATGCCTGAAAAATATGTCACGAACACTGTTTGTAGCAAAGAAGTAATAAATTAAAACATCAGGCTTTATGTAGCAGTCTTACTACATGGACAGCGATAATGTAGTAAGGGATACTTTTTTCCTTTCATCATTTTGAGTGGGTAGTCAGCGAGAAAAAGTTCCATAAAAATTTATAATTATGTGTAAAATGTGTTGCAAGTCTTTGAGTGCTCTCATTCTCGCGTCGTGGGCAACACTGCTTTTTCACCACCAACCCCGCCCCTTTGATACGTGAGTACACAGTGATTCTTTCCATACAGTAAATGATATGTGTACCAAGTTTGGTTGAAATTGGTCCATGGTCTAAGAGCAGATGTCGAACTTATACGGGGTCTCATAGGGGCCCCACGCAACTAACACCAGAGAGGACTGATATACCATTTGCTCACCGGTGCAGAATAATACAACCACGTCATGTACTTTCATTCAGGAAATGGACGTCTCCGCAGCAGGACAGGTATCCCCATAGACAGTGTGTCGCCTGCTGTAGCGCCACAGACTGTCAACAAGCCGGCCATGACTTGCGACTTCCTCTTAATGAGGAACATCGACAGTGGTTGGCCCAACGTCAACACCTGGCACAGTAGTGTCACCACGTCGCTGTTTCATACGAGTCACAGTTCTGTGCACAGCATCATGGTAAGTGTATTTCTCTTTAGAGGCTCCAAGGAGAACGTTTGTTGCCATATTGCGTTCGTCATACTGCCCACCAGCTGGTGTCGTTGTAAGGGGTGCCAGTGGATAGACAATACTATCACCTCTGGTTGGCTTAGCCAGTAATTTGAACAGCGTTCGCTACGGTATTGATGCGTTAAGGCTGCTCTATCTTCGAGGTCCGCGTGACGCTATTATTCAACAAGATAATGAAGGAGTTATTGTTACCTGTGTAGGTCTGATCTACCTCGATGCAGACACTGGTCGACTCTTAGGATGGCCTGAAAGTGCTCCACATTTCTCACTCATTGTAAACATCCGGTTATGGGTGACTGAAAGACCGACACGCCACCAAACACCCACTATGATAGATGAATTCTGGCATAGAACTGATGCAAAATTCAATGACTTACTCATCTGTCATCGAAGCTCAGTTCGACTTGATGCCCAGCTCACACGCATAATAATATAAATTTGTTGTTTGATGTCCTTCCTCGTCTTTTAGGTTGGAGATTTTAGTGCGTTGTAGTGTGGCTGGTTTATCCTTTTTTATTCTTGTGATCAGAAAGTCCAGGCCATCTGCTATATTATTTTAATACCTCCCACTGCTTTTGTTTTTAGTGTACGTTTTCCCCTTTTGGTCCGCATCTTTTGTTTTCTGTTTCAGTGTCATTTCTCGTTAATTTTACGGCCTTTCTCTGTCCCCGGCTGCTTTTGGGAATTGTTTTAACTTGACACTTGTTCGCATGAGGCGAAAGGCACTGATAACAGTATCGTTTGGTCCCTTTACACCCCAACCAACCAATCAACCTACAAAATCAATAAACACGTTCTAAATAACAAGTTAATAATTCACAGTCTAACTGAAACGCCAACAGTTTAAATCTGGAGGAACGGCGATAACTGTACTTACATACTCCAGTGTCTGTTGGGTGTCAAATATCGTGAGTAGTGGTTCTCTGAGCACAGAACACTGTACCCATTTATGCAACACACAACATTAGCGATGGGAAACGTGGAGACAATAGTGCAAACATAAATAAAACCCCAAATAGTCACTCAAAAGCAAACTGTCACATACTTAATAACAATTGCTAACTGATACGATATGTTATCTTTCGTAACAGTTCAAGCACTGCCTTTCCATGCACTTCGCTTGGCAAAGTCCATTATTTATCGCACTACAGTGCGTACGATAAGACGTGCAACCTACTTTAACTATATCATACTAGTGTCACTTAACCATCCATGTACTGCGTACTACCGAAAAAAAATTCCATGCGAGTATAATAAAGTTCTTAAAAAAACGATGACGTTTGGAAGACTATCACGACTAAGCGAGCATATCATCTGAACATGACGTTATTCTGTTGATTGAATCTCGCTTCGCAAACAACAGCAGTTCTAAAAAATGTGCTTAGATCCACACTGAATCCTAAACATGGAAATTGTTATTGTTTGGCTTTTGGGCTCTAAACATCCAGGTTTAGCGCCTGTATATCACAAAAAAAACTTGAGATACAATTTAAATTTTCCATAAGTCTGCGTATGACTTGAAAAACATTCACAGAACACGCTCAGTAAATTCAAAACAGCGTACAATGGCTTGTCCGAACGAGGTGCCTCACAAGTTGGTAAATACTCTTGTTAGTAAAATGAGGAAGTGAGGGGCATATGCCTTTGTTCTCAAATTAAAAAAAAATAATTTCCAAATATTACATACATTTCACTTGGATCAGTGTATGACTAACACGCTCTAAACCCAGAGTGCTCAGCGAGTGCATTTTGCAAAGCAAAGCTTTGAAATTATTTTCGATAGGACCAGCACTTTCGAAAGGTCACAATCACTATGATGATTAATTCAACGATAATGTTCATCAGGAAACAGTAACGTGGGACTATAAGATCTAAAAAGAACAAACAGTTTATTAACCAAGTTGTTGAAAAGAACATTTTATACAAAATAGAAGATTTAATATGTGCTGACAATTGAACGCTTGTGCCAGACGAAAAGTCGAACTCGGATATCCTGTTTATTATGAAAGTCAACTTAACCGTTATGTTAACTGAGCACACCTTCGGCCTGACGCAACGTTAGTACCCATAGTAGCCATTATGTTTCTACCTTTGATTTCCGAACGCTACTAACAGAGGTGTAGATCTGTTTTCTTATACTGTATTATAGTAAAGTATTTCTTTGGGTAACAATTGCGGCAACAATACGAGAAAACTACTAGGAAAAGTCGGTGTGGTACATTGTATGTTCCATTATCCTACTGGATTATGGACATCAGTCATAAAATACTAAAGACTACGCTTATTCGTTCGTAAACAAATGATGATAGACTCTATGAAGGCACAGTTTCAACATAGATTTACAAATACTTATCCCGCTTGGAATCTAGGTCGTTCAATGTCAATAATATAAAGTAAGACCCAGAGAAAACATAGCAAAGTAAGAGGCTCGAAATTACGGAAAATGTTCAACAGTGAATCGCCAAAAGTATATTTTGTCTGTATGTATTTGGTTTAGTCAAAAAACGTGCGACTGTAACTGAACTGAGGAAAGAACAGCCACAAAAAAAAAATGCAAAAAGAAAACGAATGGCAGTATCAAATAACATATACACTGCGTCAACACATTTAATAAACCAAATAATGTCCGCAAAACCGCGCAGAAACGTCAAAAGTGCTGGATTTTATGTCAAAAACTCATTGCTAAAAACACAAATATTCGCTCCCAGCAATTCGAACAGTGGGTTTTAGAGAAAAGCAATTCGTCAGATGTTGGAGATGACAAGACTCGAGACAAACTCTTCTTGTGATACTAAAATATTTATGCGGTAGTTTATTTGTGTTTCATGTGAATAAACAACTCGAGTCCATGTGTTCGTAGAAACCTACTTTTTCTTCCCTCGAGACAAGGCAAACACGTCACAAAAGAACTCTGCTTGCATGCGTGTGCGCGTCGAGCATATACACGGCTCCAAGCAGTATACGGAAGGGAGCAAGCAAAAAGTTATGAAAACAGGCTATCTGCAGGTTTCTGGTATTATTCAGTTGATATTATTCAGTAGTTTGCATTCTGCAGTAGGGGAGAGCGTTTTAGCTATAGGATAGTGTACTTACGAACACACGATGTTTTTGGGTCGGTACTTCAGGCTAGTTACCGATTTTAGTTTCATAGGGAGGGATGCGAACTAGAGACCACCAAAAGCAGTTTCCACCATTTTCTGCAGTTTTTGTTGTTGTGAGACATGAAGTTGTGCATTGCGCGCCATTTGTAAATATTTCGTGTTCTGCACATTTAAGTGCTGTAAGTAAACCATTTTTTGTAATTGTTGATTCTTCAGGTACATGTATTTACTGTGAGTAAAATGCTATATACTTTTAGCATATTTATATAACATGCAGACATTTAAACCATACTTGTACCTTGAAACAGAAGACGGTCTTTTAGCATGGAACATATGATACTTGCCAGTTCACTGAGTTTCTTTAGTGTGCGAACAGTTGTACCTCCCTTGAAAATGGAAGTTTGCTTTAGTTTCCAGTAGCTTCTATTGTAAAACGTATTTCACTTGTAACTGGTTTCTGACAATACTTCTTCATTTGATTTAACGAACTGATTATTGATATGTTTTAGAGAACTAATGTAACCAGTAGACTATTAAATACAGTACTGACAAGATTTTCTCGACTGGAACTCCTTTTAAATTTCAACTGAATATATGTTCATAAGAAACATGACCACGCTGCACATTGGAACATGTTCTCATATTTGGAAAAAACTTGATTTTGCAGAGTAATTTCAGAGGAAGATTGAAGCAAATGAAAACTGAATGCCATCATTTAAAAATGGTATAATGCGTTAAACTTCTATTAAAGGGCTGACTAGAGGCGGATGTCTGAGAAGCGTGCCAAAGTACAAGGCTCTCCCCTAGAATATCTGACATTATGTTCATAAACTAATTTCTCTGGGAACATATCAAAGTAGTAATTTAAAAAAAAATGTGAACCAGATACCTGATTTAAATTACTGTCACTATTTTCGAACTGTACACAGCCCCGGAATAAACAAACCACCAACTGGACAGAAAAGTAGTAATTTTGTAAAAAAAATGTGAACCAGATACCTGATTTAAATTACTGTCACTATTTTCGGACTGTACACAGCCCCAGAATAAACAAACCACGAACTGGACAGAAAAGAGAACTGTGAGGAGCTCATTCCAAGTGACACGCATGGTTAAGCATTGTGCTAAAAAGCAGCTGAGTATACTGCTTCGTAGACGCACAGGAGCTCGATGTGGTACTGAATAAGACGTAAAATTAAATGGGCTGTCTTCCATCTACAGCCTTATGGAAGTATCAGTTTCTCTTGATGTACGATCAATGGTACGCAGATGGAACTTCATGCGAAAGTGCGATGCAATTGTTCGATGTGGCACGTAGATTATGTGTATACACAAACATCATACAAGACATTGGATGAAGAAATCACATGATGGTTCAAATGGCTCTGAGCACTATAGGACTTAACATCTGAGGTCATCAGTCCGCTAGAACTTAGAACTACTTAAACCTAACTAACCTAAGGACATCACACACATCCATGCCCGAGGCAGGATTCGAACTTGCGACTGTAGCAATCGCTCGGTTCCGGACTGAAGCGCCTAGAAACGCTCAGCCACCACGGCCGGCAATCACATGATGTTCTGACCGGAGGTTATAGCTCTCCCCGACCTAACGAAAGTAACACGTTCAGCAAAAACATTGGACTTCGGAGAAGTATGTACGGCACAGCATAATTTGTAACAATATGTGAACACCTGAAGATGACAGCGTGGTACCAAGACACGGCGTGCCAAATTATGTTTGGTAACAAAAAGTGACTGAAGCACTAAATATATCGGACTTCTCAGGCGAACACGAGGTGTAGCTAAGAAATTCAGAGGTGTAGCTTGCTTTGGATTTCATGTTAAACAGTAGGTTCACCAACAACTGGTTGCCATAGGTATATTATTACCGTCATTGCTTCCATGTTGGCATACCCTAGCTGTCCTCCCCTCGTCCAACAGTAAACAAGTTTCCATCACCTCGTGAAACACCCCCCAAATTTTTCTCGTCCCCGTCTATGTTTTATTCTCCTTTCCTACTACTTGATACTTTAGCCCACTTATAGCTGGTTCTTTCGCAGACTGTTTAGCTTGTCCTCTATATTTGACTGTATCGGTACCGCTGCCTTTATTTCCTGACGTTATATCATTACTGCAGTGCTACAATGAAGTTATATGTGACTGAAAGAAAAAGAAGGAAAGCACCCAGAATAGGAAGAGTAAACGGAATTAACCTTTACGGGTTAAGAACGTATGTTATTTCAGCGATTGCAAAATCGATTCAGATTTACAAAGAACATGGCAGGATGAGCTCACTTATCAATATGACGTTGCACCTCCTCTGTCCTGGATGCATACACATATGATTCGATTGGGAAATGTGTCATAAAGATTTTATATCCTCTCCTGATGAAAGGAGGCCCACAACTGCTATAAATGGTCCTTGATATCCTGGATAAGGACACTGCGACAAAGTTGACTTCCGAATTGGTCTCCCAGATATTCTGTAGGAGACAGGTCTGGGGATCTTGCTGGCCACGAGAGTACCTCAACAACTTAATTGCTCAGTGAGCCGTGCCGTGGGCTTTGCGACCATAGGCTTTGCAACCCGTGACGTCAGCGTCGTGGTTTAGAATACAGATATTGAAAACATGGGTTTTCCGACCAACAAAGAAATCCGCAAAGGTGGGGGAGCCTCTGCCAACCTTTTTGCAATAACTATGTCCCTTCAAATTTTTTCCAGTATTAAGACTGCTAATGTACACAGTAGACAGGGTGTTTAAATGGTTTTTTGTCTTTTCTTTTAAATTTTGATTTTTTCCTATAGCATTAGTGCAGCAAATTATTATCTTAAGCCTATGTCTGTGTGAATTTTTATTAGAGTATTCTTCAAGAAGTTGCAGGTGCAGAACTTTTCGAGATTTTTAATAATAACCTTAAAATATGACTTGTATTTATATAGAAGTGTGTATATATTAAAAATATGTAGCCTATGCCTGTCCGAACATTTATTAGAATATTATGTAATAATTTGAAGTAAATCAAGCAACAACTTTCCTAGATATCTGCTAAAACATTTACCACACACACACACACACGCACACACACACACACACACACACACACACACACACACACACACACACACACACACACACACACACATATATATATATATATATATATATATATATATATGCTCATAAATTAAGGATAATGCTAATACATGGTGAAACAACGCTCTGGTGGGCGGTTTGCGGGTTTAAATCACCTCGGGGTATGACCATGCGATGCATTTGACCTGCGGTCGTCGCACGGTGGCGCTGGCAGCAGTCCACATAAGCAGAGGTGTGTTGGTGCATGTCAGAGTACGGTACAGCGAGTAAATGTGCAGGCGTTTTCAGACGTGCTAATGGTAACTGTGTATTGAAAATGTCTCAAAGAACACATATTGATGACGTTATGAGGGGTAGAATACTAGGGCGACTGGAGGCTGGTCAAACACAGCAGGTCGTAGCACGGGCCCTGTGTGTGCCACAAAGTGTGGTCTCAAGATTATGGTTCAAATGGCTCTGAGCACTATGGGACTTAACTTCTAAGGTCATCAGTCCCCTAGAACTTAGAACTACTTAAACCTAACTAACCTAAGGACATCACACACATCCATGCCCGAGGCAGGATTCGAACCTGCGACCGTAGCGGTCACGCGGTTCCAGACTGTAGCGCCTTTAACCGCTTGGCCACACCGGCCGGCGGTCTCAAGATTATGGCAACGATTACAGCAGACAGGAAACGTGTCCAGGCGCTACAGTACGGGACGTCCACAGTGTACAACACCACAAGAAGACCGATATCTCACCATCAGTGCCCGCAGACGGCCACGGAGTGCTGCAGGTAGCCTTGCTCGCGACCTTACCGCAGCCGCTGGAACAGTTGTCTCCAGACACACAGTCTGCAGACGACTGAATAGACATTGTTTATTCGCCTGGAGACTTGCAAGGTGCATTTCACTGAATCCTGGTCACAGGATAGACTGTAAAGCCTGGTGTCAAGAAAACAGTACTTGGTTATTGGAAAAGTGGTCCCAGGTTATGTTCACGGACTAGTCCAGGTATAGTCTGAACAGTGATTCTCGCCGGGTTTTCATCTGGCGTGAACCAGGAACCAGATACGAACCCCTTAATGTCCTTGAAAGGAACCTGTATGGAGGTAGTGGTTTGATGGTGTGGGGTGGGACTATGATTGGTGCACGTACACCCCTGCATGTCTTTGACAGAGGAATTGTAACAGGTCAGGTGTATCGGGACGTCATTTTGCACCAGTATGTCCGCGTTTTCAGGGGTGCAGTGGGTCATACCTTCCTCCTGATGGATGATAACTCACGGCCCCACAGAGCTGCGATGGCGCAGGAGTACCTTGAAACAGAAGATATGAGGCGAATGGAGTGGCCTGCCTGTTCTCCAGACATAATCCCCATCGAGCACGTCTGGGATGCTCTCGGTCGACGTATCTCTACACGTCTTCAAACCCATACGACACTTCAGGAGCTCCGACAGGCACTGGTGCAAGAATGGGAGGCTACACCCCAGCAGCTGTTCGTTCATCTGATCCAGAGTATGCCAACCCGTTGTGCGGCCTATGTACGTGTGCATGGTGTTCATATATCATACTGATGTCGGGGTACATGCGCAGGAAACAGTGACGCTTTGTAGCACATGTCGTTCGGGACGGTTTTCTCAACTTATCACCAATATTGTGGACGTACAGATCTGTATCGTGTCTGTTCCCTATGTGCCTGTGGTATTAGCGCCAGTTTTGTGTGGTACCATGTCGTGTGGCACCACATTCTGCAGTTATCCTTAACTTATGAGCATGAGTGTATATATAGATGAAGTAAATCAATCAAGAACATTTCGAGATTTTTCCCAACAGCCTTTACCATTAATTTTGTGTCCAGGAATCCCGCATACTCAGTTCGCTAGACAAACAATCAAACAACTCGTGTTAATGAGTTTTATTACAACAAGACGAGTACAAATACTTAACTTTGATCTGAGAATTCTTATAGTCCTTTATAAATGATCATCCACAAGTGCAACAACACAGATGTGTCGCAAGGAAATGCCGACATCCAAACTAATCAGTCTTCTTCAAAACAGACGAACACAAGTAACACTTCTGGTGCTAGCGACCGCTACTAACAAAAGTCTGTCAACTGAACTGCAGTGACTGCTGATCTCTAATTGTGCTACGTAGTACCTCTTCCTCCTGTTAGAGCAGCAGGAGCGGTACAAGAAGAAGAAGAAGAAGAAGAAGAAGAAGAAGTAGAAGACCATCTGAACTTTGTCGACATCATCGTCTTCGTCATCCACAGCTTCAGACCAAGTAAATTAGTACTTTACGTAAGTATAAATGATGGGCAAGCCATCTAAAAAGCATGTCAAACTCAGTGATGACAGTCTAGAATAGGTTCCTGAAAATTTCGCTTTTAAAAATCGGATATGTACTGGCGTAATAGCTAATTAAGATATGTTCAATGTTTCCGAACAATTTCTTATTGCATGTTCCTCAGTTTTCACCGAAAGAGTGAGGAAGCTGAATCCATCACTTAAATGTCTCACTACTTTGTAAGATCCTATTGGGCAAACAGGTAAAATTATTGACTCTATATGAGCACCAAGGACACTATCGCACTCAAATGACATCAGTGAATGGTACTCGAGTAATGTCAAAAACTGGAAACTTTTCAAGTTTGCGATGCTGGCAGGGCACTGAAGAAAGTAATTCCTTTGTGCGTTTACTTATATGAAAATAAGTGATTTTATGCCAGAGAACATAAGAAACTTTCTTAGGTAATAGCGGATAAACATGCAGTAAGAAATGTTCAGTCAAAGGATAATTCATGTTTTACGTGGTTAATTCTATCGGTATCCTATCCTGTAAGTGAGCATCACAAACTGTGTCTAATATATTTTATGTCCAAACACACAGAACGTCGCCAATATACATTATAGAAAAACTGAATGAAGATGTGTCTAGAAACGTCAGTACTCAGCTAATGAATGGATGACGGTAGAAGATGGCAAGAAAGACGAAGAATTTCGAGTTGTCCCACTGCATATTTCAGAATACTGTCATGACATTCACTAGAATCCGTTAACGCTGCAGATTGCTGATAATACAGATTTGTCATTCCTGTTACAAAAAAATTTCCTTACGCTCGCAGGGCGCAGCGTTAGTCCTTCTCATGACTATATTATAATATACGAATGCTGCCTGTGTTATTTTTATTCAAGAAGTAGATACATTTTTAGTTCAGAAAGAAATCTATAATTCAAAAATTTAAAGTTTAGATTCTGAGTTGAGGTCAGCACTAGCTGAAAGTAAAAAACCTTGAATGTGCATATGTTGTACGTAAACAAATTTTTATAATAAATTTTGTAGATATCTTTTCTGTTACCCTTTCCGCTTACTCTATAGCCTGTCTCCACAAAACGTTAGTGAGTGTCTATCAGTCTCTCAACTGTGATGCATGTTAGCAGGATAGCTGAGATGTGCGGGGATATCTCTCCGTCTCTCTCCACCGTATCCACTCTCCCTGTCTTGAAAAATCAAGTGAAGACACGGAATGATCTGCAATATGTCTACTGTATGCATGTCTGTGACGAAAGAGCTTGAGAAATAGGAGTATTTATACTTTCTCGCAAAAAAATTGTGAGAGACGACATTCAATGACGTGACATAGGAGCACAAACACATGTGTGAGATGAAACTTAATGAGGAATTTAAATGACAAGACATTAAAGAGGGTAATTTTATGGGAAATTTATTGTGATTTCTGGGAAAATTGAAAAGAATTAATTACTGATGACATATTCTCGTATGTTAAGGATTATACAGTATATTTAATGTATAAAATACAGAGATGTGTGTGCCTCCCATTTTATGAACATAATGCATATCTTTCATATTGGAATTATTTTTATGTACCACCAAGAGAGGTATTTACGTATAAGTAAGTGGCACGTCTTTTGACCTTGGATACACTTCAAAAGTAAGTAAGAGATAACAGAGAGAAATGATTACCACAGATGTGTTTAAGGAACACACTTTCTTTCTTTTTTGTATATGAAATACAAACAAAGACACACATACACAGACATAAGACTGGATAACTCATCATACCATCACACCACACAGAAACATGCTGCATTTTGGTCCATGCTACACAGAGTACACTCTCTTTATTTAGAAGAGAACAACCTCAAGAATAAGATAAATACAAGAAAGAGCATTGCCATAAGCAATGGCTATAGAGCAAAAGAGTTGACAATTTAGGCAGACAAATACACAAAAGTAAGACAACGAATGCCACACTGTGAAAGAAGAGAAAATATTTCCCAGCATCCAATACCTGGGACCCGTATCACAAAAAATCGCTAGCCTTTTCAAAAAGACAGATGTAACAGTTGCGTTCTCAACCAATAATAAGACTTCTTCGTCAATAACATAAAATCAAATTCCCAAACATACAACAACAGTGGAGTGTAGAAAGTATCATGCCCCAGCTGTCCCGCCTACTATGTAGGGAAAACAGGCAGAAACTTCAAAACTCGTTTTCAAGAACACGGAAATCTTTCCGGGTTCAACTACTTAGAAAAATCAGTCTTTGAAAAACATGTCTTGGAAACCAAACATATCATCAACAGTCTAGAAAACAGCTTGGTAGTACTACATAATGAAGGCAATGCTAAGACACTAAATCTTTTAGAACAACTGGAGATATACCTTCACAAAATCAGAATCTATGTTAAGTGAACAAACGGATTTCGCAAGGCACGGTTATTTCAGTTATTTTAAAGACCTATTTTAAAGTTATTTCCTGCATATGTCATTTGTTTAATAACAACACTACGGATAAATTCATCTTTGATCACACGTGTACAAAAACAGCTGTGAAGTGTTTACAAACACGTGTACGCAAATGTCCCTCTCGAATGAAGTCATGTGTACGAAAACGATGGAGAAAAGAATGTATGCTGGTGCTAAAACGTTAAAAACGCTTTTATTTGATCATGCGGTAATTTTTCACTGTTCATCTTCTTCAGTACTTCGCATATATGTTCCGCGTTTGACTTATGAAATTCATAACTTAACATCAAACCTTTTCATGACAGGATTATGCATTTCACTTCATTCAGGAGAAAAAATAAAGCATGTATTAAGACAAATTACACCTGATGGTGGACCCATATGCATCGCGTACTTAATAAAATACGAAAAGTTATGACCGAAGGCGAGTCTTAGTTCATACTTCCAGTGTACTGAATACAGTCACGTTTGAAGCTGCGAAATATGGTTAAAATTAAATTAATAATTGGTTCTTGTTACCGACCTCTGACTCAGATTTTATATTTACTGAAAGGTAAAAAGAAAAATTGGGTCTCATTTCAAATAGATACCGCACTCATACAATTATAGTTAGTGGTGACTTCAACATATCTTGGATATACAAGCGAAAGTCGATGGTAGGCATAAAACATGGACCGAAATTGTAGAAGATGTTTCCTGAGAAAATTATTTTGAGGAGTACGTTCAACAGCACACTCGTGATGAGAATGATTGCCAAATATGCTTGACCTCTCAGCAACAAATAATCCTGAAAGAATAGGGAGCATCATGACGGATACGGGGATTGGTATCCACTTGGTTATTGTAGCAAAACTGAATACTATAACCTCCAAATCCATGAAAAATAAATGCAAAAGATATGTATTCAAAAAGCAGATAAAAACTGGCTTATCGCCTTCTCCACACCTTCCAAACAAATTATGGAATGTGGTTTAAATTCAAAGAAATAGTGCCGACGCCAATCGAAAGCTTTATACCAAATGAATAAGAGACGGAAGTGATCCCATATAAAGGTCAGAACACTGTTGCAGAGATAACGAAAAAAGCATGCCAAAATTGAAATAACGCATAATTTCCAAGACTGGACAAGTTTTACAGAAGCTCGGAATTTAGTGCGGTTTTCAATACGGGACGCTTTTAATAGTTTTCACAACGACACTATTTCTCGATTACTGGCAGAAAATGGAAAGTGATTCTGGTCGCATGTAAAGTACACCAGATACAAGACACAATAAATCTGTTCATTGCACAGTAGCGATGGTAATGTTGCCGATAACAGTACCACAAATGCGGAGTTATTAACTACGGTTTGTCGAAATTCCTTCATCAAAGAAGTCGAAGTAAATATTCCAGAATTAGAATTAAGAACAGCTGCCAACATGAGTGACTTACGAGTAGATAACCTCAGTTAGTTAAGCAAATCAAATTACTTAAGAAAGGCAAGTCTTTCAGTCTATATAGTTAGCCAATTATGTTCGTTTCTGAGTTTGTCGATGTAATATCTCCACACGTTGTTACATATACCACTGCTTTATTGACAAATAGCACAGATTCAGAAAATATCATAGTTGTGGAACGCAACTAGCCCTTTATTCTGACAAAGTAATAAGTGCTATCGATAGGAGATCTAGGACTAATTCCATCTTTCTTGATTTCAAGAAGGCTTCTGATGCCGTTCCTCACAAGTGGCTTAAAATCAAATTATATGCCTACAGAGTATCGTGTCTGTTGTGCGACTGGATTTGCGATTACCTGTCAGACAGATCACAGTTGGCAGAAACTGACGGAAAGTCTTCGAATAAGAAAGTGTTGTAAGTCCTCTGCTGTTTCTAATCTATATAAACAACTTAGGAGACAGTCTGAGCAGACGTCTTGGCTTGTTTGCATATGATAGTCACTTACTGTCTAGTAAAGTCATCAGAAGATCAAAAGGAATTGCAAAATGATTTAGACAAGATATATGTAAGGTGAAAACAGTGGCAACCGACTCTAAATAATGAAAAATGTGAGGTCATCCTCACGAGTTGAAATACTGAAGCAAGCGAGGAGCTGGGACTGGTAAGCTACCAGGCCACAAAAACATAATATGCCGTTCAGATAAGAGTTTAACGAAAACTTTATATTCGCTTTTTTGTTTTGAGTCAGTGGACTTCAAAGAACAATTAAATGTAAAGAAAGAAGTAAAATAATATGATAATTGAAAATTGAAAAACTTTCAGTTGATTTTTGAAAGCACTTTAACAATTTCAACTAAATTTACTTACAATGTACGCATCACTGTGTTCACCAAGCAAGTCCAACAGGCGCCAGTGCCTGCAATTCGGTAATTCCACTCTGACTGTAAATTCTGTAGCCATAAACAGCAAACTAAGTTCCAGGGCAATCGTCTACCAAATCCGAGCAACGTGCTTTTCGAGCGTGTAAGTTGACAGAATAGCGCCATAGACTCACTCGAAATAATATTCTTTTCCAGCTGTTGCTCAAAGGGTCCACGTCCCACGTGACTGTCGGCACTTACCGTATGACGGCCATGCTCCAGCTATCGGTGGTGAACGACTGAAAGCGAGATGATGCAGGCTACTGTTATGTCGGCGCTGCTGCTCATGCAGACGTTCCATGCGAGCCGCGAAGCAAGCCGTTGCTAGGCTCCAAGCAAAGAGATTATATAGCGCTTTCTTTTACATATCAAAAGTAGCGCATTGGTTGTGCGTACTAAAAGGAGTCCGTTAAATTTCGCCTACACTGTAAATAACAGAAACCTAAAGGCTGTAAAAAAAAAGAAAAGTTCAAATGTGTGTGATATCTTACGGGACTTAACTGCTAAGGTCATCAGTCCCTAAGCTTTCACACTACTTAACCTAAATTATCATAAGGACAAAACAATCCATGACTGCAGCGCCCGAGACCGCTCGGCTAATCCCGCGCTGCTAAAGGCTGTCAACATAACTAAATACCTGAGGATTACCAGTGGCGGATTTAAAAATTTTTCGCTCCTAGTCACACCATATTATATGTGCCTCGCCCCGCCCCCCCCCCCCCCCCCGAAAAAAACATCTTTTAAATAATAACTATTACCAGATCACTTCACAATTGCCGTTCTGGGTGGAAGCGCTGTGGGCTGTTTGCGTGCTCTTTTATTCGATATTCTGAAGGACGCGTAAGCGGTCTAGTCGCTCGCAATCAAAATTTAATATGGTTACTGAACTGCACTTGATGTACGGCAGCGGATAAAAAAAAACTTAAAACTGCATTATGTTAGTGCAACCTTCTGTAAAAAGACAACAGAAACGAACACAACGAAAATTACTTTTCTTTTATGGTCTAAAAAATTTAGCAGAGCGTGTAGGAGACAACGGATTTTTGTTATACATTCACTTTTAATATGTTCTTTTACACGAAACCATTGAAAATGAAAATAAAAAAGTTGTGTTACGATCTAAAAATTGAAGTGAATGGGTCATATATTACAAATTAATACGTAATTTTACAGAGATGCGTTCAAAGTTAAAAATAAACTGTCGTTTTACAATCTAATAACTTAAATGTGTAGCAGAAAAAACAGACACGTTCGGTATTAGTACGTGAACCTGTAGGTAAGCGTAAGAAATGAAAATGAAATAGAGATTTCGGTGTACGAACTAATAACCAAATACAGACGAACATACACCGAACTGGAGTTGCTATTACATAATTTGACAGACTACTGTCGAAAAATCAAATTTGTTTTACAATCTAATAGTTAACGTGTAAAGCATTAGGGTCTGTGTAACTAGGCGCTGCGTAATAAGTGTGCACTATACCTTTAATCCATGTAAGGGGTGAACAGTTTTGTACTGCAGCTACTGCTCTCACCATAGTTCTTTCTAACGGTATTAGCAAAGCTTTTACGTATTTATCGACAGAACTGAACTACGTTGTTTATTAATACTTTTTTATCTGAGCGTACTCTCCGATAACGTATATTTCCACGATAACTATACATTTCAGCAGACGCCAAGAATACGCATTAGTTGTAATATACTACAGTATCACTATGACTTGACTGTACAGTGCCGAGCAGCCTGCGTCATTCATGTATTGTTTAGTATTGTCAGGCGCCTTCGGTCATGTCTGCAGTGAAACGAGGTTTAGTTCCGCATTCTGCCGTCGGCAATTGTAAAATAAACAGGTTATACGTAGTTTGTAAA
Source organism: Schistocerca nitens (assembly GCF_023898315.1). Taxonomy (NCBI): domain Eukaryota; kingdom Metazoa; phylum Arthropoda; class Insecta; order Orthoptera; family Acrididae; genus Schistocerca; species Schistocerca nitens. The sequence continues at coordinate 439,736,398 of NC_064614.1, forward strand.
TCCAATGAATGTGCTCTAAGTTATAATAAAAATCACATTATAATCTTAAATTTTTAAAACAAAAATGAACAAATAAATAAAGTCACCAGGAAGCAAAGTTTGCGTCTGGCTATGACGACAGAAAATTCGTTGATCATATCTTCATAGTTCAGACGGTTATCAGTTAGGGGGACGGCTTCGATATGAAGAATAGACAAAGGGTTCAATCTCTCCTTAGAAGATGTAGAACGTAGGTACGTTTTCAGTCTTTTAAGAGCCGAAAACGAGCGTTCTGCAGAACAATTTGTAAGTGCCATATATAGAAATGTTCTAAGAGCAATGTCAACATTCACAAACACGGACTGCAACCTCTCTTTTCGTTAAAGTTTACTCATTTCGACTGGTATATCACTAATATCAGAAGATTTCAAAAGTTCCGCGAAATGTACACATTCACTATGGAAGGAAGACTATATGTGTGTCATGTTTGGAGTTTTGCTGTATGTTCAGCAATATCGTCAGGTGAACTGTTCTTAAGGTTACTGAAAACTGTTAAGGAGTTCATCAGTGTTCTATAGCTTTCCTTCCTCCTTACTAACAAGTTGTTCAGTACTGGGAGAAATGTTTCGACTCTAAATTTTTCTCTTCCATTCAGAAAAACTTCTTCACAGCCCGCTCCTTCGCCATCATGAAGTGTGCGTTTTCATGATCTTTTGTAGAAGCATTCATAGTCTATATCAGTCACAGTCTCCATGGATTTATTTTCATAATAGTCGAACATGCCACGAGTTGATGCAATAAAACCTACAAGTTTTTCATATAATTCATGCACTATTTTAGTATCAATATTTACACTGTGCAATTTCAGATTTACGCTATTAATATCTGGAGTATGTCCTTCCAAACTGTCATCAGGAATACTGTTTCTGGTTTGCTGAATTGATTCAGTAAAGCTGAAGCCTTATTTTGTACAAGTGGTTTTTCATATGTATGATTGGCAATATGTGTGAGGACATTGATAATGTCCAGTTTTCACATAAACTTACAAACGCTTCCTCTCTTGCTGAACAACATGATTTTGAAAAACTTTTTACCATTTTGCTTCCCGGTTTCATGAAAGAAAGAAGTTTATCCCAGCTCTGTGTAGAAGCAGAGAAAAAATTATAAAGGTTTTGCACTACACTGAAAAATGAACATGCTTCCTTATAACAGCTTGCAGCACTAGTGCCTACTAAATTCAAAGAATGTGCAACACAAGGCACATAAATGCGCTTTCCGATTTCGTTCTTTAATGAGTGAAAGCAAATCAGTATAGGTTCCTGTCATATTGCTTGCTTTGTGTTATGACTGGCTGTAATGTCCCCACAGCTAATACCCTCTACCACGCACCAATTAATCATTTTCAATCAAACCATCCACATTCATTCACTTTGGAAAAGTTATCTGATGTGATTTTCTCGTACTATATGCGGCGACAGCTCGTCGACGCCAAAGTATTTTCTAGTACATTTATTCTTTGAAATAACAGAGATGCATATATGCGTTCTCCATGGTTGTTAGAGTGGTAACTAGGACAGCTTCTGGAGTATCTGTTGAGGGATTGACGTGTTTCTGAGAGATACATATTCTGCTTTTCTTCTCGCTAAAGCGAGCCCATTTAACATTTGTGCCGCTAGCGGTTTGTTTTGAAAAGAAAGAGATTGCAAAAGGAAAATAATTAAGGCGTGGAATCACCGGAGATCTGGACACGTAATGGAGATGGATTTAATACACGATTTCCTCCATAAATAAGGTTTGTGACTTTTTCGTTCTGGAGTGAATGAACGAAAGAGTTTTTTTCTGAATCATTTGTTGATCACGTTGGCCCTGTAATTAGTGGTGAAGTTTCAGCTGTGTCGAAGAGAACCTGCAATCACTGAGCCTGTGTTAAATCGTCCAAAAAGGCTTCGTACACATCTGAAATTCGCAATCTTTCGTAAAAGGAACAAATTGTCCAAACGATTGATTCTCCCGACTGACTGCAGTGTTTAACAGTAATAATAAATGTAAAGATCTCTTACAGCAAGCCAGCCGCTGATTACCAAGACGAAGGACTCCAACAAAGATTGTATTTGGCTGATTCTTTTTATCACTATATCACGTAATGAAATCTTGTATTAAAAACTACACGTAGATAAAGGAGAGAAAGAGAGAGAGCGAATGAAAATAGAGATAATACTAATAATCCTCCATTAGTCTACTTTTTCGCCTGTCTTATCACGGGTCAGCCAAGAACTGGGAGGTACTTACTTTACTGTATAGACTTATGTGTGAAGGTGAAGGGATCTTAAAGACAACAGATACACGTCTATACGGACAAGACATTACACAGAGATAGCGGCTAGCTGCATTGATAATCTATTCTTAGATTAAAGAGACGGCAACTTATTATCCGAACATTAAAATGTTAAAATGGCCAATCAGCGACAGGACACGTTTTTGGACGTTGCTAAAATAATTTTGTTCTCTGTTTCATGTCAACTACAACGAGCGTACCTAACTGACGCTTGGAAAAGAGAGGAAAGACCCGCAGGTGATATAATTGGATCCACAAATAAAACCGAAAGACAGCACGCTGGGCTCAGTGTAAAGGCGAAATCTATATTTTTATTTGGAAAGCTTGCTAGTATATTTGAAGTATATGCTTTTTTATTTATTGTTATTTGAAATTTGAACATTGGTTATTTGTCTTCATGTTACATATAGAAAGTGTTTATTTTTATTATTAAAGCTTGCTAGTACATTTGAAGCATAACAGAGCAAAGCAGCACGCATCAGCCTTCAGCTGTTAGCACTGATAATAACGAAGCAGTAAGAAGTGTTGTAGGACCGAGGCTACAGATAGCGCAACAGAACGCCCTGTAGACGCGGCTGCGGGTGTAACAGCGAGTACGCAGCAGGGATTAGATCCATTGGTAATTATCATGAGACAGATGCAGATGATAACCGAGAGTATGAATACTTTGAAAACCGACATTAATGCGAAATTTGCCTCAGTTACTGAAGGGCAAAATGATTTGAATACGAAATTAGCCTCAGTTACTGAAGGGCAAAATGATTTGAATACGAAATTAGCCTCAGTTACTGAAGGGCAGGAAAATCTGAAAATCGATATTAAAGCATAATTAGTGCAAGTCACTCAAACTCAAGAAGAGATGAAATTAGTCCAGACTGAGATTAAGCAGCAGTTACAAGACAGTTTTTCCGAATTAAAGCAGCGGATAGAGGCGAAGACCAAAGAACTCAAAGATCAGGCCGAAGAGACGGAACGAAAATTAACTGCACAAATAGAATTGGTGAAAGCACAATGTGAGGAATCTACTCAGCGCGTACGTGTCGAAATGAAGGAGTATGTGGCTATTAAGATAGATACCGTACGGGAACAAGTGGAAATGGTTCCGCAATTAGTACAAAAGCAAGACGCCATGGCATGTGCAACTGCGCAACTTCCTGAATTGGCACGTACACAGACTAACCTAAAGGAAAGCGTTAAACATCTGACAGATCGTCAAGACATTATAGACCACCAAATTAACGTATTAACGGGTAAATTATCCGAAATCACATTAGAAAACAAAAGGCTAAAGTGTGAAAACGTTGAGCAAAATGTTAAGGCAGCATTCCAGAATTTATCTGGCAAACAGGAAGAGAATTTGTTTGCGAAAAGACTTGAGGATGTGCAACAGCAGTTAGGTGCTGATTTTGAGCATTGGAAACAAACGATAGAAGCTCACAACAAATGAATACAGGGCAGCAGCAGAAGTTGGCAACGACTATAGAGCCAGTTACTGCCCATTCGCACACAATACCGACTTGTGCAAGTAATTCAAACATTAAATTACCACAAGCTGGTTCTTCGCGTGAATTCTTATCTACCGGAGATTACGAAAGCCTTTGCCATGCCGAAGAAAAAATGATAAAGCATCGGCAATTCCAGATTTTTAACCCTGACAAAAGGGGGGTCCATCCAATTGTTTTTATTCGAAGTTTCAGAGGAGTGCTACCCAGAAATTGGTCGGAGTGGCAGAAGATCAGTTTTGTTACAGGATATATACAAGGTTCGGGGGCGATCTGGGCCTCGGACGTAACTTCTGTTTGCCCGACATATGACGATTTTGAGAAGGCGTGTTTAGTAGGTATTTCGAAAAATATATAAATAAAACGAGATACTGGGACAGACCTATGCCCTTGCCACACATAATAAACATACTTAAGGCAAGACTACCAACTAGCATCCGGAATCAATTGATTTACGGCAACGACAAAGACTTGAGTCGTTCCTCACGACGTTAGACCATATAGATATTATCGAAGAGAACAACCAGAAAGCCCGTAATAACAGATTTCAATATAGGGCGATAGAACCTCCGCCAAACGGTAGGCAAGGTGGAAGTATGGGTTATACGAATGGCGATCAATCGACACTTAGAAGGAATGAACAGAGATCATTAAATAATGGAGGAACCCCTCAAAATCTCAATAGTAATCCCGGCAATGGTCTTGCGAGGGGCTATTCAAGGAACAACAGGAACGTGAAAAGATACAACCCCGCGTGGGGGAACGAAAGAAATTTCAGACCCCAAGTCTGGAATAATAACAATAATAGAAATTGGAATCAACCAGGAGGAATGAATTCAAATAGCCAACATCAGTGGGGACGGACATCTCCGAATCAACCGGCAATTACCGAAGTGACGGATGATGTCAACCAGCAGACAAATCAAAATCCAACAAACTCGTAAGGACCCACTCGTGTCCCGGAGGAGCGGTCAACAATTGGTTGAGGGGCAACAGGATATGTGTACCCATGGTAACGTATAATGATGGACGATTACTGGCAGATGAATTGACCGAGGACTTAGAACCACAAGATGAGGATAAGGAACAGGTAGCAGTAGCCGAAGTGCAAGTCATTATGGAGACCATACCTATAGTGGCGGTTTTAGACACAGCTGCAACCACAAATGTTATTTCGGAGGCACTATTCAGCAGGATCAGAAATATAAGACGAGTACCAGTTTTTCCAGTTCAAAATTGCAGAATAATAGGCGCCGTTGGGGCTCGAACGGCTAATGTAAAGGTGCAGTCACTATTTGGTGTGGAATTCGGAAATGTAGCAATATTAAGCACATTCCTTGTGAAAAATTTGGTGGTGGATTGCATTATCGGAGTCGACAGCCTACGTAAATACGGATGCAGAATAGATTTCAAAATAGGAAAAATTTGGTTGAATGTTAATAAACAAGAAATTGAGTTGGAGTTGTTGAAAAAAAAAAGCCTCACGAGAAAATATAATTGTGGGATCAGTGTGTAAGTAGTCACGACGGCCCAAAATTCTACACAGCACGTAATTAATGAGTTCCAAGTCAAAGAAGATTTCGGTCAATTAGTGTTTGAAAAGTTAAATGAATCCGACTGCATTGTCGAAGATCAGAAGAAGCAGCTCAATGAGTTATTATTAACGTATGAAAACGTTTTTGATGAAAGGCCAGGAGTTATTAAGGGATACATATGCCATCTCTACGTTAAGCCGCACGAAACGTATTGTAGAACTTTCTATCCTGTTCCCTGGAGGTTAAAGGCTCAAGTTCAAAAGGAAATAGATCGCATGTTGAAATGGGGTTTGATCGAACCCTCTACAAGCCCATACTGCTCCCCATTGTTAGTCGTGCCAAAAGCAAATGGGACTGTTAGATTGGTACTCGACGCCAGAGAAATAAACAAAATCATAATTCCAGTGAGAACACATCCAGAAAACATAGACGAACTTATACAACGGTTCCAGGATGTCAAATATTTGACGAGCATTGATTTTTCGAGCTCTTATTGGCAGGTCAAGCTGGATGAGTCATCAAGGAAGTATACGGCTTTCATTTATTCCGGAAGAAGTTACCAATTCACCGTAGTTCTTTTTGGACTCAACATTAATGCTGGAATCTTTGTAGCAGCTCTAGATTATGCACTAGGCCCAGAACTCAGAAGCAGGATAACAGTGTTTGTTGATGATTTGCTTATTGCATCGAAAACTTGGGAGGAGCATATTAACTTACTGAACCGAGTGTTGGACGTGTTCAAAACCACGGGAATAACTGCTAACCTACAGAAATCCCATTTTGCAGTAAACAGAATCAAGTTCCTGGAGGATATAATTGACGCAAAGGGAATTTTACCAACCAAGGAGAAGCTAATATTTATTTTGAGATATGTTACAATACAGCATCACCGATCTTATGCGGTCCAACGGCGTTGGTGAGGCAATAATTTTTTTCCCAGGAATAGGAGGCAATTAAAAGGATTTATGGGCCTTGCCTCATTTTTTAGAAGATTCATAACAAATCAGGCGATGAACGCATCAGCTCTAAATAGTCTGTTGAAGAAGGATGTGCCCTGGCTCTGGACATTAGAGTGTCCAGAAGCATTCGAAGAGATAAAGAAACAATTAGTAAATGTACCGCTTTTGTACCATCCGGACATGCAAGAAGAATTTTACTTGTCAACAGATTCTTCGAATGTGGGTATTGGAGCGTGCCTTTTCCAAGTACGCAAGATAAATGGACAACTCACCTTCTGTCCTATTGTGTTTGCTAGTCGTGTTTTGTCCAACTGTGAACGAACCTACACGACGACAGAATTAGAGGCTCTTGCGGTCATCTGGGGATTTAAAAAATTTCATTATTATCTATATGGGTCAAAGACTGTCGTATATTGCGATCATCAATCATTAACGTTTTTACAAATGTGTAAACTGTTACACCCCAGACTGGCTAGATGACTCTCGCTCTGCAACAATACCAATTTAAGATCGTGCATGTCTCAGGACAGCAAAACATTATTGCTGACACTCTATCAAGGTCACCACAGGGTTTGACTACAGAGATTGAAGTAAATAATAACTCAGAATTCCCTGTATTGCTGCTGCAGGAAAATACATATAAGACGTACTACGTCAATTTGTGTGCGCATATGGCACAGTTACAGAAAAGAGATGCTCAATGGGGAAGTGTCATTCAAAGGTTACAACAGCAACCTTCGGATCAGATGGCAAATTATTACAAGCTGGTAAATGGCGTATTATTTTTCCGCTGTGGAAGGCCAAACAAAGTCCGTTGGTGTGTATGCATACCTGAGGCGCAAATAGAGAAACTCGTATGGTTCACCCATTTAACCTGGGGACATTTCGGTGCGACAAAATGTGCAGACAAGATAAGTGTGTACAGTTATTTTCCCTACATAAAGCGCAGAGTGCATGAGGTCTTGAAGAAATGCATAATCTGTCAAAAAGCCAAGCCGGATTCAAAAGGGAGTAAGCACCCATTACGCTCTCTATACTAGTCCGAGAACCAAAAGAATTAATTTCATGATATCTGTGTGGACCGTTACTACTTCAAGAGGAGGTGTTAGATATGTGTTGGCATTTCTTGATGTGTGTACGAAATACGTAAAGCTATACCCGATAAAGGCAGCTACAGCCAAAGTAATTGTAATAAGATTGACACATGTTGGTATACCTAAGGCGATAATAACAGACAATGCTAAGATATTCACGGGACTCCGATGGAAACAGACTTTGTCTCAAGTCGGTGTGAAACACATACTAACATCGTTTTACCACCCACAAGGCAATGTGGTTGAGAGAATTGTTAGAGAGTTAAGTCGCTTTATGAGGACCTATTGCCATAATAAGCAGACTGCGTGGGCAAATTTTGTGGAAGAATTTGAGCAGATATACAACAACATGCCCCACTCCTCCACTGGTTATACACCTCATGAATTGATGGTCGAGGCAAAAGAAGAAAACTTCTGGACTGAACATATGCCCAAAACTCAGGAAACTGAAATGCCTTGGGAAGAAAAAATAAGACAATCCATCATAAATATGACGCAAAAGGCTGATCAGAGAAAACAACAATATGACAAATTAATCAAGAGGGTACAGGCGTACCACGTGGGAGAGAAGGTAAAAAGTGAAAAGACATACCAAATCATCCTTAATAAAGAAGAGTATAAAGAAATGGGAATTATTATATACTGGCCCATACATCATTCTACAAATTCCGAACCCTGGGGCTTATCTGTTAGCATACCCGGGATCTAACAAAATTAAAGGGTTATTTTCCCATAACGACTTGAAAAAATTTAATGAAGATTAGAAGCTAGGGATGAATGGTGTTGCGAGTGACAGAGATGAACGCTCGCAAAACATAACAATAAACTGTGTGTGTTTAGTGTTAGAAAACTTTAAACTGAAATAATTAATCAGTGACACAGATTGTAGAAATAGTGAATAACTATAACTATCGAGTGCTGTAAAGAAGATAGTGGAGATAGGCTTCACCTGTGTTTGGGTAAACATAGAACTTTAGCATTGCTAATGCCATCAATAATTATAAAGGATCTGAATGACCTTCAAGAAGAAAGAAATATTTCCAGAAAATGACGCAGCATAATCAAAAGAGGTTCCCAGTGAATGTTCATATATAATTTCAAATGCACGCTTCGATGTGTAAACGTGTGAAGTGAAGTGATGCGTTTAGTCAGTGAATCATGAGTGACAGTTAACGCCGCAAAGATAATTTCCCGCGCAAAACAATTGACGTCGGCGCGAGAGTTAGAATCGATATAGACGACACAGATATGCTTTGTAAGAGACTCGCATCAAACGCGAGGGGAAACGGATTGATGTTCAACTTCAAAAAAGTGTCATAATTAGAGGTTAAGAGTCCTTGATTTATTGTTGAATGTCAAAAGAAGTTAATATTCATAGAGTTTGTAGTTATTTAATGGGTCTTGTGCACTTTGAAATTTTGTTTGAAAATCCATTTCCATATATGTGCATGTATGAGCGCCGGATGAATCAGAGAATAAATGAAAGAAGTGAATCCACATCCCTCGCCACTTATAACTTTTACATTACAGCAATCAAAAGGAGAAATATATGTATTTAGGATAAAAATTTTATGAGTATAGATAAATGACATGACTTTTCAAGGAAATGATGGATTATGTCTTTGTATAAAATGAACCACACTTTCCATTATTCGATGATTTGAATCCAAAATCTACTGCCAGTTGCATGAATCCTTTAAATTACGAAGAGTAAATCGTTGACAGAAAATGTGTCAGAATTTTTGGACTAATAAGCACAAGTGGTGATTAAGTGATATGCGAAGTCCAAAAGAAAATTCAAACTCGAGTAAATATTATGATGTTTTCGGCAACAGCATTAGTCAATGGATAAATGGAAACCTTAAGTCAATGGCTAAATTCCTTGCAGTACATCGTAAGAAAAAGGAGGTATGAAGCCATAGGGATTTTGTTTTCAAAAAGGAGAATCTTGGACGGTGCAACGTAACCAGTACTTTTACAGGAAGAGTTTCCCTTTCGGTCATTGTTAATTCTTTTGGAATGAATGTTGTATGTAAAATCTGGTCTCCCTGTCCCTTCTACTCTTCCCATTGTGGGCTGCGTAGAAGACCGACTACAAATTTGGACGTCGGGGACATGGAAGATCCGGGGGAGTTTCAGCACCGCAAGATATTGTCCTGGGTGTCCTGGGTACAAGATTAAAAAAAAAAAAAAAAAAAAAAAAAAAAAACACTTGAGTTATTGATTGTAAATTTTTTTAACTACAGGCACAAATCACTCTTCTCCAAATCGTTAAATAACTCTATCCCTATCTTTCCTTTAGAGATCAATTTCAAAATTATTTTTTCTCTTCTGTAGGCTTTCCTATCTTCTATGTACCATAGGCTGGGGGTCTAGGCTTAAGAGGTTTTCCAAGGTTTCCCTGCTGAAGAAAGTTCCCGAATCGGTAGACCCTGATAATAGTTTCATGAAAGATCACTTTCCTTGGTTGTGCACAGTAGTCATAACACCATTGATGCACGTAAAAGCAATACAGCCGCGGTACTTGTCTCTTCATTTCTTCTGTTTTCAATGTTTCTTTTCTTCGTCTGTCTTATACATAATTGTTTTTTTTTTTCAGTCGGACGACTGACACTCATCACTTCCGGGTTACCCACACTAATAGATAGCTCGCGAAGTGTGTTCGGTAAATCAAAATTAGGCTCAAAAAACTTCGCTCGCTGCGAGGGACATTGTAATGTCCCCACAGCAAATACCCTCTACCACGCACCAATTAATCATTTTCAATCAAACCATCCACATTCATTTACTTTGGAAAAGTTATCTGATGTGATTTTCTCGTAATATATGCGGCGACAACTCGTCGACGCCAAAGTATTTTCTAGTGCATTTATTCTTTGAAATAACAGAGATGCAGATATGCATTCTCCATGGTTGTTAGAGTGGTAACTAGGACAGCTTCTGGAGTATCTGTTGAGGGATTGACGTGTTTCTGAGAGATACATATTCTGCTTTTCTTCTCGCTAAAGCGAGCCCATTTAACATTTGTGCCGCTAGCGGTTTGTTTTGAAAAGAAAGCGATTGTAAAAGGAAAATAATTAAGGCGTGGAATCACCGGAGATCTGGACACGTAATGGAGATGGATTTAATACACGATTTCCCCATAAATAAGGTTTGTGACTTTTTTGTTCCGGAGTGAATGAACGAAAGATTTTTTTTCTGAATCATTTGTTGATCACGTTGGCCCTGTAATTAGTGGTGAAGTTTCAGCTGTGTCGAAGAGAACCTGCAATCACTGAGCCTGTGTTAAATCGTCCAAAAAGGCTTCGTACACATCTGGAATTCGCAATCTTTCGTAAAAGGAACAAATTGTCCAAACGATTGATTCTCCCGACTGACTGCAGTGTTTAACAGTAATAATAAATGTAAAGATCTCTTACAGCAAGCCAGCCGCTGATTACCAAGACGAAGGACTCCAACAAAGATTGTATTTGGCTGATTCTTTTTATCACTATCTCACGTAATGAAATCTTGTATTAAAAACTACACGTAGATAAAGGAGAGAAAGAGAGAGAGAGCGAATGAAAATAGAGATAATACTAATAATCCTCCATTAGTCTACTTTTTCGCCTGTCTTATCACGGGTCAGCCAAGAACTGGGAGGTACTTACTTTACTGTATAGACTTATGTGTGAAGGTGAAGGGATCTTAAAGACAACAGATACACGTCTATACAGACAAGACATTACACAGAGATAGTTGCTACCTGCATTGATAATCTATTCTTAGATTAAAGAGACGGCAACTTATTATCCGAACATTAAAATGTTAAATGGCCTCTACAGTCAATAATATCGATTGAACTTGTAGACAGGATTTTAGCACTGACTCAGCTAAGTTTTCGGACTTTGTAAATGGTCCGCCTAAGTCGTTGATATCTTGCTAATTGCTGTAAACGCACTATTTCACTCCAATTTACGGAGCTTGTTAGCACTTGATGTTAGGTTGGCGCCATTACAATGTATTGTATTGTAGTAATCGCTGCTGCTTGCTGGATCGCTGCTGTGTCTCGTTGCTGATGCTGGCTCTAAATCTGGTTGTCTAGGGTAAAAACATGAGGTCCCGTGTTTTTCATGTGCTTTTGATGATAAAGAACGAGCGAAACCAACACGTATGTAAACATCAAATATTTATTACTTTAGTGGCCATATTAATTCCACTGTCCACCAAAGACCATAACACAACACAAAGTAGTACTTCCTTTACATGTTCTTTGCATTGTTTTGCCAAACAATAACACAGAAACACACTTCACCAAAGTGACATTCCGACTGCCCTGACTGCCTCCGACTGTTCTCTCGACCCTTCTCGCTGCTTGTATTTATAACATTGTCAAAGAACTACTAAAAAGAGATATAGTTTATGAGTCACATGTACATCTGTTATCATAATTTGTGCAGAAAAGTTATTAATTTGCATCGAGTGACATAATTTAACATGTTATTAAAATGACAGACAGATTTGTTGACTTGACAGAATAATTCTTTGTTACAAAAAGGTCGTTTTTTAGAAGTTTGTCAATTGACTTCTCTAATTTGCATAAATAAGTAAGTAACGTGAATTATGAAGAATTACATTGGTTTTCGTCTAAAATAGGATTGATTACGTGAATACTGAGTGAAAACGCTCCTAGTGAACAAATAGGTTTCACTGGGTGATTTTTATTTAAGGAGATCCAAAATACCTAAGTTGGCCACTATTTTTCGTACTTCATATTAATTATTTAAGATAAACTTAGTGTTTTTCATGATGACATTTGCTGTATCAGTGATCAAGTGATATAAACTTTTGTGTGGGTCAGTTATTCAGTATAATTTAATGGGTTGACTGTTTATGGAGACATGTTGTGCAATCATTGTTAACATACACAATAACTTTTCTATAATCATAAATACTCGTTAAACTGGTTGAATTTGGAAGGGATCGCATACTTCATTAAAGTAAAGCCTTTAATATGTTCCGTTACAACTTGCGACCCACGTTTGGTAAAAACAGAAGCAAACGTTGGCAAGGTTCACCATTCTCATTCACATATCTTAATGTGAACGATAATTGATCAATATGTGAAATGTCCGCAGCGGAGTATACTATTATAGAGAAATACTTGGCCTCTTTTATTTCACTCAAGATAATTATTTTTATTCGTTCAGAAAGAAGCTCTATTATTTCATCACTGATTGCTGAAGAAAGATAACTTGTATGTCCCTACCCTGGATTTCCGTATCGTTCAATGTGCTCTGCTAGAAAAGCATCAAGCTTGGCTATAAGTTCAAGAGACATAATAAATTGACCATTATGTAATGAATGTCCACGGCTTGTTAGCTTCTTCACTACTGCAAATACCCTTTCCACACATTGCGCCAGAACTTTTTTTTCCATCTCAATATATGACTCGAAATGGTTGTATATTGTTCCAAGTGACTTTGTTTCTTGTTAAGAGTGACAACTCAGAATTTTTGTGTTGAACTGAATTCTCATGATGAGATAAAATATTAGAAAAATTTTTCCAAATTGCAATACCATTAGTAGCAGTCGCGGCCTTACCTTTGAACAATTTACATGGTGCACAAAAAACAGCACCGGTACTACAGGAGTATACTACAAAACCACGCAAAGTTGATTCACCATTTAAAAGTTTACGGTAAAATACATTTTTGTTCAAATATCAGGTTTTATCGCCTATTGACCTTCTTGAATTAGGAAAATTCCCATTACAATTTTGATTAATGGCACGTTGTAGGAGAATGTCGATTGTTGATTCGTTGACACACCATTCTCCAGGATCATCACTAACGAGGTTATTTCTTTTAGTAATGTCCGACTTGACACTTAGTTTTTCGTGAATCTCGAAACCAGGAAGAATTTGCTTTTCTTCCTTTTAAACTTATGTTCTGTCTGTATTTACTTCTTTTACGACAGCTGTAGTGCCAGAAATATCATCTGTACTACTTGAACTCGAAGTCTAACCAGCAACATTTTTTGCGAAAAATTATCTACTCTGCCAAGCGCTTTTAGAACATTGGCTTCTCGTTCTCGCCTTTCCTTCGCTAATTTCCGAAATGCCACCCCAGTTAATTTTGCACATTTGTTTTTTTCACTGTTATTCATGTTAAGCCACTTACAAAATTGTCAACCAACAGTAAATAAAAAAAGAAAAAAAAAAGAGAGAAAGAAGAAAGACTGTTGCCAGTTCCAATCGTACTTCATCACTCATGAGCACAAAGCTTTTTACTTTAAACACGGCACACAAGCACAAAGATTTTTCATTTAAACACAGAGCGATGTACTGACCAACTCGGATTACTCGACGTAACTGTGCTATGAAAGAACGACAATGCAGAATAATTTAATTTGGTTGTCGCCTGTTTCTCTGTTGTCAGTGAACAGTAGAAGCACACCTGCCGGCAGGAATTCGTCTCGTAAAGAAAACGGGACAGTCCCTTTTTTGCTTCTGTTTCCCTCGTCGCCGTAATTTTAGCTGGGACGTAAATATGTTCTGAATATTCTTGACACTGTCTTTCTAATTTAAAAAGAAAATAATTTTTGCTATTTATTGCAGTGAGGTGAGCTGGATTGACTCTTATCCCACTTATTCTTAAACACTTTACCGGTTTCTTTGGGCAAAGAAGACAGACTAAAGAGTTTAATTGGTCTTGTTGGCAGTTGATGTGGTGTGTTGTCATTTGTGTGAACGCTGCTGTTACGTCTACACGCAAATGTACCTTTTGTTCCTACATAAAAAATAACCTTTCCTCAAAGAAAAAAAAGCTTAGTTAAGAAGTTTAATATAAAATTTGCACTGTCACGTACTATTCGATTTCACAGTGTGGGAACTTTGATATCGTGCAGGCTGCAGCACAATAAATGAGACAAACGGAAGTTGTTTTTTTCTTCTTTTCTCGACAAATACAGTAACTAAGTAAATAAATAAATAAAGATTTTAGACTATCGTGAAGTGCATTTCACACATTATTAGATATTCTGCTTATGTTCTTTTCGTATATAAACGTTTAAAAACGTAAAACATTCCCAGTATCAACATGTTTTGTTAAATGGGTGTCATTAAATCAACGCTCAGATATTGAAGACCACAGAGCTTTCACATTAGTTACAGTAATGGAGGGTTGAGTTGATACTTCCCCTTAATTTCTACAAGAAATTTAAATAGAGTCGGGTTTGACATACTGAGGCCCACACATGTTACAGTATTTAAGAAACTGCTGATTAGTTTATCACAGCTTTTCAGCGGTCCCAGTATTTTCTCGTGGAAAATATGGTAGAGTTAAGTAGAAGCCAACAACATTCTAGGAAAAATAACGTTACAAACATTGTACTGCAGATTGCCGCCCTGACTGCTTACTTTAAAATATTTTGAACAATCATGAAGATGATACCAGACAGAAACGCAGTGTCAGATTTCCATTCAGTCACCAAGTAAACTATGTATATTTCCAAGCTTGTATGGTCGAATTTCTTTCTTAAGACTTATTTAAACTAGCAAGTTCTTTAACAATATTAAAAAATTTTGTTGATAGTAAGCGCAGTTATTTTAAAACGTAAAAGGTTAAAATGATTACAGAGCAAAAAATGCCGTCCCCCTTAATGTGCCACCCCTAGGCCTGTGCCTATTGGGCCTATATGTAAATCCGCCACTGAGGATTACAGTTACGAAATACTTAAGTTGAAACGATCACATAGATAAAATTGTGGGTGAGATGAAACAAAGAATGCGTTTTATTGGCAAAATACTCAGATGCACAACAAATACACTAAAGAGACTCCCTACACTACACTTTTCCATCCTCTGCTAGAATACTGTTGTGTAGTGTGGGATCTTTCCCGATAGGATTGACGGAGGACATAGAAAACGTTCAAAAGGGGACATCTCATTTTACACTCTCGTGAAACAGAGGAGAGAATGTTAGAAATATGATAATCATGTTGGACGCCACCACACATAGGGAGCAATTATCATCGCACTAAAATAACAGAAATCAGAGCTCGTACGGTAAATTTTAAATATTCGTTTTTCCTGCACACTTATCGAAAGTGGAACAATAGAGAAATAGTCTGAAGGTGGTTCGATGATCCTCCCTGCTTGGCATTTAAGTGTGAATTATGGAGTACATATAGACACAGTTAATACTCTAGCATGAGGGTTAATGTAATGTTTAGTTATATCATCAGAAGATGGCAAAAGGTTAGAGCCGAAAGATGAAGTTAATACCATGGCATTGAAACACTATAAACTTTTTATGACTTTGAAAGCATAGAAATCTTCGTTTCTCATGCATGCGAATGTTTATTACTACAGTTTCTTCGATATATCATTGGTTTCTACTGTGTGACAGCATAATTTAACATCATCAGCAGGAGATGACGAAGAATTTTACTGCAAGATAATGTTAAAACCCTGTCATGAGCTCACTATTAAGTTTGACAGGCTTTGCAAGTGGGTAACTGAAAGCATAGCAACACTCATTTCTTTTTTATTATGCATGTATACTGCTACTGTTCAACGTCCTAATTTAGTGAAGTCTTATTTAAAGAAATTAAGTGCTGAGATAAACAATTATGAACTTACTACACTGAGCTAGGTGCTTTCTAAGTCGACGATTGAACCAAGGCTGTGTATCATGGTGCTATGTGAAACACGTTTTAACAAGTCCACCTTCCCAGAGGTTTTTGTTACTGCAGTGGGAAATCACCATAAGATGTCAACAAAAAGCATCTGTTGGAGGTTAGAATTCCGATCATACTGCTATGCTAAATGCATCCCAAGCATGGGAAGATGTACAGATGAATGGTGAAGTAGCTGAAACTGCTTTTTACGGCCGGCCTGTGTGGCTGAGCGGTTCTAGGTGCTACAGTCTGGAACTGCGGGACCGCTACGATCGCAGGCTCGAATCCTGCCTCGGGCATGGATGTGTGTGATGTCCTTAGGTTAGTTAGGTTTAATTAGTTCTAAGTTCTAGGTGACTGATGACCTCAGAAGTTAAACCCATAGCGTTCAGAGCCATTTGCTTTTTGCGAGTGTAGTATGTTGGTAGTACTGACTTCGTGGGAGTGGCATTATTGTCTTTGGTAATTTTCGTTGACTTGTGCGCTTAAATCTGTAAGTTATGTCAGCAGTAGTGCCAACGTATAACTTGTAGTATTGAAGGACCAGTTTATATGTATTTTAACGAATTTGATGAATGGTACAAAGACTGAACTGTGCTTGTTGGCGTACCTATAATTTATTTCAGTAAGTAAGCCTTGTGTTTTTGTAAGTCGTATAGACATTTTAGATGTAGAAATGTTGATTTTGTTGATTAATTGTGGTACAAAGAATTAACTATGAACGTTCAGGTGCTGCGTAACCCATAAATTAACTAAAAATTTTATCTCGGTGGAAACGATTGTATTTAGAGATATCAGTCTTTTATCTCTCTCTTGGTGCACTATGTTCTTTGGCATTGTTACATCTCTGGCTTGTTCCACCAATGTCTTTGGTTGTATTGTATCAAAACATTTCGTATTATGAAATTTCTCCCACGCATTATGAAAATACATAGTTGAAAAACATTACATCACAATAAATATCTCATCAAAGCACCTTCTTCCTTACATCTTTATGAGTTCATTTGTCTTTTACTACGTTGTCTGTTTTTAAGTAATGTATTTTGATTAGAATTTTTATATTATTGTAACATTGGGTTTGGGTGGAGTGGGACTTGGGCTGGGGGTAGTGTAGGCATGTGTACAGTTTAAAAACTAATTTAGTAAATATAAAATCTTCTTGACAACAGAACAATAACAAATAAAACTTAATTTACGATTTCTGGAAAGAGAGGCACAGACACATTCAAACAGAATTCAATGAAACAGAATTAAACTCAAATTTTCCACAGCACACACAATAAGTCAACAAAAATAATAATTACAATGTATGCCTATTGGCCACACACAAGAAAAAATAGTAAATATTGATTTTGGAGTTAATCGTTGAGCAGTAAAGTAACTTTCAGACTTAATTAACATCAGCCACATAACATGCATACAAACATTGATCTCTGACTATTCCCATCGCCTACTTGTCACTACAGCAAGCTACTGCCAACTACCTACAGGGCTGCCTGTGCATACATCTCGATACAATCTTCTGTACAGTGAAGCATGTAAATGAATTACACTCACAGAGCGAAATAACAAGGTAACTTTCTTTGTACAAACGACATAAATCCACATAATACTCACAATGTAACAAAAATAAGATCACCATGGTTACAATAAAACACACTAACTGATCACGTAATTAATAAAATAAAAATGACCCTCGACTTTACAGAACACATTCATGTGCCCAGCGTATCATCACACAACAACTATAAGACATTGCACTATAACCACAGACTTCCACGTGTAATATTACTTGCTACCTAAATCTCTCAATGCATCATTTATACTTTGCACTATATTGAATCACTTAACCACCAAGATGCAGCATTCAGCTGCTAAAGCACATAGGCATTGCTTGAGATGCACAAGTCCCTTTCTCTGCCTCCACTGGAATCGCTGGCCTCTGGTGCAGGACAAGATACTAACTGCTCCACTGTGTTGTTTGTGTCTACACAGTGGCCAAGCCCAGATGACCATTAGTGGTGTCCCACAGAGAGATTCTTGGCGTACGAGCTTGGAGAAAGCCTTATGTTTTTGACTGTGCACCAGCTGACATCCATTCAGTTTATCAGCGCTCCAGCTTGTCCCTAGCAGTACTCACGGCGATCTCGTGGCGCCAGTGCAACACACCGCCGAACATGACTCTCTGCACAGCGAGAAACAAACGTGCCACTCGATACGGCTCATAATTCAGTAGTTGATCACGTGAACTACAGTCTGTAAATACGTTTGAGAGATTCAACGCCGCAGTTCCAGCCGACAAATATTACAGCCGTCTTCGAAAATTTTTTTTGTAAATAACTGCAAGTAGGACCAATATCTATATCTACATACATACTCCGCAATCCATCATATGGTGCGTGGCGGAGGGTACCTCGTACCACAACTAGCATCTTCTCTTCTTGTTCCACTCCGAAACAAAACGAGGGAAAAAAGGCTGCCTATATGCCTCTGTACGAGCCCTAATCTCTCTTATCTTATCTTTGTGGTCTTTACGCGAAATATAAGTTGGCGGCTGTAAAATTGTACTGCAGTTAGCCTCAAATGCTGGTTCTCTGAATTTCCTCAGTAGCGATTTCACGAAAAGAACGCCTCCTTTCCTCTAAAGACTTCCATCTGAGTTCCTGAAGCATTTCCGTAACACTCGCGTGATGATCAAACCTACCAGTAACAAATCTAGCAGCCCGCCTCTGAATTGCTTCTATGTCCTCCCATAATCCGACCTGATAGGGATCCCAAACGCTCGAGCAATACTCAAGAATAGGTCGTATTAGTGTTTTATAAGTAGTACAGCTGTTAATAAAAAGGAACAGTAGGCTGTTAATGACACTGATTATGTTTTTCTACAATAGAAAGATGATGCATTATCTTCTTCCCGCCTAAAATGGTACTTGTTAAGTTGAAGTATTACTGAAAAACTGGACATTCACAAGTGCTGCTTAACCTGTACATCCATGAAATAAATATCTGCGTGTGTGAGTGAGGGAGGCGGGGGGGGGGGGGGGTGGCTGATGTATTTTAAATGTAGGAATACTGAAAATAATACCGTTCATGTAATTTTTTGGATAAACACTTTTGTACATAGTGCAGACAACTTCAGATCATTCGCATACTTTTGATTATGGTCAGGATGGTTGCCCTGGTACTACATTTTGAATGGTTGCGTCACAGTATGCCAGCTATAATACTACTATATGATTGGTCGTTTCATGACAAAATATGACACTGTGATTCTTTACCATCATTTTGGTTTGTGACATTATTGATAAAGGGCGTGGCTTCTTACATGATAGGTAAGGGGTACGTTGATTGCTGCCGTCTTAGAGTGTGACGCCAGAGGGCACGTGGTTTCCACGTACCACAGTGCGAGCCTCCAGCTAACAGTTCGAAAAGCAGACGGTGTGCATATTCGTTTTCGAATAGGCATGTGCTTCCTGCTGATGTACCAAGTTTTATCGAAATTTCTCCAAGCGTTCCAGAGGTATGCTGCACCTCGTTTCTACAATTAAAGGTTTTCGTGCTGTCTTGCCTCCCACCGTAATAGTCTTGCTAGTACTAACAAGGAGGGGCCAGGTCCCCAGACTCTGCTGTCTACCGATTTCAGTGTATTCAGCGTGCGAATCGGGGACTACTGTAGAAAAATCCTTGAAAACATTTAAGTCATTAAGCTTCTGTTTTCAAAATTTAAATTTGATGAAAAATGTAATGTCATTGACAGACCAGGTTGAATTATTAGCACACTCGAAAATCAGTAAGTTTTCTTTAAATATATCAGCTCCGTAACGTAAAGACATCCGACTAATCGGAGAATCAGTCATTTTTGTAAGATCCACGTTAAGACCACAGTCCAAAACAGCGTGGGATGGTCCGATTCGCATTTCTTACATTATCGTTCTCTTGGGCAAGAGTATGAAAGCTGTACCTAAACTCATATACAGTCGCATTAAATAAAATTAATTTTATTGGTGATAAGGAAGTAAAGTGACCATTGTAGGCGTCTACGAGTCTGAATTCTTGCAGAGGAGTTCCTTTCGAGGGGACTCCGACACATTTTGTTGAAATCTGTAGGTAGATACGCACACCGTATATGTTCTGCCTGGTTTGGTTGCAATTGATCCCAGAGTTTCAGAGCTAGAATAGCTCATTCTCTCTCTCTCTCTCTCTCTCTCATACACACACACACACACACACACACACACACACACACGCACACACACACTCACTCACACACACACATATACATACATATACACACACACACACACTCCTGCGGTCTATAACCCGTTGGCGTTCAATTAAGTGAGGGGTGAAGGGGTGCAGGGTTCCTTAAATTTATGGTTGAGTCAGAACGACTGTGTGGCCCAGCATCCAACCGAGGTTCCAATATGGATATTTTCATTTCTGAAACTGTCAATTTTAATAAGAGTTTTGGAACTCCGCAGCGTCCTACAAAGGATTGGATTTTAAATGTGCATTTTACATACGAAGTAAGATTATCTGACAATGGCTACTCACTGACATGGCTAAAATTATTTTCCTCATTTATGTAATTGCACATCCCTGTGCAATTTGATTTTTAATCTTGGTACAAACGAAATTACATTGCTCATTAAATGAATTAAAAAGTAAGCAAATGGAATGCGCAGCAAAATCGAAAGTTCATTATTTGTATGAACTGAATATATGAGCATATTCGCATGCAGAATGACGGCTGCTTACTTTAAATAAAAATTCTTTCTATCCTCATTTGAGAATGTTTAAAACCTATTTTTTAATATTTCTACAACGACAAATAGAAATTATTGTTCAGAAGAAGTATGTTTATAACATGTTGCTGCGCAAAAGGGGGAAAGAAAGTAAACACGTTGTATGAAATTAAGTATCCAACTACAAGAGAACTGTTTAAGAAATATATGTTGAAATGTTCATAGAAAGGGCACAAAACACACTTGACAAACTTAAGCAGCAATAGTATATTCTAGACTATGAATTTGAGAATGGAAGTAATTTAGCGTGGACTATAAAAAAAAGTAAGTTTTAGTGCAAATAATTTACTTGCATGAAACTTCCTGGCAGATTAAAAAGGCAAAGGTCCCGAGTTCGAGTCTCGGTCCGGCACACAGTTTTAACCTGCCAGGAAGTTTCATATCAGCGCACATTCCGCTGCAGAGCAGAAATCTCATTCTGGAAACATCCCCTAGGCTATGGCTAAGCCATGTCTCCGCAGTATCCTTTCTTTCAGAAGTGCTAGTTCTGCAAGGTTCGCCGGAGAGCTTCTGTAAAGTTTGGAAGGTAGGAGACGAGGTACTGGCAGGAGTAAGACTGTGAGGACGGGGCGTGAGTGGTGCTTGGGTGGCTCAGTTGGTAGAGCACTTGCCCGCGAAAGGCAAAGGTCCCGAGTTCGAGTCTCGGTCAGGAACACAGTTTTAATCTGCGAGGAAGTTTCATATCAGCGCACTCCGTTGCAGAGTGAAAATCTCATTCTGGAATTACTCTTACGCAAGGCACTGTAAATCAAGAATATCAGAGGGCGCAATATTTCATAGGGTCAAAATATGAGTTTAAGGAAGTTTTTTAGTAAGTGTTGAGGTTACCCAAGTGAGATGTACGTGTGTACAAAAGACGCAACTTGCTGTTCATGAGGAAATGAGAATCTTTAATTGATGTCTTTGTCATTGAGCCCAGGTTTGTAGACTCTTGATAGCATTAAACGCCACCATGGATGGTCTGTACATTATTCGGCTAGTGAGCTTCTTCCCGTCTTAGCTGGCTGGAACATGGTCAAATGGATGGAAATGGAAGGAAATTAATGTTCTGAAAAGTTTATGGTCTCTCTATGACCTTTGGGAATCCTCAAATACATTTCTCACATCAAACAAGAATACATATCCCTATATTCTACAGTAATCTTGGATGTACCTCTTTCTTATTTAGTCATAGTGCATGCCATATAGTGGAATACCCATGTACTCTTTATACACGCCTAGGCGAGCTGCACTCATTTACCAGATGCTAGTAAATCTCCAAGTGAATCCGAATACACGTTGTCTACCATGTTTCCCACAACTGCCAGGTGTACATAGCGGAGAACCGAGACTTGAGATGGCTGCACAGACATTCAAGTCAGGTGAGATATAGGAAATTCAGGGAGCAAGTAAAAGAGGTAAATCTGTATGGCACTGATGACTGGAAGGCCGGAGAGGAGCTGTTGACCCTCCAAATTGGAAAGCTTTTCTTTACCAATCTAACACTGATTGTCTTGTGGCTGTGAAGAATGCATGTAGAGTGGTACTGTTAATGGCGATGAGAGAGAGAGGAAGAAAGGGATGATATCTAGCAATTACATATTAACTTGCTCATCTTGAATACCACCAGGATGGCTGCAGAGTTTAATTATCCATCTGAGGGACTGGTCATTACCAGAAATGTTACATACCCTCTCTAGACATGAAATGTGGAGAGTTTTGGATAGATCCAGGAGTTTTTTAAAAAGTCTGGTAATCGAAACTTGTCTACCACTCTATCTGCTCCAATTGTCTGCCATGTACTGGCCATGATATTCCTTCCATTAGCAGGATACCAAACTACCTCCTCAGGCGAGCTCTGTCACCTTGAAAAGGCAGTGTAAGGACGGGCGAATCACGTTAAGACGTTGATCACCCTCTTCCAGTAATGTTTTAGTGTTTATGGGTGACAACTTGCATTATCGTGACAAATAATATTATTGCAGAGGTCACCTACTTCCAGGCTGGAAACCCATACTGCTTCTTCAGGTTGGAGACTGAGAAACCAGTGTGGTGTCGTCAGGCAAAATAAAACAGGATTAAATATACTTATTTTCCCTCAGAATAGATCTTGTTGGCGTATCCTCCATAACAGCTGGTGCTTTATAAGCTGGAGTGCAGTCTGCTGAATCCAGAGGCAGAGTCAGGGCTGCCAAACAACGCTGCTTGAACCCTGAGTATAGGCCAATGACTTGGGGTGTGCTGGGTTGCCTATCTTATGGTTCACAAGGCGCCTCCTGGCATCTGGTCTGCTACAGATGGGGCTATGACCATGGGCGAATGTGTGTTTGGCTCGCGCACTGTCATGAGAGTACTCTATGCCTCTCCGGTCACTGCCTATGTTGTTGCATCAGAAGGACGATGATGTCGAATGCTGTGATGTAAAGTTGAATGCTCATCCTGGCCCGCCTGTTCATAGTACCATCTGACCTGAATGATGCTGAATTGGAATGATACTGGTGGACAGCCTCAGTACTGAATGCTGATTGGTAGTTACCTGTGGCTATGGATTGGTTGTGATCGAATCAGGCAGCAAGAGTATGACCAGTACTGGAACAATCTCACACAAGATGTTTGAGCCGTGTTGCGGCTCACGTTGGTGATGATTGTAGGTTTCTGTCCTCTGTTGGAGGCCAGACCCTATCGTTTAGTTGACATGGTTTGCAGTTGTTTGTCTTCTTCTCATGTTGACTGGCGCCACTTGGTTTCGCAAGCGTTGCCTGTCCGTTAGTGGCAGCAGCGGCGGTTATCGATATGTGGTTACTGTGGTCCTATCTTTGGGGCGATGTGGTTGATTCTTCTGGGTCGTGTCAATGTGCAGTTCAAAGGGAGGGACTCAGGAGGAGCCACATCCGTGCAGTGCGCGAACACGCCGGGACCACTGGCGGCGCGCATGGACTGTGGTCACGAGGGTGTACGACCTCGTCGTAAACCGGATCCTACAAGCTTTAAGTTAAGAGCATTTGGATTCAAGTAGAGAAGCCTCCACCATTGTGAGATCTTGCGATTCTCCAGTGACTTGGGTTCGTGTTGCTGCTCGTAGTGTTTCCGAGGTGAAGAGCATCGAATGGAGTGCTTGGGGAAGGCGGATCTGATTAGCTTTCCTCGACTTCTAATTACTATTTATTGCGTTCAGTTTGTTACTGTTTGTTATGTTCAATCAGCGATATTTTTCCAGCCTCGTGGCCGCTAATGCCCCAGTTACCTGCCCTGGGGGTTAGTGCATGTAACGGCAGTGTACGTTTCCTCGCTATGCCGCTGCTGTCCGGTGAGGCGGGTAGTTTTGACAGCTTTCTTGATTCTAGGTTGGTTGGCGATTCTCCTACTCTGGGGGTAGTGATTCCTTTCTCGTTCAAGGCGCTCTAAACACAGTAATCTGCGGGCGGAGTCCACACCGCCGGTTCCGGCATTGGCGTATTTTTACATCTTTGCATTTGGTTTATTGGACGTCAGGTAGCCTCGGCAAGATTATCGTTAGTCATTCGTTAGGCTGCCACTAGTCTGAGTTACCATCTTGTGAAGTGAATGCAACTCTTGGCTGTGTATCTCATCGCCGGCGAAAGTGTTTTTTGCCAGACCTACTCAGAGGTCGATTCCTGGTGCACCATCCGTGACTGGCCCTGGTGTCTTATTATTGTATTTGCTGTTTTATTGTATGTTTCTAAATTTTTTTATATAATTGCCATTCTTGGCGTTACAGCAGGTTTAAATGATTATGCTACCAAGTTTACTATGATTTGTCTCGTCCGTTTGGTGATCAGTTGCCAGTCTTTTTAATTTAACCTTTGCTATTGCATTGCTGGTTTACAGTATGTTTGTTAAATTTTTTTATAATTGCCGTTCTTGGCGTTAAAGGCCCTCAGTCGTGACTGTGGTTACTTGTCTTATAATTCTAATGGGATAACATTGGCTTGTTTTTAAAACATTATTTGGTGTGTCTGTATTTTATGCTCATTTGGTAAATTGTAACGCACCGAAAGTACTATTAATTACACAGTTGTTCATGCCTTCCTTAATAACGTGTGATATCTTTAATTATTGCTGAGTCTGGAATTACCCTATTAAAATAAATTTGTGTAATTGCAAAAGGGAACCAGTAGTTACTGATTACGGCCCTGTCCACAATCGTAATCGAATCCTGCCTTCATTGATTACTAGGTTTCAATGTTACAATATAATAATCAGAGAATCAAATTCAGATTACATCAATGGCATCGATCCCACTGATCAACCGACTCTACGCTAGCGTGGTGGAGTACTTATGGCATTGAGTAGCATCTTTGCTGTAGTACGTCATTTGTAATGGCCGAATTGGTCTCGTTAATTTCGAGTGGTTGAGGGTCTTCAGTTTTCCTGCATTGGCTTGATAAGTTTGTTTCAGCATCATAAACGCTTTGTCAAACCAGTGACCGGGAGTGTTGCGTCATAGCTAGTGATTCTTACATAAAGTTATGACAGTAATGGAGGCATGTTGGTCTGCACTTGTTTTACTCTTTTCCACTGAGTTCGTTCGCAAACAAAGGCTTGATGTCGCGCTCTTTGTGACGCACTAACTGTGTTCAAATGTTTACGCCTAGAGTCTGTCTCATATTGATACATCCGTGGGGTTGAATAGTGCAGGAATGTAGATACTTACAAAAGTTTTCTCTCACTCCCTCACTGTCTTGATGCATAACAATACGTTGTCCCTGTGGCAATACAAGATGCCGCTTCATGGAGCAGGACGTAGTGATAAGTGTTTTGACTGCTGACAGCTACTAGCCAGGTGAGAGAGACATGCGAGGAGTGGAGCTGCAGGTTTTTCAAATGCCGTTGTGTGTGTGCTCGACTGAAGGGATACAAACGACTCAGAGGCAGCTAATATGGATACTGCACATTTTTAACGAAACTGCGTTACATATCCGACAAACTCAATGCAGATAAACCAAGTACACCAGAAAAAAAATGTGGCGATGACACGAGTTCATTGCATATTCGAGCATGACTCTAGGATTAATGTTAAGAAAGTTGACACAGTTTTAAACTAGGTTACATTATAAAATTAATAACAGCTAAACCACCAGAGCAAGATGATGGACCGAGCGAGGTGGCGCAGTGGTTAGACACTGGACTCGCATTCGGGAGGACGACGGTTCAATCCCGCGTCCGGCGATCCTGATTTAGGTTTTCCGTGATTTCCCTAAATCGCTTCAGGCAAATACCGGGATGGTTCCTTTCAAAGGGCACGGCCGACTTCCTTCCCTAATCCGATGAGACCGATGACCTCGCTGTCTGGTCTCCTTCCCCAAAAACAACCAACCAACCAAGATGATGGTCTAGTATATCATGTGGAAGCCGATGGCATCAGCAAATGTCGCAACAAGCTGCGTTTCAAAACAGCCATACGTATACAATAAATACAGACGAGTTTAATAAAAATTTATGTTAAAATGTGCCAATATTAAATTCCACCACAGTTGCACGCAATATGAAAGCAGCATGAGTTTCCCAGATTCCTAGTGGATATATAACCACAACATTACTTCTTACGTATTTAAAATTTGATACAAGTTTGTCAAATAGGCATGTAGGTATGCTTTGTGAACCTCATTAATAACTTGTTGATACTATGTTGTTATTTTAATGAGAGGTCGCAAAATGACTACAATAATTTTCTCTGTCTAGTATCTTTAGCGTGACTATACAAACTTTAATTTTTTTACAGTATTTGAGGTAGCAGTGAACTGTAATTATTGCTGTAGTTGACATTTATGTTCATGTGTTTTCAGGATAAAGAACTTTAATTTTGCGTCACGGCTGATTGTGGGAAACTACACTTTCAGGCTTAGAGTGTTTGCTGTTGACTTCCGTTAATCACTGTGCAGTTAAATTAGCTTTGTTTCCACGTATTCTAATTATTGTTTAATTTTTTTTTTTGAATCTGAAATTCATTTGGGATCACTTTTCACTGATGTGTGAATATTATTTTCCTGGACACGTAAGTATGGTTTTCACACTACAGATAGTAACTGGTCTGGACTTGTCTGACGGCCTAGTTTCTGCAACATGAAAAACCACTTAACATGTTTTCCAAGTTGATATTCACTCAGAGACTTAGGTAACTGAAGGGCTATTCATATTTAACGGTCATGGCACTCGTTGTAAGTATAAAATTCGACGTGGCCACTGGGTTTTCCCTTCCTGACGTCACACATACCGCTTCTCCTAAGTTAAAGTACATTCGTGCTACATTTCCATTCAGTTGCTATTCTGATTTATGGATTCTTTTGTTACTTCTTGGGAGAACATTTCCATATTTCAGGCTGAATAACAAGTACACTGTTTTTGGTCTACTGATTTTTGTTTATTTTAAACTATTTTTCGACTTATTGGGCCCAATAAGTCGAAAACTGATTTGAAATAAACAAAAATCAGTAGAAGAAGAACACTGAACTTGTTATTCAACCAGCCGGCCGCTGTGGCCGAGCTATTCTAGGTGCTTCAGTCCGGAACCGCGCTTCTGCTACTGTAGTAGGTTCGAATCCTGCCTCGGGCATGGGTGTGTGTGATGTCCTTAGGTTAGTTAGGTTTAAGTGGTTCTAAGTCTAGGGGACTGATGATCTCAGATGTTAAGTCCCATAGTGCTTAGAGCCATTTGAACCATTTGTTATTCAAGTTAAACTAATTGGAATTCAGTTTCAGTTCAGTTCAAATTCAATTCAATCCAAAAAGGGCAGATGCCAAAAGTTTAATCAATTTCCACTGTGACATTACAGTTTACATAATTTCCCTTCACCCATCTGCTATCACATTTTAAACACATTCCTCCACACTAATTACCTTAAGTTTGAAACACAAGAGCTCACTTATCCCCAGTTTAAAATCGAAGAAAAAGTCGCATCTTCTAAGTTTAAAATGGTGAGAAAATGCGTTTACATTGGGTTTAAAATTACGGTAAGCTCTCTGGTCGTCAGAGTTAGTCCACTTCACTTTAAAACTGTATAACTCACTGCTCCAAAGTCTTTATGGTCATCAGACACCCATCACAGTGATGTGTGTGCACAGCAGAATAGGAATAGAGGAAGCAAGCATTTCATTTGTATTTGTTTAAACATACGACATCAGTCCTCCTCATAGAACTCCACCAGCGTAGCACCATGCCATGTCACGGCCACTACGCACGGTGTTAAGATAGAGGTGATGGGAGCAGCACACCGACAGCCGCCACCCCAGCCGGCCACCGAGTGTGTGCAGTAATGAAACCTGTAGGAGCTGGTTTTCCACCTTCAGTTGTGAGCCACTGTCTCCCAAGACCTACGCCACACTGCACATGACATCACATAGTGCCCGACCACTAAGCGCACAGTGTTCTGCTATAGGAGGCTGCTTTAGCTGCGTGTATGTACCTGCTCGCGTCACATCATGCGCTAAGATTGTCGGCAATTGTTTGTGCAGTCTGGAATGCTACTGTTCAAAGCACGCTAGGTATCCCACCACAGCCGGCTAAATAACGTCCCACTTAGAGCAGGGCTAATGACGCTGTATTGTCCGATGCGCCTTTACTGCCAAAAATTCGTACCAGTTTACGCTCACTCAGTACAATACCATCTCATTGTCTTTCCCTAACATTTTGGAGCATGCTGGACTGTACAGAAGCACACCTACAGACGACTGCGGAATAAAATACCTCCGTGAACGTAGATTTTGGGTACTGACAGTGAAGAAAAGATAAATTATTGCTCAAAGAGGAGAATGTAGTCAATTACCCCTCACTCCATTTACGAGTGAAGTAAGATCGAAACCAACGAATTTTTTTTCCGGCAGCACTGAATTTTGTGTTGAAATAAACGAATATAGTACCGAAATCGATTAATTTTCTACGTAAATCAGAGAATTTCTGCATCAGACATACTTCCCTATCACTGACAATGAACATCGATGAATCAACTTTTACATCTAAGGGTTCCTGCCTCACTGTGTGTTTTTACGTTGCAGACATAGTGTCACAAGTCTCCTTAGGATTTGTAAATGCAGGCAACTGACATACATTCACCAAATCATTGAATTTCCACGTCAATTTTATGCTGGAATCAACGAATATATTATCGAAACCAATGAAATTTATACCTAAAGAAGCGAATTTCTCGTCAAACCTCATTCATACCACTACCTTTTCGTATCGGCTGCGCACAGTTGTCATCATCATATCAGAGCATTCTGATCTCGTCCGATATCTATTGTCATGCTTATTTCATAAGCACTCCAAAAAAATCTATAACTGATCGTAATAGTGTCTTTTACATTACTTCCTTCACAGTGCATGACATTTTCCAAGAAGCATTTCAACAAATTTAAGTTTTCCATCCTTTTCCCCTGTACTATCATGAAGTCAAAGAACAGTTTCGCTGTAACTCCCAAAGTTTTTCATGATCATAATCGTAATGCCCCCCCCCCCCCCCCATGAACCACGGACCTTGCCGTTGGTGGGGAGGCTTGCGTGCCTCAACGATACAGATAGCCGTACCGTAGGTGCAACAACGGAGGGGTATCTGTTGAGAGGCCAGACATAAGTGTGGTTCCTGAAGAGGGGCAGCAGCCTTTTCAGTAGTTGCAGGGGCAACAGTCTGGATGACTGACTGATCTCGCCTTGTAACGCTAACCAAAACGGCCTTGCTGTTGTGGTACTGCGAACTGCTGAAAGCAAGGGGAAACTACAGCCGTAATTTTTCCCGAGGGCATGCAGCTTTACTGTATGATTAAATGATGATGGCATCCTATTGGGTAAAATATTCTGGAGGTAAAATAGTCCCCCATTCGGATCTCCGGGCGGGGACTACTCAAGAGGACGTCGTTATCAGGAGAAAGAAAACTGGCATTCTACGGATCGGAGCGTGGAATGTCAGATCCCTTAATCGGGCAGGTAGGTTAGAAAATTTAAAAAGGGAAATGGATACGTTAAAGTTAGATATAGTGGGTATTAGTGAAGTTCGGAGGCAGGAGGAACAAGACTTTTTTTTCAGGTGAGTGCAGGGTTATAAATACAAAATCAAATAGGGGTAATGCAGGAG
This sequence comes from Schistocerca nitens, assembly GCF_023898315.1. NCBI lineage: Eukaryota > Metazoa > Arthropoda > Insecta > Orthoptera > Acrididae > Schistocerca > Schistocerca nitens. Next base: position 439,766,333 of record NC_064614.1, read on the forward strand.
TAGGTTTAATAATGGATAAAAAAAATAGGAGTGCCAACAAGCTACTGCAGACAGCATAGTGAACGCATTATTGTGGATAAGATAGACACGAAGCTCACGCCTACTACAGTAGTACAAGTTTATTTGCCAACTAGCTCCGCAGACGACGAAGAGATTGATGAAATGTATGATTAGATAAAAGAAATTATTCAGATAGTGAAGAGAGACGAAAATTTAATAGACATGGGTGACTGGAATTCGATAGTAGGAAAAGCAAGAGAATGAAACGTAGTAGGTGAATATGGAATGGGGTTAAGGAATGAAAGAGGAAGCCGCCTGGTAGAATTCTGCACAGAGCATAACTTAATCATAGCTAACACTTAGTTCAAGAATCACGAAAGAAGGTTGTATACATGGAACAACCCTGGAGATACTAGAAGTATCAGATAGTTCAAATGGTTGAAATGGCTCTGAGCACTATGGGACTCAACTGCTGTGGTCATCAGTCCCCTAGAACTTAGAACTACTTAAACCTAACTAACCTAAGGACATCACACACACCCAAGCCCGAGGCAGGATTCGAACCTGCGACCGTAGCAGTCGCACGGTTCCGGACTGCGCGGCTAGAACCGCGAGACCACCGCGGCCGGCTATCAGATAGATTATATAATGGTAAGACAGAGATTTAGGAACCAGGTTTTAAATTGTAAGACATTTCCAGGACAGGAATGGGGGACAGAAATACAGTAGAAGAAGAATGGGTAGCTTTGAGGAATGAAATAGTGAAGGCAGCAGAGGATCAAGTACGTAAAAAGACGAGGGCTAGTAGAAATCCTTGGGTAACAGAAGAGATACTGAATTTAATTAATGAAAGGAGAAAATAAAAAATGCAGTATTACGAAGCACGCAAAAAGGAATACAAATATCTCTAAAATGAGATCGACAGGAAGTGCAAAATGGCTAAGTAGAGATGGCTAGAGGACAAATGTAAGGATGTAGAGGCTTATCTCACGAGGGGTAAGATAGATACTGCCAACAGGAAATTTAAAGTTTTGCTATTTGGGGAGTAAAATAACTGATGATGGTCGAAGTAGAGACGATATAAAATGTAGACTGGCAATGGCAAGGAAAGAGTTTCTGAAGAAGAGAAATTTGTTAACATCGAGTATTGATTTAAGTGTCAGGAAGTCATTCCTGAAAGTATTTGTACGGAGAGTAGCCATGTATGGAAGTGAAACATGGACGATAAATAGTTTAGACAAGAAGAGAATAGAAGTTTTCGAAATGTGGTGCTACAGATGAATGCTGAAGATTAGATTGGTAGATCACGTAACTAATGCGGAGGTATTGAATAGGATTGGGGAGAAGAGATGTTTGTGGCACAACTTGACTAGAAGAAGGGATCGGTTGGTAGGACATGTTCTGAGGCATCAAGGGATCACCAATGTAGTACTGGAGGGCAGCGTGGAGGGTAAAAATCGTAGAGGGAGACCAAGAGATGAATACACTAAGCAGATTCAGAAGCATGTAAGCTGCAGTAGGTACTGGGAGATGAAGAAGCTTGCACAGGATAGAGTAGCATGGAGAGCTGCATCCAACCAATCTCAGGACTGAAGACCACAACACAACAACAACAACAACAATCGGAATGGTTTGATACGTTTTATAAAGATCGCTCTAACTATAGCAGTATACCAGAATGTTCTTTCCCTGTCCTTAGATGATTAAAACCTAACCTGCGCAATACCAAGACGCAAGAGAAACTGAACGAAAACGCTATCCATAAACAAGAAAACATTTCATTAAGTAATCCACTGTTCGTAGGAACACATTATTTATGAGTTAGGGTTAGAACTTACACAAAGGTATGAAAAAATAATATATTTTGTATATATTAATTAATTTGTGTGGGGAAAGAATTTGAAACTTGATTTTCAGGAGGTTAGTTTTCACCGCTTGTGAACTGTGACGTAGAGCACTCACATTTAGTTTCAAAACCTGGTGCCCCTGTCGGCACGATTAACCAGTCTTGCATGGGCACACTATCTGAAGTGCTGATCGTGGCACGGGAGTCGCTACTCTGTCTACCAGCATCCGTAAAGAAATGCAACCCCTGTCGGACGTCAGCCCTTACAGGACTGGAATTAACCAAAGCGTAGTTCGAATGTGCTGAACCACCACTGACATGGGTCGACATTATGGCTGGATTCAAAAACTCAATCTCATAGTAGCCTGCGTAACACAATGACTTCTTATTAAGTTTAACTTAAAAATGCAGTTCTTCTGCATGTTCCTGTCCGTAGATAAATGTTTCCAGTTTCTCCTTGAGGGATATGATTCGACTGCCTCTTTATCTATGTTACTGAACCTGTAAATCATTCCAGTTACATTTTATTTCAACATGTGAGCGGTTTTTCATGAAACGGAACACAGTTTAGACGGAGTAATTTTCCTCTATTTTCACAATTTTAAAAAATTTTCTTTAGATCCACGACACACAACGAAATTTGTAGCAAATACTTCCTCTGAAGTGTTCTTTGTAAACTCATACTAGACGTTCCCGAAAGATTCAAATACATGTGGAACCATTTACATCTACATCTGCATCTATACTCAGCAAGCCGATTTGTAGTGTGTGGCGGAGGATACTTTGTGTACCACTGTCGCTTCTCCCTTTTCCCACTTTAGCAGCAGGAAGAAGGATTGCGGTAAGCCTCTCTAGGCCTCGAATCTTTCTGATTTTACCTTCATGGTCTTTTCGCGAGAAATACGTAGGAGGAAGCAATACATTTGTTGACTCTTTTAGAAATGTACACCCTGGAAACTTTAACGATAGACCACAGCGTGATACAAAACGCCTCACTTTGTAATGTCTGCCACTGAAATTGGTTAATCATGTCTGTAAAGCTTACGTACTTACTAAATTAACCTATAACGAAAGGCCCCGCTCTTCTTTTGATCTTTTCTACTTCCTCTCTCTGGAACGGAACCTATACAGACGAGCAATATTGAAGTATTGGTCGAATGAGTGTTTTGTGAGCTACTTCCTTTGTTGATGGACTACGTTTCATGACGATTCTTTTATTGAATCCTAGTCTAGCATTTTACGTACTCGCGATTAATTTTATGTGGTCGTTCCATTTCAAATCGATCCGTTTGCATACTCTTAGGTATTTTATGGAAATAACTGCTCTCGGTGATTGTTCTTCAATTGTATAATCATACAATAAAAGGTATTTCTGACTATGTATTCGCAAAACGTTACATTTGCTTATGTTAAGGGTCAATTCTCACTCCCTGCGCCGGTCCTGTGCACGTCTTGCTGCATTTCCCTACAAATTTCTAACGTCGTGACTTGGCTGTATACAACAGCATCATCTGCGAAAACCCTTATGTAACATTCGACGTTAGCTGCTGGGTCATTTATATACACTGAAGAGCCAAAGAAAGTGGTACTCCTGCCTAACATCGTGTAGGGCCCCCGCGAGCACGCAGAAGTGCCGCAACACGACGTCGCGTGGACTCGATTAATGTATGAAGTAGTGCTGGAGGGAACTGACACCACGAATCCTGCAGGGCCGTCCATAAGTCCATAAGAGAACGAGGGGGTCGAGATCTCTTCTGAACAGCTCGTTGCAAGGCATCCGATATACTCAATAATGTTAATGTCTTTGGAGTTTGGTGGCCAGAGGAAAAGTTTAAACACAGATGAGTGTTCCTGGAGCCATTCTGTAGCAATTATGGACGTGTTAGGTGTCGCATTGTCCTGCTGGAATTGCCCAAGACCGTCGGTATGCACAATATACATGAATGGATACTGTTGATGAGATAGCAAAAAAATGGCTCTGAGCACTATGGGACTCAACTGCTGAGGTCATTAGTCCCCTAGAACTTAGAACTAGTTAAACCTAACTAACCTAAGGACATCACAAACATCCATGCCCGAGGCAGGATTCGAACCTGCGACCGTAGCGGTCTTGCGGTTCCAGACTGCAGCGCCTTTAACCGCACGGCCACTTCGGCCGGCGATGAGATAGCATGCTTACGCACGTGTCACCTGTCAGACTCGTATCTAGACGTATCATGGGTCCCATATCACTCCAACCATACACGCTCCACCCCATCACAGAGCCTCCACCAGACTGAACAGTCTCCTCCTGATGTGCAAGGTCTATGGATTAATGACGTTGTCTCCATACCCGTACACGTCCATCCTCTCGATACGATTTGAAACGAAACTCGTCCGACCGGATGGCGTTCCGTCATCAAGTTTTCGAGAAATCTTTCGAGGTTTTGGAAGTTTCTGATCTTAGACGTGAAATTTTTTGATGAGTTCCAAGCAAGAGCTTTATACACTACTGGCCATTAAAATTGCTACACCAAGAAGAAATACGACCTTTATCAAAGTCGGAAACGTGATGGTACGCATTTCTCCTCCTTACACGAGGCATCACAACAACGTTTCACCAGAGAACGCCGGTCAATTGCTGTTTGTGTATGAGAAATCGGTTGGAAACTTTCCTCACGTCAGCACGTTGTAGGTGTCGCCACCGCAGCCAACCTTGTGTGAATGCTCTGAAAAGCTAATCATTTGCATATCACAGCATATTTTTCCCGTGGTTAAATTTCGCGTCTGTATCACGTCATCTTCGTGGTGTAGCACTTTTAATGGCCAGTAGTGTAATTCATAGAAATTTTCATCAGTTGGCGATAACTTCACATCTCGGGCGCTATTAATATTTTACATGGTTTTTGGAGCTGTAAAGAGGAATTTTGCAGAAAAGCATTGAAAATTTCAACTGGCTCTAAAATTTTAATAAAAAGTGTAGTGACAAAGATAAATTTAAAAGCACACAGAAAATTTAAGAAGCCTTTCCATACCGTTTTGGTGCTTATATTCCCAGCTCTTAAAAACTATTTGTTGGCAGGCCACTTCCGTAAGGTCTATCCTTTAAATTTCAATTGTGCACGAAATTGAGCGGATAATGTGAAATTACCAACCTCAGTATGGACCTTAATTTTCGTAATTCTGAATGTGATTGACGCTACCTGACTGAAATAATCTACTATTTGCGTATTATTTATTGTAACTGAAAGTATCTCCCTGAGCACTGGTTAAATGCATGTAGATTTATATAGTGAAGGTAGCAAGCAGGAACTCAATTCAGTTAAATATTCAATTTCATTCACAATTGCATCAGTTGACGACATAAATTCAACTATGAAAATCGTGATAATTCTCTTTCAAAACTCATGTGTCAGTTTAAGTGGATAGTAGTGTTACTTGGCCACCTATGAATTCACAACTTGCCCACTTGAGAATTTCCAGTCAGCAATAATTCCACTCTATACAATACCGAATATTTCTGACTGAAACAGTGAAAGCAAGCAGGTGGTTATACCCAAAAGTCCTAACGTTCATTCACTTAAGACAACCGAACGCCTTGAGCTCCACAAGCGTGAAATCGGAGAGAATTACTCTGCCGGTGCTGAGAATTATGCTCACTGTGAGTTTGGCTGTGCGACTTCATGCTGTACGCAGAAGTACTGGTCCCCCTTGAAGACGAGGTCGTCGGAACTCGAAGATGTTGCACGCCTAACTACGATGCAACACCCAAGTTGGTCCATCCTCTGAAGCTACTACCCGCAGATTCGATGCAGGCACATGCGAAAGCAAAGCGCAAGACGATGCGGACACCTCTGCGACCAAACTGTTACTGCCTTCTTTCGTGGCAGTCAATTACACCCTCTTAATTTCTTCACAACAAAACACTGCTGGCCGTCAGTTGGAAACAAGCACTTCTGCCCAGTGGTGAGGATTCACTCTAACTAGAGAATCCCACTCAAGTAGCGCGTCTCCTTCAGACCCAAATTACAACAAGAACATCTCCCCTACTAGCAGAAAACATTAACTTCAGAGCTGCACCAATCACGCGGTCTCCCATCTGTGCTATCAGTCTCACACGTCAGTGCTCGAGAAATAAGACAAGAGCCGCTACGAGGCTGGACTTTGTTTCCTGTTACCCACGCCTTCTACGACAGGTCGATGGCTATCTTCAAAGGAGGTTTCCAAAACAGGGACTGTCGACCTACAGGATGGCCGTTCCGGCCTCCATTCTAAGAACCCATCACCCGGGTGGCCGGTCTTCACCCCCGGCCAGTCTTGTTTGACATTCGCATTCCCTGTTCGCCATTTCAAATCCAACGCATGCGTACCAGAAATTTTCACAACCCGGTGAGGTCATTGCTGTGTTAATAAATGAAAGAAATGACAACTACTTAGAGTGCCGGACCCCCAGTCAACGTGATGCTAACTCATCAAGAAACATTCTCATACCGATTTAACCTAGCGTCAGTCTCTGAATCATACGAGGGGTGTTCAGAAAGTAAGCTCCGATCGGTCGCGAAATGGAAACGACTATGAAAATCCGATAAAGCTTTGCACAGATGTGTTGGGTAGTGTCTCTAGTATAACCCCAGTTAGCATCACGTCGCTCTTCTCATTTCTGAGCTCGCAGTGAGTGCGTAAAGATGTCTAGAAAATAGTGTCTGCCGCCAAGTACGAGGGCCTGGTGAGAAATTTCGCCTGAAGCTATGCAGCTAACATTACATAACTGTCGTGCTGTTTCTTCTTCAAGACAATTCTCAGCCGCATTCTGCAGGGGCAATGAAGATGCTCCTGCATCGTTTTCAAATGGAAATGTGAGATTACCCACAATACAGTCCGCAATTGTCTCCCCCTGAGTTTCATCTCTGGTCACATGAACCGCTGTCTTTGAAGACAACATTTTGACACAGACAACGAGGTGTAGGCCAGCGTGGAGAATTGGCGGAAAGCACTGGCGGCTGCCTTCTATGATGAGGCTATTGAAAAGTTGGTACAACGCTATGACAAAAGTCTAAGTCAGAACGGCGACTACGTAGAGAAGTAGCTGAAAGGTGTAGCTAATTGTTACAAGTAAAACATTTCTGATGTTCACTGTGGTTTCAATTTGGCAATCAATCGGAGCTTACTTTCTGAACAGGCCTCGTAAAATCAGACTAATTTTGATGAAAACGGCATGCAGAATTGACTGCTGCGTTTAACCTTTCGCTTTACCACCGGAATCGCATTTTTTCGAGCTCGAGTTTCTCAAAGACCAAAATTAATTGTTTGTAAAGTCGCTTGGAGGACCTGCGTACAAAATTCGTCATTCTTTTCACATTCATCTGATATTCTCTCACCATTGTGCCATTTCGCGTTGCCCCTAACGTCACGAGGTTTAAAGGACGGGCCAAACGCTGTGCAGTATCATCAATGGCCGCAGCGCCGCGCACAGCTTTTCGCGGCCACGAATCAGACAGCGTCCAGCTCACGGCCGATAGCAGGCGACACCACCGCCGCTTGGCAGCGGTAGGCGCGACCACCCCTAAGCCGCTTCCGCAACAGTCCCAGCAACGCCAGGCGGCGTATAGGTCGTGCAGGGTACGGTGACCGATCCGCAACGACCAGTTTTCGTCCAAGGGGCTGGCCGAGTTCATTCGTTTGTTCAGAAAGGGAGGCCAACAAGTGTTTTCCACCTTTCGGCCAGTCAGCGATGACGGAATCGAGGCGCACATGCTGCATACTTTCTCAAGCGATTTTGCAGACTATTTGGTAAAAAAAAATCATTTTTCCTTTTTTATAGCTTCATATATCAGGTTGATGATGATGTGCCCATTTCGTTAGTGGTAAGGTTATTGTGATATATACACTCCTGGAAATTGAAAAAAGAACACATTGACACCGGTGTGTCAGACCCACCATACTTGCTCCGGACACTGCGAGAGGGCTGTACAAGCAATGATCACACGCACGGCACAGCGGACACACCAGGAACCGCGGTGTTGGCCGTCGAATGGCGCTAGCTGCGCAGCATTTGTGCACCGCCGCCGTCAGTGTCAGCCAGTTTGCCGTGGCATACGGAGCTCCATCGCAGTCTTTAACACTGGTAGCATGCCGCGACAGCGTGGACGTGAACCGTATGTGCAGTTGACGGACTTTGAGCGAGGGCGTATAGTGGGCATGCGGGAGGCCGGGTGGACGTACCGCCGAATTGCTCAACACGTGGGGCGTGAGGTCTCCACAGTACATCGATGTTGTCGCCAGTGGTCGGCGGAAGGTGCACGTGCCCGTCGACCTGGGACCGGACCGCAGCGACGCACGGATGCACGCCAAGACCGTAGGATCCTACGCAGTGCCGTAGGGGACCGCACCGCCACTTCCCAGCAAATTAGGGACACTGTTGCTCCTGGGGTATCGGCGAGGACCATTCGCAACCGTCTCCATGAAGCTGGGCTACGGTCCCGCACACCGTTAGGCCGTCTTCCGCTCACGCCCCAACATCGTGCAGCCCGCCTCCAGTGGTGTCGCGATAGGCGTGAATGGAGGGACGAATGGAGACGTGTCGTCTTCAGCGATGAGAGTCGCTTCTGCCTTGGTGGCAATGATGGTCGTATGCATGTTTGGCGCCGTGCAGGTGAGCGCCACAATCAGGACTGCATACGACCGAGGCACACAGGGCCAACACCCGGCATCATGGTGTGGGGAGCGATCTCCTACACTGGCCGTACACCACTGGTGATCGTCGAGGGGACACTGAATAGTGCACGGTACATCCAAACCGTCTTCGAACCCATCGTTCTACCATTCCTAGACCGGCAAGGGAACTTGCTGTTCCAACAGGACAATGCACGTCCGCATGTATCCCGTGCCACCCAACGTGCTCTAGAAGGTGTAAGTCAACTACCCTGGCCAGCAAGATCTCCGGATCTGTCCCCCATTGAGCATGTTTGGGACTGGATGAAGCGTCGTCTCACGCGGTCTGCACGTCCAGCACGAACGCTGGTCCAACTGAGGCGCCAGGTGGAAATGGCATGGCAAGCCGTTCCACAGGACTACATCCAGCATCTCTACGATCGTCTCCATGGAAGAATAGCAGCCTGCATTGCTGCGAAAGGTGGATATACACTGTACTAGTGCCGACATTGTGCATGCTCTGTTGCCTGTGTCTATGTGCCTGTGGTTCTGTCAGTGTGATCATGTGATGTATCTGACCCCAGGAATGTGTCAATAAAGTTTCCCCTTCCTGGGACAATGAATTCACGGTGTTCTTATTTCAATTTCCAGGAGTGTACTTGAAAGTAAGACACTACTCGAAATTCGGGAAAAGTGTGCAATGAAAAGTAGAGGTCGCTATGATTTTGCGTTTGGTGGATATTATTAGGTCTACAACTTTGCTTCCACCATTTTGCAACAGACGGCAGTAGCGGCAAGTAGGGTTCGGGTGGTTGGTCATAGGTGTAATAAAATAAGCTTAGGCATCTGTAAACATAATGCCATAAAAATATTAGTCGATTTGTGATTGCATCATAAGGTTAGTCTCGATCAAGTACGTACCGATTTGCGGGAAGTTTTAATTTTAACATGAAGAAATCTACGGCTGTGGCTCTTAAAATGCTGGGTAAGGCCAATGGTGAGGGAACTATTAGCGGAAGAACGTGCAAAGAATGTTTTCAATGCCTTAAGAACGGTGGTTTTGATGTCGAAAACCGGCATGGCGGTGGAAGACAGAACGTTTTCGTAGATACTGGAACAGACGAAGACAGTCACAGGACATCATTATCGAAAGCAATTGATGAGTTTGTGCCCAGCAATGAAACACAACCGGCCACAATACAGCGATAGACACGTAAAGGTAATTTTGCACCAGGTCAGTGCTCGACCCCAAGTCGCAAAACCCGTCAAAATATACATGGAAAAGTTGAAATGAGAAGTCCTATCCCTCCCGCCGTATTCTCCATAAGTTGCTTTCTCTGACTACCACATTTTTCGATCAGTGGCATACAGTCTGGCTGACCAGCACTTCCAATCATATGAACAAGTGCAAAATTGAATCGATTCATGGATCCCCACAAACGCTCCCAGTTCTTCCGCCACGCAATTCGTATGCTATCCGAAACGGAGGAGAATGTAGTGGCCAGCGATGGGCAATACTATGAATCATGATTTTTTTTAAGTTTTTCACAATAAAGCCGCGAAGAAAAGTTGTAGATCTAGTACATAATAAGTTGTTGCATATGAAATTTAGCTAACATATTGAATTTTCCTTTATGGTTGGGTAGAGGTATCTGTCTGTCACCAATCTAGAGAAAATTGATCTGATGTAGCACACTCATTTTCGATTGTCCCGAGCGATAAAGTCAGAGTGATATAGCCACAATTTTCCTCACATTTCATAAACGGTTTCGTATATCTAAATGAGATTTTGGAAATGATAGCATGTAAAGAGGAGGGTATTTTACCATAATGTTATTATGTAAAACTTCATTATCTGCAATGTTATTCCAATAACTACAGACTTTTTGGGTGAGGAAACATAATTTTTATGGGCCATCGATAGTTAGTGAAACGAGAAATGCTATAGGTTTTGGAACAACGTATGGGAAGACATTACACATTTTTTTTGTACCTAGGATGTGCTTTTTCATAATTACTGACTAGTTTTCCTCAGTTCTTCACTTAATAAACTTAATGAAACCACTCTTTCAGAATTCTCTCGCAATTTCGTCTGCACAACCTGTTAGTTAGGTGGGGCAGCGTAAACTGCATTGTGTTTTCACAAAAGAAGCAAATTTTGACATGGCAACCAGAGAAGAGTGTAGGTTTTACTCAAAATTCGCCACTCATGACGCTTCTCTGAAAGTTATAAATGGTTATAAGCCAGGCGAAAATAAATCGCTGCATTTTCGGCGGAATTCTTTTTAGATACTAACGAAAGCGAAGATCTTTTTGTATGGTCATCAAGCAAGTGTGGGCGTGGAGGGGTCCCAATTAATATTTGCAAAAAATGTGAGCATATGCTTCAGTTTGGAATGGCACTTCCGTTCCAGCCCTCGGCATTTCCCCTACAGCGCTCTGAGCGACCTCCCACCATTGCCACTATGCGCACACATCCCCAGCCGACTGCGCATCTAGCGGCCACGGCTTTTCACGAGCAATGTACATACGGAAAACAGCAGCTTACTGGCTGCAGACCAATCACGCCATGCCATGCCACCGTGGCCTCACCGGAGGCCTGAAAACTCCTGCGCGCCCGCGGAAGGGGACGCAAAGCTGCTGCCTTGGCGGAGTTGCTGCTCACGCTAGCAGGAACGTCCGGCAACAAGAAGAAGAAGACTGTAGCGCAGAGCTTTCGCTGCCAAAAGCTTGGCCACGTCGCCAAGCACTGCAGCGGCGCGGTTGCGTGTTTGAAGTGTGCGCAAGCACATGACACACGCGACTGCAAGAAGGAGGAGGACACCCCCTGTACCTGCGTCAACTGCGGCGGCGGACACGCGGCGAACGCCCGTTCCTGCGCCTACAAGAGGATCTGGCGCGGACCGGAGAAGAAGAAGACGCAGAATCAAGTGACCACCACACACGAAGAGGTGGTCTCTTGTACAGAAGACGTCGTCTACAGGCGTCTAAACGACGCTGTACAAGAAGCCATGTCCGCCCTCAAATCCGCCATGGCGGAAGAGAGGGCGGCCATGTTCGCGGAACTGGGCGAGGCCCGGCGTCAGATTGCTGTGCTGACGCAGGAACTTCGCTCAGCCAATGAAGACTCCGCCACCAGACAAGACACCGCCACCCAGACGACTCCTGCACAAGAGAAGGAGTTCGCAACGGTGGCCATGCAAACCGACAAGCCTGCCCAAGGGGAGGCGACACAGCCAATGGACACCGAAGCAGCTGCACAAGAGGAGGAAGAGCGGGAAGAAGTACCATTCCCCCCGCTTCCGGACCTGTACAGCGCAAGTTCTGTAATGAAGAAGATTGCCAGTTCGCTTCGAGATGGTACATATCCTCACCACGATAATCCCTATCCTTTTGTTCCATCAAATCATCCGAAACCACAACCCCCACATCAACCAGTTGGTTACCCAGAAGGTCTTGTAGGAGTTTCCAGGGAGGATTATGAGCTGATTAATTCCTACCCTATCTTTACCACACTGCAGATGCATTGTGTATCCATTTCGCTGGTTTACGGAGAAAAACTCAAGACGGAACACGTTACGTATGAAGTCAACACCGAGGAACAGTCCTCAGTCACGAGTAAGAAGAAGAAGAAAAAGCGTCACATCGAGAAGAACAAAAGATAGATTTCCGGCACTCCTTGCCAGTCCAGATATAACCAACAGTCCAGAAAGAAGATTCAACACGATTCCTAGGGGAGTAAAGGCCAACAGGCCACAAACTTCCACTCGAACTTGCTCACAGTGAGGAAAGTCAAAAAGGAGCCGCCAGCACGGGCGGCAGTGTGACGTCTTGCGCAGTGTTTGGACTCACCGCTTGTAACGACGGACATTCACAGACTTGACGTGACAGTGTTGTGACAGGGACTCAGTGCAAAATTCCGTCTATCAGTGTTTGTATTCAGATTTTGTGTGAACTCCAATTGAGAGATTGAAGATGTTTTTTCACTCACGCCCCCAGTCTCCGTTGTTCCGCACTTCCCGGATACAACATAGTGAATATAGAGAATTATAACCATTGACACACCGAACGCAAATCGAAACTTCCTTGTGATGACATACATTTATAGTTTCTGGGGATATTTTAAAAACTTTTTCAAATTGTCTAAGACTTCTCTGGCCATAATAGAACCTACTTCATTTGTTATGTTGTGCGAAAATCATCTGTACTTTGTATCTCGAAGCCGAGAGGACAAATGTGAGTTTTCTTCAGCATCCAACTCGAACGATCAATTAGAATTTTCATCTGTGTGATCACGAACTGTTAAAGCCTCCACCATGAGATCATGCAGTGAAAATAAGATTCGCAACAGATCTACTCTTGCAGACTTCATTTCTATATCCTTAGCTTAAACACTGCACGTTCACATCTTTATCAACTGCATTTTTCCTACTACCGCATAAGACTTTTCATGATAAGCATACCTTTCTAATGATTTGTTACAGGATGAAAACCCGACATTAACGAATGCTTTAATGGCATGTTCGTCTTGTTTCCTTTGCAAAAGGCGCTGGCCATTGCCCATTGCATGCATACGTGTGTCTGTGTGTGTGTGTGTGTGTGTGTGTGTGGGTGTGGGTGTGGGTGGGTGGGTGGGTGGGTGGGTGCGCGCAGAGAGAAATGCAACAATGGGTAACAGTACGCCTTCTAAGCCGACACAAAATGAAATTTCCACCCCTCACCCCTCTCACACGTATGTTAAAACCAAAGTGATGTGTGCTTACGAAGCGTCATTTTTGTTCTTCCGTCGTTTACCGAAAAGGTATAATGGAACAGTGCGAGCATTGCTTGTTTATGGTTCAAATGGCTCTGAGCACTGTGGGACTTCTGAGGTCATCAGTCCCCTAGAACTTAGAACTACTTAAACCTAACTAACCTAAGGACAACACACACATCCATGCCCGAGGCAGGATTCGAACCTGCGACCGTAGCGGTCGCGCGGTTCCACACTGAAGCGCCTAGAACCGCTCAACCACAACGGCCGGCTTGCTTGGTTATGCTGGATATTAATTTTTATTGTATATTTTCCAGAAAGGAAAAAAAAACTTTAGTGTTCTGTACTACTTCGTGTGTATTTTTGTTAGTGTTTGCATGTCTAATTGGGAAGGACCCTAATTGCATTTTTTACGTTACGCTCATTTCTTGTTTTGTAAATACCGTGACATCTTACTACCCTTAAATAGATTCAAAACAGTAATTTTAATGATTTTATATAAATTAAAAAAGGTGTTGGTGTCACCAGTGTAGGTTGCGCTTATTCTTGTCCACAGTACGTACGGCTCAGCGCGGTAATACAGCCATTGCTTCTTACTGATTTCGGCGTGAAGCTGGGAATGCAACATACTCGTATAAGGAAACAACTAACCACCTATAGAAATTTTTAAATGTTCGTGGGGCCTGTGTCCGACTGGTGTAGGCCGCACAAGGACGTCACTGTTAGTACACGAATGTCAGAATCATTTTTTGCACAGCCTGCGTGAAAATCCTCCAAGACACAAATAAAATGACCGGTCCAAGTATCTCAGGGACACATGGAATAAGACGCAATGAAAAGTAATGACTGAACATGAAAAATATTCGGTCTTCAACGTCCACTTAGAATGTGCTGTCGACGCCTCTGTTCCAGTCGCGATTCTCTGAAAATATTTCATACAAATTAAAAAACGTCTGAAAGTGACATGGTTTTGTTAGAAATATAAGGCAGAATTACATTAACTTCATACTGTGTTAAGGAAACCCAATCATCATTTACCTGACAATCTTTACAACGACCAAAGCAGAACGGCGTCCGTACCTTACGAGAGCGAGACATCGAAAACCAAAACTCACAAGAGACATCAGAACATCTGAAGTTCAAAAATATCAGACGAACGAAATTAGTCCAGCGATTAGATACGACATTTTAGGAGACGATACACTCTCGTAAATGCTTATATCCAAAGTAAGAGCACAGGTACATCGTTTACAGAGTTATTTCACAAACTGTTCATACATACAAAGTAGGATGAAATAAAAAGTAATAAATCAACACTGAGTGAAAGATTTTATTCATGTTATTGATTACTAATGCCAACCATGCCACTTAAATTTTGAGCGAAGAGAACGCACTTTTATTTGCGCAAGGTATGACGGAACTGACGGAACTGTCGTTACCATAGCTGTCTCCTGCTCAGAATTTTTGAGGGAGCAGCTGGAATGCCACATGTCAGGACGTGCGCATGTGCACCCACCCTAGAAATTAATAGAAATCAATAATTAAGAATTATGATTACGGATTGAGCACCGTTGATAATGAAGAATCCACTGGCACACTCATTTTTAATTCTATTTTATTTGGAATTTCTTTAATTTTCACTGTGGCTGAAGACTTAGAAAATAAAAATTCTGAGTGAAAATAGGCATTGTTGTAACTATTCCTGAAATACTCAGGTACTAATGCTGCAAACGGATTTCAGCTACAGTAGTTTTGAGGAGGTTTGCTAATTTACTGAAAATGGTCACAACCGTTAAAAATTCATGTTTGAATTGGCTCCTTCTTCCTCTACGGGGAATTATAGGCACACAGTGAAGACCACTTTTTTGAAGGCCGGGAATGAGCCAGAATCTGAAACTTCTGTTGGCAAAAGACGGTATCAGTTCCCCATACCACAGCAGCTAGGCTCTGACTCTTGTCCTTGAAAGTAAGTTGGCAACGACCCTACGTTTTGTGGTCGGCAGTTCATGAGAGGGAGGCGCCTCCAGAGTCATAATAGGTCTGACTGCCGCCAAGCCATTCCCACTCAACTTCAGCTTCGATGAGGACCGGCCGATGCAGCTTCGTCTCCGTCGCCGACACGTTTTGCTTTGGTCGCTTGCCAGCTTGTACTGAGCAACGGTTTAACGAGAAAATAAATCGACAGTGCACACGCCGCTTCGTTCGCACTGCGAGAGCAACCATCTCGCGCTACGGCGGCGGATACACGGCGGCGGTCACGCTGCAAGATTCCACATAGGGATGGGAAAAACCGAACAGTTAAAACCGATACCAGTATTTTAATTCTGAATAACCCGTATTTTTCGGTACCTTGTTTGGTCTCGGTTGTAACAGGTGTTGTTACTTTTTTACTATTAACCGGGCAAAAAGAAAAAAAAACAAACGAAATATGAATTGGCAATACAGTACCAGTAGTGCTGAAGTTATTCGTTTTTAAATGAACCTTTTTCCAAGAACGAGTAATTTTTATTCGTAATATTTGCAGTACTTTGAAATATTGCGTTATTATAGAAAACGAGAAAGGCGATAAGTACTATTTTCATAACAATGCCGATAGAAACGGGCAGTATACGCTTGGCATAAGAAATGGCACACCATTGCTGAGACAATAATGTAACTGTTATTACGTTACGTGGCCTGTTAGGCGGTGAGCGTATACATGTAGCGTGCAAGACTTGCCTCATCTGGTCTGCATGGTAGTTTCTCACTGTAGCCGTCGGACATCAGTTGCGCTACAGAAATGCAATACCCAGCGTCTGCAAGTATTCTACGAGGTGCGATATCAATGAAGTAAAATGCTTCACTTACTTTAAGAGATTCAAAACGAGATGAACTACAAGCAACCTGTGGCATAATATAAGGAAAAAACCTAGAGCTCAACAGTTCATTCATGGTTTACAATCAAAAATAGAAAGCAGCTGATCTGCTGCCTCTGTCTACATAACACGCCTTTGCCTACTTGTAGCCCTTGAAAATAGACAAACGAACATGAAAAAGAAGGTTTTTCAACCCCAGTTTTCACCACTTAGCACTGACTATACGTAATGTCCAAGTAGTGGTATGAACTTCGATTACAACATGATTTTTGAGCAGAGCTTCAAAGCATTAGATCGGTAGGAGAATACTATTGATTTTTCTAGCAGTCAACCGGTTATCTGCTTTCGCGAAACGCAGTGAACGGTGGACGGACTAAGTTTTCGTTTATTTGGGTATTTAATTTAATATTTTGATTCTGTGTGTCTTCAAACCGAGGGAGCCAAAATTTATCAGTCTGCATTCGATTTCGACGTTTATTATAGGAAATAATAAGAAGAAAATACCTACCATCGGTTATTTCAGAAACCGGTTATTTTGAGCGGTTTTAATAGCCTGGTTAAATTGGCGTTGAAAAAAGCCGGCATAACCGATAACCACTTGTTTCAGGGATAAAATCCATCCGTAATTCCACCATGACATCCCCTCTCGCACTTATAACATTATCTTATGGTTCAGCTGTCTCTCTCTCTCTCTGGCTTGATCGAATTCCCTCCAGCATTTTGCATCTCGCAAAGAAGAACCCCCTACAAGCTGGAACGCTCCGACGCTTTACACGATGGAAGACTCAACAGACATTCACTAACACAATCCGAGCCCTCTCTTGACCTTTAACGTCTCTGCAGACTGGGTCACATTGATTTCGTTTTAGTCACTTGGGTTGGAAGACATGTTAACAAGAACTGCTGGAAATTTCGTAGGCAAGAATATAAGTACCCTTAGTTTCTTCAACGCCGGTGGATTTGCAGTCTGCATCATCGAGTGCTTCTATCATTTCTAATCAATTGTCTGCACTATTCAAACGTTCCTCTAAACGTTTAATCACTATGTCACACAGGCCATAATCCTCATGCATTGGTGGCTCCGGTTGGTACCTGTGTATATACTCGATACCAGTTTGGAAAGAAACACGTAGATAAGGTATAAGTTGTATTTACAATGAAATAAATACTCCTTTCTGCATACAGGTGTTGATATAAGTCAACGGGGACAGTTGAAAATATGTGCCCCGACCGGGACTCGAACCCGGAATCTCCTGCATGGCAGACGCTCTATCCATTTCTTTCTTTTTTTTCGCATTTTGGTCGTTGTTGACTGTTGTGTTTGGTCGTTGCGGACATCCGATCAACTTAGTTTGTCGATACTTCCACTCATTTTTTTATTACAGAGGCCAACCAGCTCTCTGACTCACTCGCTGAGTTACTGTTCCGGCTTTTTAAAATGGTTCAAATGGCTCTGAGCACTATGGGAGTTAACATCTGAGGTCATCGGTCCCCTAGACTTAAACTACGTTAACCTAACTAACCTAAGGACATCACACACATCCATGCGCGAGGCAGGATTCGAACCTGCGATCGTAGCAGCAGCACGATTCCGGACTGAAGAGCCTAGAACCGCTCGGCCACAGCGGATGGCTAATTTTTACACAGTCCAATCTAGCCACTGTCACGAATGATAATGATGATGATGAAATGATGAAGACAATGCAAACACCCAGGCCCCGTGCAGAGAAAAATTTCCATCTCGGCCGGGAAACGAACCCAGAACCCCATGATCCAGAGGCAGCATCACTAGCCACTAGATCACGAGCTGCCGACAAGTCCGATCATTTTCTTGGTCGAAGAACTGGGAAATGAAATGGACTGCTCACTTAATACGTAATTAGGAATGTCAGAGTGACGAAGTGGTCGTTAGGTGTGTAGCACTCGCTTACGAGGGCAAGAATAGGGAAAGGCATCCGCAGCCGGCCGCTGTGGCCGAGCGGTTCTAGGCGCTTCAGTCTGGAACCGCGCCACTGCTACGGTCGCAGGTTCGAATCCTGCCTCGGGCATGGATGTGTGTGATGTCCTTAGGTTAGTTAGGTTTAAGTAGTTCTAAGTTTTAGGGGACTGATGACCTCATATGTTAAGTCCCATAGTGGTCAGAGCCCTTTGAACCATTTGAAAGGCATCCGCCGTCACCTTCTTATATGAGGTATCTCCCGCACTGGGTTTTAAGGATTTAGAGAAACAACTGAAAATCCACGACTTGAAGGTCGCGTATGGATCTGAACTCCGCCGGAATAACAATTTACCATCATAATCACAGCACCCGGTTACAGATTTCGATTTAAAGGCAAGTGGAGCGGTGATGGATGGTGTAAATTAGAACAGTAACGTGCTAAGCATCCAATCTGCGGGATGCGCAGAGAGAAAGAATGCTACGTGCGTCGTACGCACCTGGGCCAGAGCTATGTACCCCGTCCCTCGCTGCCCAGTGGTGTTCGAGCAGCTCAGCCGCCGCCGCTGTCCGCTCCCCTGGGCGGCGGACAGCACGCCGTCCGGCGCAGCCGTCGCGGTGATTGATGCGGGGGCGTGGCCCTGACCACCCCTGCATCCGCCCTCCCCCACCGCCGGAGGCTGGCCCCACCGTCAGATAATCCTGAGCGATGCGCCGCCGCTGCCGCTGCCGCCGCCGCCGCCGCCGGCTGGGACGATGTTTTCCGAGAGCGCCCTGCGCCTCACACATTACGCCAGGCATCCTGCTCGCTCGTTGCACTAACTACAATCGGCGTTCGCTGGGCGACTTACGGGAGGATTATTTTACACAGCTCGAGGCCGTCCCCAGAGACCAGCCGCTCTTTCTAATTAATCTTCCCAGCGCATGTTAAGCCTACTGTCTCGCCACAGAGAACGCAGTGGTCCGTCTCTACAAGCCACTGCTAATTTATTTATAAGGAAATGCAGAAAGACTTTATTGAGCATTTTCATACTCTCTTGTTGTACTGACTGCATCATTTTTCGGGCGAACAGCAACAGAAACTTCATTTTTCAACTGACTGTCCCTATGCAGTATGCGTCTCTTGTGAGTACGAAACGCGTTTTTGTGCTGTAGCTTAACCTTTTTGTAGATGATGGAATACATATGGCCCACTAAAGTGAAACGCAGTTTCCAGCGTGGGACATCTATATCTCATACCTATCTAGTGCTAGCATGTGGTGAGAAGCTTTCGGAACTTGGAGAAACATGCTACGGACCATGGGGTGTGTATATACACTGAAGCGCCAAAGAAACTGGTATAGGCATGCGTATTCAAATACAGAGATATGTAAACAGGCAGAATACGGCACTGCGGTCGGCAACGCCTATATAAGAGAACATGTGTGTAGCGCAGGCTATGTCGGCAAGTTATCAAGATTTAAGTGAGTTTGAACGTCGTGTTATAGCCGGCGAATGAGCGATGGGACACAGCATCTCTGA
Source organism: Schistocerca nitens (assembly GCF_023898315.1). Classification (NCBI taxonomy): domain Eukaryota; kingdom Metazoa; phylum Arthropoda; class Insecta; order Orthoptera; family Acrididae; genus Schistocerca; species Schistocerca nitens. The sequence continues at coordinate 439,785,874 of NC_064614.1, forward strand.
GGCAGCGATGAAGTGGGGATTTTTCCTACGACCATTTCACGATCGTACCGTGAATATCAGGACTCCGGTGAAACATCAAATCTCCGACATCGCTGCGGCCGGAAAAAGATCCTGCAAGAATGGGACCAAAGACGAATCGTTCAACGTGACAGACGTTTAACCCTTCCGCAAGTTGCTGCAGATTTCTGTGCTGGGTCATCAACAAGTGTCAGCGTGTTAACCAATGAACGAAACATCATCTATGTGGGCTTTCGGAGTCGAAGACCCACTCATGTACCCTTGATGACTGCACAACACAAAGCTTTACGCCTGGCATGGGCCTGTCAACACTCACGTTGGTCGGTTGATGTCTCGAAACATGTTGCCTGGTCGGACAAGTCTCGTTTCGAATTGTATCGAGAGGATGGACGTGTACAGGTATGGAGACAACCTCATGAATCTATGGACCCTGCGTATCAATTGGGGACTGTTCAAGCTGGTGGAGGTTCTGTAATAGTGTGCGGCGTGAGCAACTGGAGTGATACGGGAGCCCTGATACATCTAGATACGACTCTGAAAGGTGACACGTACGTAAGTATCCTGTCTGATCACCTGCACCCATCCATGTCAATTGTGCATTCCTACGGACTCGGGCAAATCCAGTAGGACAATGTGACATCCCATACGCCCATAATTGCTACAGAGTGGCTCCAGCAACACTCTTCTGCGTTTAAACACTTCCGCTGACCACAAGACACCCCAGACGTGAACATTATTGAGCATATCTGGAGTTCCTTGCAACGTGCTATTCGGAAGAGATCTCCACTCCCTCGTACTCTTACGGATTTACGGACATCCCTGGAGAATTCATGGAGTCCGTTCCCTCCAGTACTACTTCAGACATTAGTCAAGCCCATGTCACGTTGTGCTGTGGGGGCCCTACTTGATATAAGGCAGGTGTGACAGTTTCTTTGGGTCTTCAGTGCAGATGGCTGTGAGCGGTCACATGGGGAGGCACGTCTTTGTAGTGTGTCTCTTTCATAGAAATCAGATAAAATCACCATCTTCTCCGTTCCAAAAATGCCTGAAATAACTAATTGTTTTTTCTTCTACGTCATAGACATTGTTTTCATATACAGGGTGTTACAAAAAGGTACGGCCAAACTTTCAGGAAACAATCCTCACACACAAATAAAGAAAAGATGTTATGTGGAAATGTGTCCGGAAACGCTTAATTTCCATGTTAGAGCTCATTTTAGTTTCGTCAGTATGTACTGTACTTTCTCGGTTCACCGCCAGTTGGCCCAATTGAAGGAAGGTAATGCTGACTTCGGTGCTTGTGTTGACATGCGACTCATTGCTCTACAGTACTAGCATAAACCACATCACTACGTAGAATCAACAGGTTAGTGTTCATCACGAACATGGTTTTGCTGTCAGTGCAATGTTTACAAATGTGGAGTTGGCAGATGCCCATTTGATGTATGGATTAGCACGGGGCAATAGCCGTGGCGCGGTACGTTTGTATCGAGACAGATTTCCAGAACGAAGGTGTCCCGACAGGAAGACGTTCGATGCAATTGATCTCCGTCTTAGGGAGCACGGAACATTCCAGCCTATGACTCGCGACTGGGGAAGACCTAGAACAACGAGGACACCTGCAATGGACGAGGCAATTCTTCGTGCAGTTGACGATAGCCCTAATGTCAGCGTCAGAGAAGTTAGTGCTGTACAAGGTAACGTTGACCACGTCACTGTACGGAGAGTGCTACGGGAGAACCAGATGTTTCCGTACCATGTACAGCGTGTGCAGGCACTATCAGCAGCTGATTGGCCTCCACGGGTACACTTCTGCGAATGGTTCATCCAACAATGTGTTAATCCTCATTTCAGTGCAAAAGTTCTCTTTACGGATGAGGCTTCATTCCAACGTGATCAAATTGTAAATTTTAACAATCAACATGTGTGGGCTGACGAGAATCCGCACGCAATTGTGCAATCACGTCATCAACACAGATTTTCTGTGAACGTTTGGGCAGGCACTGTTGGTGATGTCTTGATTAGGCCCCATGTTTTTCCACCTACGCTCAATGGAGCACTTTATCATGATTTCATACGGGATTCTCTACCTGTGCTGCTAGAACATGTGCCTTTACAAGTACGACACAACATGTGGTTCATGCACGATGGAGCTCCTGCACATTTCAGTTGGTGACCGGTGGATTGGTAGAGGCGGACCAATTCCATGGCCTCCACGCTCTCCTGACCTCAACCCTCTTGACTTTCATTTATGGGGGCATTTGAAAGCTCTTGTCTACGCAACCCCGGTACCAAATGTAGAGACTCTTCGTGCTCGTGTTGTGGACGGCTGTGATACAATACGCCATTCTCCAGGGCTGCATCAGCGCATCAGGGATTCCATGCGACGGAGGGTGGATGCATGTATCCTCGCTAACGGAGGACATTTTGAACATTTTCTGTAACAAAGTGTATGAAGTCACGCTGGTACGTTCTGTTGCTGTGTGTTTCCATTCCATGATTAATGTGTTTTGAAGAGAAGTAATAAAATGAGCTCTAACATGGAAAGAAAGCGTTTCCGGACACATGTCCACATAACATGTTTTCTTTCTTTGTGTGTGAGGAATGTTTCCTGAAAGTTTGGCCGTACCTTTTTTGTAACACCCTATATTACTACACACTGCAGTAATTCACCTGATTTGTACATAATTTGCTAGATATAGAATTTAGAAAACACTGATGTCTGGTATGTCAAAGGAATCTTCAAATGTTATGTTGAAAACTTGTGTGTGATATTTCATGTTTTCACTGTCAGGAGAATAAAAGTGTTTTGGTACTGATTTGCTATACTTTTTCTGTAATAGTCATCCTGTGAAAATGATTCTAAAATTAAAATGGTAATTCTGAAAAACCTAGGTTCACATGAAAACTTTTATGTTTGTAGGTCATGGGACACATGTGTCCCACTTCACCCCTTTTCAAAATCGATTAGCTTAAAACGTTTTTGGTATTTAAAGTGTACTTTTTATCACCAAGGAAGACAGAGTTTTGACCTTTCATTTTTCAAGTATGTGCTAAGTAAATTTTAATCATGGAAAGGCTTAGTCTGTCATCTTACTGGTAAGCTGGCTCAAAGGTATGTGGGCGAAATATCAGTTGAAGAACTGAGGCTGCATAGGTAGAATCTAATGGACTTCGACTTGACTAACTAAACGTATTTCTTTTCATGTGTGAAAAGGTAAGAGATGCTCATAAAAAGAGAATAAGCTGAATAGTATCAGGGTATACCGTTACTCATAAGCTATTGGAGTTTGCAAATTGTTTTATTCCAGCGTTGTGGTGTGAAATCGAACGTATATATTAATAACTGTGAAGACGAAATGAAGGCTGGTCTGTTGGGAAGAATACGGGAGGCTTTTGCCAAATGCGAAGAAGACCGTGACGTATTTTAGAATGTTGCATCAGTACTCGGTACATTTGATGTGAATGCCAGCACAAGACATTCTTCTTCTTTCTTTTTTTTCGGTAGCCTTTGTCTCGTCGTTAATGGTATGGCTTTTTCATGATCTGAAAAACTTATTTTAACTTGAAAAGGTTTGGGCTGGAGCCAGTCCATCGTTCCAGTTCTTTTGCTACTGACTAACTCAGCGCCCGCTGCTTCACTCATGTTGACTGTATGATAGTTGTGGTACAAATTTCGTGTCACCCCAAAGTACCATTATCCACGATGGCGACGATGACGTCAAGCAAGATGGCGGCCTATAGACTTGGCAACAGCTCATGACGTCATCCAAGATGGCGGCCGTGATGTCAGCTGATGATGCAAGTACTGTTATCCAAAATGGCGTCTTTTGGAGGGAAGTTCACTTTCCATCAAGTCAATGCAACACACCACAGCCACCTCCACTAAGAAAATGGCGGTAAAAAGTGGCACTTGGGCTATCTCCTCTATCCTAAGTCACCTCACTGCCACCTCTTCCAAGGAACTGATGGGATAGGGACTCGACCAATGCTGGACATTTCTTTATTTTCAGTCTTTATTTACACAATTAGAGGCAGTATCACTATCAAGTGTGTTCACCATGGGGTCCGGGGTCCGGAGTCAAACTGACCTAGTACACAGTACTGCCACCAGAAGGCACTGTCGTCCATTCTGTGACATAATCCAACATGGCGGTCTGGGGGGAGGGGGGAAAAGGGGACAGATTTCATGTAGTTTATTTATTACACTGATACAAAACACACACTCTGACATGCTTGGGGCCGCAATTCACAGCCTATAAACCCGTAAACTACTAGTAAATTACCGAAATAACGAATGTTAAACGCTGTGCAGACACGCTCACCAATTCTAAACTGTCCAAATAATGCACTACACAGCACACAGACAGTCAAACAACTCGTAAATTATAAAAATAATGCAGTACACTGATGTACTGCCATGAAATCAAATTGTAAATTACCGAAATAATGGAGAAATAACACTCTGCGAACACGCTCACAACGCTTAAGCAGCCAAAAATAATGCACTGGACAAACACTCAGTGCATGTAAGAAATGTTTTCTAACTATAGTCAATTGCCCAAGAGCGATGTGCGTGATGTGCGCACGCGTCGATGCCATCGTGAGGCACCACCACTGCTGAGCCACACACAGGTGTCTGGCCAGGTCCTGCAAGCATGAGGCGGCGGCATCCCTTTCACACTTGACACATGTGAAATTCCTGTCAAAAATACGTGTTCACCTAGGCACCATTGCTGATATGATGATGCATAGCTGCAGATGGGGTCCAACGCTGAGAGAAATGTTTGCATAGCAGCTAAAAGGTTCGCAATGTTGTACTGACGCCACAGGTCGCTGCTATAGAAATACATGGCTATGTAAAATGTAGTCCATCAACAAAGGAGGTGGCTTACAAAACACTCGTTCGACCTATACTTGAGTATTGCTCATCAGTGTGGGATCCATACCAGATCGGGTTGACGGAGGAGATAGAGAAGATCCAAAGAAGAGCGGCGCGTTTCGTCACAGGGTTATTTGGTAACCGTGATAGCGTTACGGATATGTTTAATAAACTCAAGTGGCAGACTCTGCAAGAGAGGCGCTCTGCATCGCGGTGTAGCTTGCTCGCCAGGTTTCGAGAGGGTGCGTTTCTGGATGAGGTATCGAATATATTGCTTCCCCCTACTTATACCTCCCGAGGAGATCACGAATGTAAAATTAGAGAGATTAGAGCGCGCACGGAGGCTTTCAGACAGTCGTTCTTCCCGTGAACCATACGCGACTGGAACAGGAAAGGGAGGTAATGACAGTGGCACGTAAAGTGCCCTCCGCCACACACCGTTGGGTGGCTTGCGGAGTATAAATGAAGATGTAGATGTAGATGAAGAACGAAGTCAACCTCTCGGAAATTGTATAGTGTCCCAGAAATAGTTAATGCTCCTTTTCTTGGAGTTTTCGTGATGTCACTGAATTTACCCACCAAACTGTTGCTGGTGTGGAAGCACTGTCCACCATTGTTTTCTGCAGATGAGACTTTCATCGGCAAAAAACTATTTTTCTTCTTTACATATCGCCATATTGCACTGACAGTTAAACCATGCAAAAGAGCCCTACATATCGTCAAATACAGAAAGACTGTTACTCAATTACACTGCTCTGCCACTGAGGACGGGAGCAAAGACTGGATGGGAGGGAAGACCTATTTGCAGAGCGACTCAATCTCACAACCGCTGCAGAAATCCATTCCATTTATCCCAGAATACCACAGGCTGCTTTCTCTTTCTTATGATCCTAATGATCCTAACAGGACGTTTGAGCTAGGTCTGGCCATGCTTATCTGCCCAGTGTGGCAGACGCATCACCATGAAATGTGCACAGGGTGCTACACACCATCACAAGTGCATCTAAACATGTACTCATTGTTATACTGATGCCACATGGCTATGTAAAATAAGAACGAAGTCAACCTCTCGGAAATTGTATAGCTACCCAGAAATAGTTAATGCTCGCTTTTGTAGGAGTTTTCGTGATGTCTCAGCTTGTTTGCATGGAAATTCTTGCCCTAACAGAACCTGTTTACGAAAATGGCACAGAATAACGTCGAATGCATTATTCCTCACAGCCCTAATGTGGCACCCCGTCCATCACATTTTACCCTTCCCACTTGCGACATATGCAGACGTTCTCACTGCTATGTGGAGACTCCTATATCCTAGCAGAAATGATGTATTGTGAATTAATGGGGCATTATGATTGGCGCTTATCGAATTTACCAGCAGAATTACAGATGCCGCCAGTGAGGAAGCACAACTGTCATTTTTTTCTTTCTGCAGACGAGACTTTCAGCGGCAAAAATCTATTTAACACAGATCGCCATATTGCACTGACAATTAAACCTTCCAAAGTGCCCTATACATCAATACAGAAAGACTCTTACTCAATTACACTGCTCTCCCACTGAAGAAAGGAGATTGAATATTTGAGCATGAAACCGATCTCCAACACCAATATATCACTGCATCGATGTAGTAAACATACAATTCGTATCTTGCGTCATACAGAATCACCCCTTTTACTTCATTCGTACATATAATGCCAAGACAGACAGCATAAGCACATGCACCATAGATATACTCGTGCCAATAGATATTTCCCATGAGGTTGGGTGGTCATCCACTCCCATCACATGAGCAGAGCGCCTTCAGAGGATCGAAGTCACTCTCAGAGCTGTTGAGCAAAGACGGGATCGTTTCCCCCTTAGCACAAAGGTGTTACTGTTTATGGTCCAGACCTGCTTGCTTGCTTGCTTTTCTACACACATCTCCAGACTCTGGGATTACAAGAACATATGTAATTTCTCATGGTTTGCTAGAATATCATACCATTTTCGCTGTACTTCTCGATATCAAGCACATAACAATATCGCTTGCATAGCAGTATCACTTGCACGGCGTAAGTCCAAAGATATAGAGTGGAAATTATTTCTCTAGAAACTCTGAACTTTAACTAGGTGGAGTGGGGTGCTGTAAACCATAGAGTAACTAGAAACGTATTCCGTCTGTGAAGCCCTTTACGTGAAAACTCGAAAAAAGAAGATAGAGCGATCTGAAATTTCCACTCCCGAATACCGATGTCTGTGATGTAACAGATTCCGAATCATACCTATAATTTACAAAATCAGATAAGGTGTTTCTCATATCTAGAGAACTGGCAAACGTGTCTTCCACCTGCTAGATGCACACACAACAGTCGATCTTCTCTCAACTAAATAAAGAAGTGAAATGTGAAGAAGCAGTCAATGGAACAATTTACATGGGAGGGAATAATGGCCCAGCACAAAGACACATCCATATTGAATCTTGTCAAATTTCCACTTGATCACGAAAGCTGTCCTGCACATACTAAGTATTAATTTGCTACTCGGCTGTCTAGTGGACGCTCTGCCAATGTGGAGGTGACTGAATACAATCGAGTACAGTGCTATACTACACCTCCCAATCAGTGCATTTGGGCTAGGTGTTGGAAGCTGTAGTACATTTACAAGCAATTTTAGAACCCAGAACGAAAGGTTATGTCATGATGACATGGAGAGAACTGACATAAAATTGATAGAATTGCGAAAAATGATGGGGGAATATATACCGTAATGCAGGGAAATTGAGGAAGTACTTCCATATCTTCTGGTTGGAGCAGAACAATTTGTACATATGAACAAGTATGCAGCAGCAAGAGGAATCCGAGAAAACATCGATATGGAAGCGAAGGGAATCGGGGAAACAGTCTTTTCTTCCGTCGAGGCAGCATTATTGAGAGGCACCCACATGCCTTGCTCATACTGTGGCATCAAGCAGTCAGGCCTGCGAGATGAGTGGTCTGCCAAGCGAGTGGATTCATTCTTAATTTATCGAGTAACATGAACTCTCGTATCTTACTATTTAGTTACTAATTATCCTCCTGTATGAATAATACGCAACGGAAACACGCATCTGACTATCAGTAATTTACAGAACTCTGACTGTACACTACGCACTGGCAATACCACATTTACTTTTTGTCTTTTATTTAACGGCTTTTGTCGACACGTGGCCACCGCACTGAATATGAATGGCGCACACATTATAAATTCGGGACATTATGACAACATACAATTCGAAGGAAAAGGCCACCAATCTTTTTATTTTCACTATCTTATTTATTCCGATAAATTCTCTCACCTAAACATACAAATTCTATAACCTACAACAATATCACATGAGAAATTCCGCCCAGTGGGCATGGCCTTACATTAGTGAATCTCTGTATTATGGTCTCGTAATTATTTAACGCTACAGTGCACTTTCTGGATAGGATGGTGGATCTTCTATTATACCTCACACTTCGACTCTCACAATCATCATCACGAAACTTTCCTCCAGATCGAGCGATACAGAAGGAACATGCACAACCCGCTAACCTTTTGAAACTACCTTGCTACTCTCCCATGCAAACCATACATACCCAAATTACATGACATACACCACACAACAATATGAAATACTACACAGAGAATGGTTACAACATTATCACTTTCAGCTTTCCCACTTCAATTAATATTTATCCCAGTTTCACTCGACGCTGCCCCACTTTGTAATTCTACTTTCCCACTGTGAACTCTGGCGATATATGCACGTCTTCCTGTGCAATGCAAGCCAAGTGGCGTTGCTGGATAGACGGCCGACTCACCTTGATTCTCTCTCACACGGAATCATATCACGCAATTTAACACTAAGAACATAATCATCACGCACGCGAGTCCTCAACTGATACCATGGACGAGTACTTCTCTTTATCGTTTGTCTCATACACAGATTGAGACACACAGTACTCACCACGTGGAAGTACTCGTCTCTAATTTCAAGTCCTGCACACGCCATTTCTTAAATATTTCCAACTTATAGTACACACGCCAGTAATTCAGCTTAACTTATGCACTCGGAAGTATTTCAACTTATTGCTACACGTGGTTTCATTGTGACCGTTGGTCACTTCCGAAGATTACTATGATCCCCTTAATATTACCTGCCTGACATTAATTCTCCCCACAAAAGTTCCTGAAATAGAGAAATTATTATTCTAAACTACTCTCAAGTATTTTATATGCATACCATGTCTCCACTCTTTTGTTTTAACGGAGTACACCTAAGACAGGTCTTACCAATACTAGATCCAGCGGCAGAGTGCTGAAACATGGCCATTCTTCAGGTCATCTCGCACCTCTGTCGAGTTGGGGGACGACCATGCTACCCATTGGTCAGCCACATTTCAGGCGCTGAAAGCTCAGGTAAATTTCATCTCTTTTATTCCACCAAAGGTGGCCAAAGGACCGTCTCAAAGATGATCATATATCCACATTCACTATCTGCGGTTAGCAGACGACCATACATTCATTCATTTCACAGATCTCACCAAACTGGATGTAGGGATTTATTTTGTGGGAGTGCACATGTGATCAATTAAATAAATAAATTGTCATTCTTTCCCACACTGGTATCCGGCTTCGCTGTATTAATTGAAATTGAGTTATTTTACAAAAAAATGTGTTGTTCTGACAAAAATAATGAAGTATGTTGTACCTACTTTCAATGTCGGGCGGTACTGTGCACTTTCATTACGTCTATTGGGGTACCAGTGATACACGCGAGTTGACCACTGTATATGATGTTTCTCAGGAAGACAGAGAACCATCCACCTCTAAACTTACATGCATTGTGTTAGAGGATAACAGAGAGTGGATGGGGTGATCGATTGAGGTAGAACTGTAACGAGGTACGATTTAATGCTTGACTGATGCATTCTAGAGAAGGAGAAATTTCTGCAGGTAAATTTTTTTTCCTGTGGTCTACCCTGAAGCATCAGTCGTGTGGGATAGCCTGCTTTCGATTTGTATGCAGCCACTTGTTCTGTATGTAATTTAGATCACTGTCTACTATCGGTCATCAGAGAAGTTCCATCTCATGTGTGATGAAACGTGACACATTCCTCTAAACAAACTATGATTTATGCGATGTACTCCATCCCCCTGTCGGATCTTGGGTGTAAATCTAGCTTCAAAACTAAGGTAGCGATAGGTGCTTGTGACGCACTGCAGTCCCTGTATACATGTTTTCCTGACAGATATGCTGTTTACAGAGTTAGTGGCGGAATGACTTGTAATTTTCACATGTCGGACACTGCTGCTATGCGTTTATCTGTTTCCTTGTAAGAGGTATTCCCCGTTAGTAACGATAATTTTATATAGGTCTGATGCAGGCATAGTATAATTTCTGAGCCGTGATTGAATGTGAACAGTGGATACAATACATCTATAGAAAGCTCTATTGCGCTCGTATCACACAGAGCCAATGTTTTAAGGAAGTAGTTTTTTAGTTTTACGGTTTGATAACATATTTTATTATAAAGAAACCTGGAAGGAGGATGCATGTCATGCACTTGAAATATATTTCGACATTTGAATATTAACAGTGCTACATTCCATATGGCTGATAGGTCAGAAATGCAAGTGATCTAACATTGCAGCCTGTTTTAAGTGTGGAGCGTTGTAGCCTTAGGAGTACATGTGTTTATGTTCTATCTTACCAATAACTTCCAGATACTGATCCTAGACTCTGGAAAAGTACTTTAAAATTGATAGCTTGGTTGACTTACATAAAAATGCTTCGAACTCCATCCATCTGTAGTTCCTTCGCACATAAAAATCACCCTTTTTTTGTTCTTCATAACCGTCTGCTGTTACATCACTACACTTTCAAATCTGTTACTATACTTCGATAAGGAGTGCGAACCTCCTTGACATGGGTGCATCTTGAGAAATCTTGTGCACTTGGAGGGGCGAGGACTTGGCAAGCTCTATTCATTCATGAGATGTGGAATGCATCAGTCTACTTATCGTCGGTTGCAAATGAAATCGGTAACAATGCTGCAGGGCGAGTTGGTCATTGACCATGTGAAGGGGGGGGGGTCTTTCAGTCTCTAATTTTTGCCCCAAGACTCCGAGAATGCCCTGTGACTCCCATCAGCATAGAGATAGATCGTAAATCAAGCACTATGATTGAGGTGTTAGAAATATGTAGAGAACTGTGTGATATACTTTGATGATATATGTGTTCGGGAATTAACAATGAATGGACGTACTGCACAGTCGTCTATTTACATTGGCAATGATACTCGCAAAGTGGAGAAGGGGTGGATTAGCTATGATACTAAAATTGGGAAACATGCTGTCACATCATTGGTCGGTGTCAAAATTACTGTAAAATTGCTAAAATTGTTCACACTATCAACTGTAATGCTTATTATTTCAGTACATCAGCGGTGTCTTTTCCATCCCATCTGTTCATTGGCACGCTCTTGGTTATGACATAATGATTGAGAGACAACGCTTGTTTGAGTTGGAGAAAGAGTTTTGTGGAGGGGTAACACCTTCTGGGGATGGCTAGCACCACAACAGTGATCGCATACATGACTGCAATATGAGGAATCAGTCGAAACGGAACGCAGAGCCATCAGCTATTCCGTCACTGTGACAGATGAGTTTAAATGTAGAGCTCGTGAATCACCTGCAGTTTGGAAACCCACCACAACGCCGCAAATCTCTTCCAGTTTACTCATGTTGCAACTGACTTTCATTTAAAATCAACCAGTGTGTGTGTGGTGTGTTATGGCAACAGCAGTAACAACCTTTTTTTTCACCGTACGACGTCTAGTTTGCTGTGAGAGGTAGTGGATCAGAGCGTGTTATTGTCAGTTTAGAATCTGATACTTACCTCGAAGTCGCGGCGGAAAAACAAAATGATTGGCAGGTTACAAAGCATGTTAGAGCAGAAAAAAAACAATGTTTGAAACAATGAGATAGGGTCAGAGGGTAAGTCTCTTGCGACTTACAGTATAGTCCATGGGCTACGATCACCCTCCTACAGTGCAGGTGATGAGTCTTTAAATCGGTCTGTGCAGCTGATCAATACTTGTATATTTAATAGTATCGTCACATGTGCTCGATGCCTACATGCATGCTGTATTTGTTTTCGATATATGGGAAGAGAGAGACGCAGTGAAAATCTTATTGAGTTCTTTATCGGATGAAGTTAGTGAAGCTTTTATAGTTCGTAATTTTTCTCTGTTGGATGGTACAGAATAACGAAGATAGCATGCTGGGAAGATAGATGTGAATGGACACGGATCTGTAGTACTTGTATGTAGCTTGGGGACCCACCACAGTGAAGTAGCAAAATCCGTGTCTTTCTCCCAGTTCCTGTTTCCATCGAATGGCAAAAACACAGTCCTGTCGCCGTAACGCAGCTTAGCTTGTTTCTACATGGGTTGCCGAAGGTGGTAGAAATATTTTCCTCTGGCTCCTGCCCAGTTCCGACTTAAATTGGATCGATCACATGCGTAAAGCTGGAGAAATGGCAGCAGTTGCAAGATGCATGGGGGCTACCTAAAACATGGTTGGAATTTTACTATAGCAATAGGTTCGAGAAAGGTGACTGGTTTCTAGATATGAGAGTGCCAGAAATATGATTCACTAGTGGCTGTATCATTAAAAGACTTCACCATAGGATCCAACGCAGTTATGTGCTTGAATGGGAGGACTTGATTCCTAATCCCAGACAGCATTTCTAGCGAATAGCGTAGCGCTAGAGATCTGAAAAGTTAGTGCATATTTCTTACGAACTCAATCAGCACACCATCCACTTTTTGTGATCCTTCTCAACCAAGCATCGCCTATAGCCCAGTCGATGTATCACTGAACCTCTGACATTGCATTGAGACAGAATGCATTACAAATACTGGAGAAATATCTAGCAACGTCATGTGGGGGTTGCAAATACCAGTTTCACACCACTCTTCTTAGCTGAATCATTTTCTAAAATGGGTAACTTTATTACGAGGTTGTACCGTCGGCAACATGTAAGCGCGCTGTTGGTCTGATACAATATACTCCAGCGATCACCATCTATATTCAGTGTTACGGTATTTCTCTCGACAAAAAACCGCCTCATTCAAAGGTAATGTCGTACTTCAATTTGTAAGGCGGGTGTAGCTTTTAACATGGATACTTGTATGCACCTGTAGAACCAAGATCGCTTGTGATGGTAATATTGTTGTGTTTTTTAACATCTCACTGTCTGTAAGACGATTAGGCCTCTCTTTCTAGGACAAAGTGGTACCACTCGCAAGTAAACTTATTAGACATGTCAACCCATTGTTGATTTTCGATCAGTATTATTTCGTATTGCAGGCAATCAGTTATTGACGAAGTATTATACTTAGTTGTAGTGGATATGTGATAGATTCGCCTTGAGCATCAGGCTTATACAGTATGTGTTTGTGTTCAGACATGTGCAAAGGAAGTGACTATGTCCAGTTGTATGGAATGTATGGATTTGATAGGGAATACTGTGATGGCGAAGGAGGCATACGTCAAGTCATAAGAATGGCACAGATATTTCTATTGCAAGAGCCAGCGCTGTCAGCTGGGTGTATTTCAGATACCTCACACATTGTCAAATGTCATTCAACTGAAACCGCGATCCTAACATTTAATTGTAAGTATAGCAACCAAATATATATGTGTCCGATTTCGTATTATCATTCCGTCTATGAGTGGCCTGTAGTGGGAATGGTACACATATCCCACTAATGGCAGGGACTGTTCTAATGGAGAGGACTGTTGCATTGCAGGAATGTAGTTGACTTAACCATGTAGTCCTCTAGATGGCCAAATAGCAAACTACCACTTAGTATGTGTAGGACAGCTTTCGTGATCAAGCGTAAATTTGACAAGATTCAATATGGACGTGTGTTTGCGCTGAGCCATTATTCCCTCCCATGTAAATTGTTCCACTGACTGCTTCTTCACATTTTATTTAGTTGAAAGAAGATCGACTGTGGCGTGTGCATCTAGCAGGTGAAAGCACATTTGCCGGTTCTCTAGATATGAGAAACACATTATTTGATTTTGTAAATTATAGGGATGATTCGGAATCCGTTACATCACCGACATCAGTATTCGCGAGTGGGAATGTCAGATTGCTCTATATTCTTTCTTTGAGTTTTCACATAAAGGTCTTTGCTGACGGGATAAGCTTCTAGTTACTTTATGGTTTACAGCACAAGCCACCTAGCTAAAGTTCAGGATTTCTAGAGAAATAATTTCCACTCTTTATCTTCGAAATTATGTCACGAAAGTGATTCTGCCATGCAAGCGATATTGCTATGTGCTTGATATCGAGAAGTACCACGAAAATGGTATGATATTCTAGCAAACCATGCGAAATTACATATGTTCTTGTAATCCCAGAGTCTGGAGATGTGTGTAGAAAAGCAAGCAAGCAAGTTGGTCTAGACCAGAAACAGTAATGTGTTTGTGCCTAGGGGAAGCAAGTCGGTCTTTGCACATCAGTTCTGAGAGTGACTTCGATCCTCTGAGGGCGCTCTGGTCACATTTTGGGAGTGGAGGACCACCTGACCTTACGGAAAATATCTAGTGACATGAGTATACCTCGGGTGCATGTGGTTATGCTGTCTGTCTTCATGGTATATGTAAGAATGATGTAAACGGAGTGATTTTGTATGGCACAGGATATGACTGTATGTTTACTATGGTACGCAGTGATATATTGTTGGCTTGGGGATTGGCTTCACACTCTAATATTCAAGCTCCTGTCCTCAGTGGCAGAGCAGTGTAACCAAGTAAGAATCTTTCCGTATTTCACGATATGTAGGGCTCTTTTGCAGGGTTTAACAGTCAGTGAAATATGGCGATCTGTAAAAAAAGAAAAATAGTTTTTTGGCGATGAAAGTGTCGTTTGCAGAAAACAATGGCGAACTGTGCTCCCACACACTCAGCAGTTTGATAGGTAAGTTCAGTGATGAATGGGCTGTCCAATTAGGATTGCAGTCGAACATATTTAGAGCGACCTGTGACTTTAGTATAACTTTGTGAACCTTTTAGCTGGTATGCCACCATCTCCATCGGCGCTGAACTCGCATCGCAGCTATGCGTCATCGTGTCAGCAATGGTGCCTAGGTGAACATGTATTTTAGACAGGACTTTATCAAGTGTAAAGTATGAAAGGGATGCTGCCACCTCATGCTTTCGGATCCCGAATGGACACCTGGGCGTGGCTTCAATTGCACTGGCTTGTGGATGCATCGATGCATGTGCGTGTTGTAGCCTGTGATACATCGCGATTGACTATAGTTCAAAAGCATTTTTTACGTGCACTGAGTGTTTGTGCAGTGCATTATTTTTGGCCATTTAAGCGTTGTGAGCGTGTTGGTAGATCGTTATATGTGAATTATTTCGGACATTTACGAGTTGAATTTGTGGCTGTACATCAGTGTACTGCATTATTTTTATAATTTATAAGTTGTTTGAATGTCTGTGTGCTGTGTAGTGCATTAGTTGGACAGTTTAGAATTAGTGAGCGAGTTTGCAGAGCCTTTAACCTGCCTTATTTCGGTAATTTACGAGTAGTTAGGGGGTCTATAGGTTGTGAATTGTGGCTCCAAGCATGTCAGAGTGTGTGTTTTGTATCAGTGTAATAAATAAACTACATGAAACCTGTCCCTAAATAAATCGTTCCAAAAATAAATAAAGTACACTCCTTCCTCTCTCTAGCAGCCCAGCATAGGTTGAGTCACTCTCCCACCATGTTCCCCCACCTCAGATCGCCATCTTGGATTACATCATGGGAGTGATGACAGTGCCCCTGGTGGCAGTACTGTGTACTACGTCAGTTGGATTCTGGACACATTGGTGAACACACTGGATGTAGGTACCGCATCAAATTGTTTAAACAAAGACATATGTCCAGTACAGGCTGAGTCCTTTTCCCGCCCTCTCCCCCACCCAAACCACCATGTTCGATTATGTCACAGAATGGATGACAGTGCCTTCTGGTGGGAGTACTGTGTACTAGGTCAGTTTGACTCCGGACGCCATGGTGAACACACTTGATGGTGGTACTGCCTCTAATTGTTTAAATAAAGACTAAAAATAAAGACATGTCCAGCATTGGTCAAGTCGCTTTCCTGCCATTTCCTTGGAAGAGGTGGCAGTTAGGTGACTTAGGTTAGTGGAGGTAGCCCAAGTGCCATTTTTACCACCATTTTCTTAGGTTAGTGGATGTAGCTGTGGTGTGTTGCATTGTCCTGATGGAATGTGAACTTCCTGCCAATTGGCATGGCGGGGGGCATGGTACCTACCCGCCAAAAGACGCCATTTTGGATAACAGTACTTGCATCATCAGCTGACATCACGGCCACCATCTTGGATGACTTCACGAGCTGTTGCCAAGTCTACAGGCTGCCTTCTTGGTTGACGTCATCGCCGCCATCTTGGATAACAGTACTTGGGGGTGGCACGAACTTTGTATTACTACTGATGGTCTGCACATTTGTTGTCTTTCCTTTACCGAATTTGTATGTTGTTCACAAATTGCAAGACCTTCTACATTTTTCATGCTAATTAAGGCCATAGAAGCATGGTCTTTCCCGAATATACTTCTGACCAAAAAGCGATTGTTGTAGCTAGAGTCCAAGGCTTTTGTCAATCGCGCCTTTTGTGTTCAAAAAAATGGTTAAAATGCCTCTGAGCACTATGGGACTTAACATCGGTGGTCGTCCCCTAGAACTTAGAACTACTTAAACCTAACTAACCTAAGGACATCACACACATCCATGCCCGAGGCAGGATTCGAACCTGCGACCGTAGCGGTCACGCGGTTCCAGACTGAAGCGCCCAGAACCACACGTCCACACCGGCCGGCTCTTTTGCGTTCTTGTGGAGATATTTTCATAGAAACTTTCATCTACTAAGACATATTTATTTATATCTAACCAAGAAGTGAAAGATCAGTTTTTATAGATTTTGTTTTAAAAATTTTCTAGTATAATGAAATAGTTGTATAAATTTTCTAATATTGTAAAAAATGAAATTTCCAAAACAAGTGGAAGATGTATTTTTTATTTTCAACTAAGAAAAATAATTTCATAGAATTTTTCATTCTCCATTTCACTTCCTTATAGAGGTTGAATTACTTTCAAAAATGTACTGAAACAAGTATTTTTGTATTTCTAACCGAGAAGTCAAATTCCAGTTTTCATACATGCAGCTTTAACAATTTATTTTAAAAAAAAGGCACCTTTTGTTTTACCACCTTAGTGGCTGGATTTCCTGAAATGCTAAAACACGTATTTATTTGATTCTAACTGTGAAGACAGATACTAATTTTCATAGTTCTGGCTTCAAAATTGCATTAATTGAGAAAAAATTTTCCATAAAGGCTTTCGTCTCCTATTTCACCCCCTTAGGAACGGATTTTCAAGGAATCACTGCTTAAACGATGTCTACCATATAAGATCCACGCCCTCTCCAACTTCCAAACTTTTATCCGTAGCCGTTGGGACTGGGCGATGATGAGCCAGTGTATCAGCGTGGCCCTATTTCACCTCTTGATACACTGAATTCCCAAAAACCATATGCGATGTGAATTTTTTTATTTCAAACACAGAAGTCAAATACAAATTTTCATAGATTTAGCTTCAAAAATTTTTGCGAATGAAATATTTCCATTAAAATTTTCATCTCCAGTTTCACGCCCAACGAAATACTGTTTTGTAGGTCTAGCTTCAAAACTGCTCTAATAGCAACAGATTTTCAAAAAATATTTCATCCCCTGTTGAACCCTTTTAGAGTGTGGAATTTCGAAAAATCTCTTTGTAAACAACGCCTACAGTATAAGGTCAACATGTAACGCCGGAAATGCATATCCTCCTATTTCCATCTATTGTACCATAATTTTTTCCTTATTTTGTTACCTGAAGATATAACATTTCTGTGTCTTTATATATTGTAATTGTTTTAATATTTGTATATATATATATATATATATATATATATATATATATATATATATATATATATTTATGCATTTATGTCGATGTATAATTGGTTTGTTTTGTAAATATTATTTGTATTTTACGCTGGGTCTTGCCTAGGGAAAACTGTGCTATCGAACGAATACATCGATAGGTCGTGTGAAGAACGAAAGTGTGTAGGATCTTTGGTAGTGTTAACTCTGCCGCGTGGAGCGCGGGCAGCGAGAGAGAGTCTGGTTGGAGTAGTGCGATTGAGCAGGTGTGTTGTGTGACACTCCCGCAAGTTGCCGGGCTTTCGGGGTTTGGCAGCATGTAATTGCGATCGACTGGCTATGGTAGTTTCTAGCACGGTGTCGCGGACGGGAAGCATTAGCTGGCACACATCAAGAGCCCGTTTCGCCTGGTGACCGTGTCGAGAAGAAGGCGCGCCAGCATCCAGCTTTTGCAACAGCGACGGCCGATAATGAGTGACTGTCGCCACCTCCTCGATCGGCGACTTCAAACCTTCAATCAACCAACAAGGAAGACTAAAAGCACGTAAAGTTTCAGAACTGTATGGCAGACCTCAGCTTTTCAAACTGTTCAAATCACAAAATTACAGCAACGTAGCATGAACCTTTGTTGCTCATTGTCCGAATTGCATTGCCAAGCAGGATCCCTTCCTTTTCCGAAATGAACCCGAGTGTCGTTGAAATTCAAACGCTCAGCATTAAAATAATATAATTCAATTTCACTGCTTTAATTTCAAAGTTCAGTTAAAGTGTTTATAGCTGGCTACAATATTTAGATTACACAAGCACAAATTAAGAGTGCGAGTTTTCTTACCGTATTTTAGCTTACCTGTGACTGCAGCTCAGCTTGGTACGTACAAAATTTTACTATTGTTAATTGTTCAGAATCATTTAATTCAAGTTCAAAGTTAAATCTCTTATTTCTAAATTGCGTAGAGTCAAGTTGCTTTTGAAATGATTGTTGAGGTAGTCCAAGACTAACATATTTTACTGAATTTCGATGTGCTTCAGAAAGAAAGCTCACTATTAACTTCAGTCACTAAATTAACTTTCGATTTTCCGGTTTTATTAATTCTTTTGCTAAATTAAGTCAGAGTGTAGCGAAATTTATTACTTCTGACAAACTTTCAGTTTTTCACAGTACACGTGTCAACCTTCAGTTGCCACGCTTCTAGTGCTAATTATATGTGTAATAACCTTTCTTTTTCAGTTACTATAGTAATTGTTCTTAGGACTGGCGACCGTAATTTCCCCCAAATCTCAAATATCTAATTACCGCTAGTTAATTGTTAACGTAACGGCCGCACATTTACTTTCTTTATTAACTTTACCCCTTTTCAAAATTAATTTCCACCAGTTTCATTTGCATTTTTCCTTTCATTTAGATGTAACCCTTTCCTCCCTCTTTACCGACAGATTAACTTCGGTGACGATTGCTTTCCCAAATTTCCATTAGGTACACGCGGTTTAATTTTTCACTGTCATTAAGGTCGATAAGCGAGGGGGAGGTTACAAACACCATCTCCAAACTTCAAGTTGCTGTTCTCAGCGGTCTGGTCTGGGCAAAATGAGTCAGTCAGAAAGTTGCCTCCGTGCTCTCCAGACCTGGCCCCTACGTACTTATTTTTATTTCCAAACTTAAAACCCCATTGAATGGGTGAAGATTTGCAACGATAGACAAGATAAAAGAAAATTCGCGTGATTTAGCAAGAGGCGTACCAAGACTGCTTCCGGAAGTGGAAACGGTGTTGGGAGCGGTGTATCAATTGCGGAGGAGAGTGTTTGGAAGGAGACCATGCACAATAAGTAAAAGGTAACCGTAGAAAAATTTGCGATCAAAGTTCCGGAAATTTTTGAACAGACGTTGTGTTTATAAATATTCACTCGTCAATCATGCCGCAGTTGGATTATTATTTCTTTTCCTCTCTCCTGCTCGAGTAATGCGACATTTAATAATCACGTGGGACACCGACGATTGGAAAGGTCGTAACTTCCCTCTAACAATGTTGGTTCAGTTAAGTGAGTATTCAGGTTGCACGTTGTACTGGGCTGGTAAAGTAGCCGAGTCTCGGGAAGCCACTGCAGCAAGTGACGTCCTGTAAGTCGGAGAGCGCAGGCCCCCTAGCGACTGCGTAACTCGAGTTGTAATAGCCGTGGCGCGCCACAGGGAGGCTATGTCGCCCCTGGCTCGCCCAGACCCAGAGGTAGGCTGCTGCGCCATCGACCACCGTACCGTAAGTGCCGCATCGGCGTAGCAGGGTGACTTCTTCGTAGAAATTGGGTAGGCGTCTGGTGGATGGGAAGCATTAAATAGCTTGCAACAATAGGGAATACAGAAATAGCTGAAACTGAAGGAGACCTATGCTTTTTTTTACACAGCGTACCACTAGGGTTCTTCCTTGCAGATGTCTAAGCGGATAAGAAACTACAATTTGTTGCACGGAAGCTATGCAGGCGTAGGCTGTATCCACAACAACAGATGGCTCTGTGATTTCTGGAAGTAGCACAGAGCGCACTGTGGAATCAGTTGTATGGCGAGCTTCAGGCGAGATGGAAGTAACCCGTGTTGAGCAGCCGCTCTTTGCAAGAAATCAGAGAGAATGTCACAGTGAACATTAGCCTCCCATACTGAACAGTAGCGTGATCGGCAAGAAAGTATGTGTGGAAAGCGGTGATCGTCAACACTCGGGCCGACTTGTCAGCGTGCGGACCGATGTGACGAGTAGCTCCTGGAGAAAGACAAACGATGGACGCTACTGCAGTTAGAGAGGGCAAGTGGCATTGCAAAACAAACCATATACTGGATGCTGTGGACAGAGCTGCAACCGCACCAATTCACGACACGGTGGTACCACATGAAATGACGGGACTTCAACGGTGGATGGGAAGAACTGGAGCACCTGTCGTACTCTCCTGAACTTTCGCCGTAAAAATGAACCACTACGTTGTGGGCCGTTTGCGACGCGAGAGGATAATACCATTGCCGTGAGATGACTCGATTCAGACATGGTACAGCAAGTGGTGACGCAAATAGTATTCAGCGCCTCCCACATAGAAGTATTTGGTGAACGCAACAGGGGAAGGCCTTCAGACCCAGTTTTGTAGTGTCAACTGTGTGTTTACTATCGCTGTAATCATTTTGTCCTATGTAACCAGTTTGTCCTTTAAACTGCTGTAACAAATATAGCAGACACAATGTCCGCTTGTTCTTCAGTGTCCACTACGCTTGAAGTTCCCACTTTGTCTTTCCATCTGCGTATGTCGCATTTTCTGACCTGGCTGGTATCTGCAAGAAAAAAAAAATTACAATTAGTTTTGGCCCAACACCCGTATTCCACCAAATTACTTCTGCAGTCATTGCTGGTCGTGAAAGACCAGAATGCAGACAGGCGGATTAGTAGATAACATCTGGCCAGATCTGTGGGAATGAAGAATGCTGGACCCGCTTTGGAAACGCGGCGTGATTTTCTATCGCCAGGACCATGGAGTTTGTTAAATTGATGTCTGTAGAAGAGAGCGGGACACACAATGACTGGACGGCGCCTAAAAATGTAGACGGAGTGGGAGGTTGGGCGCCTCTTTACAAGAAAAGAGAGAGTGGTCTTGCTCGAGACTGGAAGTTTGTTACCATAATGTGAGAATTCGTTTGAATTGGAAAACTTAGAGGTTGGATAGTGTGGAAATAAACTTTTTGAAGGAGAGGGAGGGGGGGGGGGCAAGTTTGTTTCGTAGCACCTCACTGGAAGGTCATGTAAAAAAATCTGATGTTGGTAAATAGGGGATTTTGGAGGCTTCTTCACGGAGAGCACAGAGGAGCGTCGTTTCAGAGACACTTACTTACTTATTTCCACATATTTAATGACATGCAGCAGAGATTTTGAATATTACTAATGAAAGATTGGCTAATTCCTACTTGGAACTCTGTCTTCTACATGAGCACTTGACTTCCACCTCAGAGATGTGGAGAGGGGAGGCCCGCAATTGGCAAGGCCCGTCAGAAAGGAAAGACAACAGACGAAATGAGGGAAATTACCGATCACGGGAAAACAACATCTCAGTCTATAGAGGGAGTAACAAGACAGCATAGGTGAACAGACGTAGACGAGGCAATTACAACGATAATCACATCGAACGGCAAAAAGGAAACTGGAGACAACAACGAAATCCAAACCAGTTCCAGCGGCATACTGGAAAACCACAGCAACAAAGAAACAATTGGGGAACAACATCGATGGCAGCAAGAAAACCAACAAGATCACAATATTCAGATTAGGCCTCTCAAATCGTCACAGGGGAAACCAGGCAGAAATCTAGAGCGGAACTGACAATCGGCTGCAGCGGACACAGCACAAAACAAGGCCGCAGCAACAATCGGAACGAGCAGCGTCAGCATGCCAGAATATGAAGACACAAGACAGCTGCAACGTGAGTAAAAGGAAGCCATGACGTGACCCGACCTACAGACTATTATTCCCGTCACCACAGGCAGCATCAATGTTACCGGAATTGTGGGCAATGGAAGCCATGTTACAGCGATATCAGAATCTGCGTACAAGAGATGCATTGCAAATTACCCATGGGTATCACTTACGCTGAAGAAACCGAAAATCAATGGAGCACTGAGAGGAAAGCACACTGAAGTGTGAATATAAATACGGTTGATGTTCGGCTGTCAAGAACACACCTTGGAAGCAAAATTTCTGGTCGTCCCTTCGCTGGCAATTGAAATAATATTCGACATGGATTTCCTGAACCAAAATCAGGCCGTATTGGATGTGGGACGAGGAGAGCTCACATTGCAAAAAATTACATCTGCTGATCCCGCAATACGTGCGCAAATGACTGCCGAATGGCTAAACCTGAATTACACACACACAAAAAAAAAGAAAAAAAAGAAAAAAAAAACAGAAGGAGGATAGAAATCAATCGTGGCGTGATGAGCGTTGTCGCATCTCGAAAGAAAGAGAAGAAACTCGACGGGAGGTGCGGAATGCGAGCGGTAACATGTTAGGGAACCTAGAAAACATTCCAGTGAATGACATGGAAGGCCTGGAAAATCGGGAGCCGTCCGTAATCTTGAAAATGCATTCTGAGTGCACGAGCACACAAGATTCTTCGTGCCATCTTACTAGATCCCCCTGGCCTACGGTCACAAAGTTTCCTTAGCGATCAATAGGGTGCAAGACGATGACATTATTGAACCAGCAACCTCAATGTAGAAAAACCCTCTCACAGTAGCAGAAAAGTCCGATGGCTCAAGAGGTTTTGAACTAGATTCAAGCCAAATTAATACCATCGTAGAACCAGAAACATATCGTCCCGAGAAGGTGGAGAAACTCCAACAAAACTTCCCTGGTGTGACAGCATTCTCGTCCCTCGACTTACGGTTCAGCTTCTGGGAAATTGCACTCCACCCAGACTGCAGGAAATACACTGTATTCATCGCCATCGGTAGATATTACCAATTAAAATGGCTACCATTCGGGTTAAAGGTGTCATCAGCTGCCTTCGTCAGGGGACTTCATGGTATCTTACAGTATTCCGTGAAACAAAGAATCACCACTTACATAGACGATCTCTTAATTTCGGAACCGACGTGGAAAGAATGTGATCTTAAGGGAAATACTACAGAGCTTCAAGAAATGCGTCGTAACTGCCACCATCTCGAAGTCATGTACTGAAACCTTACGAGTAAAATTCCTCAACCATATCATCACTGTGGAAGGAATCTCACCAGACCCGGACAAGATCGAGGCAATAGAAAAATTTACTATGACCACAACTGAGAAACAGCTCTGCAGCTTGCTCGGTGTCGCAAATTTCTACAAGAGATTCATTCACGTGAAGAAACTAGCTACACAGCGACTATGCCAGCTCACTGGGGAGAAGGTGCCATGATACTGGGACGATGTGGAGGAAGATGAATTCAAGATGCTCAAAACCGCGCTGGTTAAGGCACCGATTTTATCGTACCCCAATT
The DNA here is from genome assembly GCF_023898315.1 of Schistocerca nitens. Classification (NCBI taxonomy): domain Eukaryota; kingdom Metazoa; phylum Arthropoda; class Insecta; order Orthoptera; family Acrididae; genus Schistocerca; species Schistocerca nitens. The sequence continues at coordinate 439,809,787 of NC_064614.1, forward strand.
TGGCGGAGGAATTTTGCACGGCAACGAGCACCTCACAGGCTGGACTGGGCGTAGTCATCTTCCAGAGATATCAGCAAGGGGGGAACATGGTATATAAGATAATCGCTTCTGGAAGTCGTATCCCCAATTGATGTGAAAGAAACTACTCGGTAATTGAATTGGAAGCTTTGTCGATCGTGTTCGAAAAATTTCGGTTCTTCCTGTTGGGGAGAAAAATAAGGGTGTTCGCCGATCACAAAGCAATGTTGTTTCTTCTCACGGCGAAGCTCCGCCATAAGAGATTCACGAGATGGGCACTCTTGCTACAGGAGTGCAATTTCACTATTAGGCACATACCAGGAGAGGAGAACATCATCGTGGATACGCTGTCGCGTTCACCTGTGGCACTGGAAAGAAAAGGTGCAAAGCCAGTAGAAGAAGAACATTACAGTCTGTATTATATTAAAAAAGGTGGTGGTTGAGAATTATGTCAGCACGAGCCTAAAGGACATCAGCAGGGAACAAGATAAGGACCCAGCTCTGCTTACTCTGAAGAAAAAGTTAAAACATAGCATGGAGACTAAACTCAGGCAGTTATATCTACTGTGGAAGGAAATCTTGTTCTTTTGCAGTGAAGGGGAAGGAGCGCCCTGGAGGGTTTGCATTCCATATGAGCTTGTGAACAAGGTTATCTGACACACTCACCTTAGCTATGCAAATTTTCGAGCCAGTAAATGCTACCCGAAATTACGCAAGCTGTGCCACTTTAAAGATATTGACAGATGAATTCAGAAGGTTTTGGCCGTGTGTAAAGCCTGTCAGAAATCAAAGCAGTATATGGTGACAATGCAGGCACCTCTGCATCCCATAATTCCAACGAAACTAAAACACCCTGCTGCAACCGGTGTAATGGGCCCTCTTGTGCGCACGGGCAGAGGATATAGTTACATCCTGGTAGTAATGGAGCTGACATCCAAGTATGTCACCTTAACCCCTTGAAACAGGCAACTGCACAGTAAGCAGAGTCTTCTGCAAAAAGATTTCCTCACCGGGGTGGGTCATGTAGATAGGATTATCTCCGACAATCGAGCACAGTTCTCGTCAGAGAGGAGGAAAGCTGGTTTAAGGAAACACAGGATTAACTCGATGTACTCATCCATATGGCATCCCCAATCATCCCGAGCAGAAAGGATCATGAAAAGCCTGGAAACACTTTTCTATATATACTGCACGAAATGACATATCACCTGAGATGCTTTCCTACACGACGCGCTTTCCTACACGATGTGATGAACGAGTTCCCACATGGAATCACTGAGACAGCACCAGTGACTGTCCTGAAGAACAGGCAACCCAGAGATCTAACCCGTAAAGTCGTAGATTTACCCCCAAGAACCCGAGTGCAACAGAAGCAAATTGTTGACCTGGCACTTAGGAGGCAGCATGAGGCAGGAGTGAAACGGAAAGAGATCTGGAATAGAACGGCAAGTGTCAGGGAATTCCTCATTGGTCAAAATCTGTTGGTCAAAAGTTTGTGTCTGTCTAACAAGCAGCAAAAGCTGCCTCAAATTATACCCTGTCTGCAGTGGACTTGTCCGAATCCACAGGATCGCTCACGTGTGCACACTGGAATTGAAAGCTTGAAATCAAGGAAATCTGTTGGTATTCACCACATCTGTCATGTGAAACCATTTATAGAATAGGTGTTTATAGTAGATCAGATAGTTTAGAATCGATTTGTACGTAGATCTTCAATGTGTCAGCATATTCTAGGTGATATTGTGTAGAAAAAAATGGCTCTGAGCACTATGGTTCTCAACTTCTAAGGCCATTAGTCCCCTAGAACTTAGAACTAGTTAAACCTAACTAATCTAAGGACACCACACACATCCATGCCCGAGGCAGGATTCGAACCTGCGACCGTAGCGGCCTCGCGGTGATATTGTGTAGAGCAGCCTACATTATTCGTTTACTGAATTTCTTAAATTGATGTATTTGTAATTGTCATTGATGAGCTAATGATATGACTCCTCAAGGAACGTCACTGCCTGCTTGAAAATCAAAGTCAGAAATGAACAGAAATTCGTCATATGTGGCAGCTGATCATATTAACTGAGACCTCTCTGTGGCAAGATAACTTCTGCACATTGACTGACTTGAGGCCAGGGTCCAACATGCATTTATCTTTGTGACAAATGACCATTATGTCTTTGGACCGCAATGTTGTTATCCATTTTCTTGCTCCAAGTAGCACATGAATGTCAAACAAGAAACGGCAGCATCATCAACATCAAATTCAGCTGTATATTTCTCGTAGTAGTATCTTCCGTAATATCACTGTGGCCTGTGAGAGTATTTCTGTCTCTTTCTCTGCGGTATCTGATGCACTGCCCAATAGGTGAGTGTACGTTGCTTCTGCTGTTTAGCGATGACGAGATTGCGGCCACGCCACTGCGCGTGTTTGTCTCCGTTTTTGGGTGTGCTGTGAGTGGTATTAGCTGCCCACACATTAGGTTCGTGGAGACACAAAGTTCGCTGAGATTCTGGTCCATCGTCAGTCATGCGATGAAGTCTTTTTCGAGGTCTTTGTGTTTTTCTGCCGCCTTTAGAGTGCCGTAGACAAAGCACACTGTGAAGGTTGAACACGGTGGTGTGGCGTACGTCATATGCAGGAACAGTAGGGCAGCAGTAAGAAGGGGACCATTGGTGATGATGAGAACCGACCTACAGCAGAGAACTAATTTACCGTTTTGAATTTTATTAAAGTGTCGACTCAACAACAGGAATTTGGAGGTGTTTTTGTAACTGGTAGATCAACAAGTAAGCGGGAACTAATGACATTTGTAAGTTTCAGATGTGCGAATGCAGGAGCAGGTGTCATGAAACAGAGCACCTATACAGATGAATGGGAGAACGGTTCCAGACCACTTCTGTCTTGAGGACAACGCTGCCTGAAGTACCGAGAACAGGAGGAGTATACGTAGCATAGTCATAATCTAAGATTTGGGGGGCTTAGAAGTAAAGTTGACAGATGCAGAGGAAAGAAGATAATTTAATACTAAGTGCTGTGTGGAAAGAGCATGTTGAGTGAAGAGTGGATGCAGTGCTGGTCTATCGTAGGGGTGATGCATGATGGGAAATGGTACTAACGCAACTCTCACACACAGACCAGAGACACTTCACACCATATATTTAAGACAAGTATTAATGTTAAGAATGTCATATTTAGTCTATAAAGTAACAGATATTTCTTTCTTCCATTTTTTGTTATTCTGATCACTCGATTGCTCTCCATGTATTTATCGAAAGAGCTTCTTGGGTTGTTATTTTATTCATAAAAACTATGTATGTAGAATGTTGTAAAACATTGGCACTGAAAAGTACTGCGAGGACTGTGCAAAGTTTGGGTGCTGTCAAACCCATTATCGATGCATTCTGAGGGGTGTCGTAAAGCAACACCCTGCAACTGGCGATAATGGCCACATGACAGCCTGCAGCAGAACGTCTGTGGCCACGCAGCCCAGACCTGCCAAGTGGGGCGCTGGTTGTCAGTGCTGAATGAATGCTGGGACAACTGGGAGTCTGCCTGCCGCCTTTGCAGCCCAGCGAAAGTGAAAGCAAAGGGAGAGCTACGCCATGCGCTGCAGCTGCCGTAAACCAGCTTAAACCGGGTGGCTGTGAATGGAAGCAGCCCTCCAGATAAAAGTGGTCCACCCCTGATGGCACACCACTTCATCGACAGCCTGGCAGACGGACCGGGCGCCGAATAAATGACAGCTGACATCAACCACTCACTGATTGGTTGAGAATGGGACCACCAGACTGAAGGCTCTCCCCTGACATCACGACACGTCTTTGACGGACCTGCAGACATTCCGGCATCACAAAACGTCTCAGAGAGATTTCGCAGGGAGACACACCCACTCTACAGATGGTGTGCAGAACCAGGTGACCACAATCTGGACGAATTGCTCCTGCAGTCATGTATGAGGTTGCAGACAGGCACTGACGACGTTGGAGACATCACAAGTTACCCACTGGCACAGTGGGAAAGAGGAAATCCTCATTAGGAGTTGGGTTGCGCACCAAATACAACACTGTCTCACCACCTAATCCAAGGGGAGACTACACTCTTTCAGCTACTGGATCAAGAGGAGACAGGGTCAGAGATGTCACTACCTGAGCAGAAGATGCTGAATGCCATGCAACTACATTGGCAACTCATTCCCTCACACCAGATGTCTTGTCTGTCACTCCTGACACTGCTCCAGACTGATAATTGCTGCCAAGTCGAGATCATGCCAAAAGCCAGCTGCCTCACTGATGCTGTCATGGATCAGATGGGGGACCACAGCCGTCTGCTGCTGCTCCTACATCAAGCACTGACTGAAAGGGGACCCTCACTCCGGCACGACCTTACTGCACCTCAACGCTTTAACCAGTCCAGAGACCATTTGTGTGCCATTTTCTATTTGCGTGTCTTTGTAAATGTAACTTCTATCCAGCGATCCTTGTGGAGGGAACGATAACATGATTCATTTTTCACATACATCATATAATCCAGTATATTTACTTGTGAAACAAATTTTTTTACAGCTAATCTAGTGTAGATAATTTGTCAACTTTTATGTTAGGTTAAGTTAATGAGAAGGATTTTGAGTTGTCCTGGAGGTAGAAGAAACAATATTACATCACCCCAGGAAATAAGCAGAACAGATGAGACATGCTACTTATCTGTTTAGATTTCGAGAGTGAGGGCGTTTCTGAAGTTATAATTATTGTCCATTTATGTATCAAGGATGATTCACACATTGTGAATGATTGAGCAGGGGTAAATTACTGAGGCAGAGAACAGTTGAAAATCCAATAAACTGTAATATTATTAGGGACATTAGGCTACTGTGTCATTAAAAATTGTATGAGTGAGTAAAAAATACTGCTGCAAAGGCTTTTAACCGCTTAGTAATTGTCTATCTGAAGGCTGGGTGCAGCAACCACCCATGGGTCCACACAAATCACATTACACCCAGCAATTTTCACCTACCAATCTTGCAGGCATGTAGCTTTGTGTGCGTGAGTGATCCCTCAGGTAACTGATATCAAGTGAGGATGTTTTTTTTCATGTGTGGTCTTGGTTGGCAAAGTCATCCCCAACACTCATGTCATCATTGTGATATAGCAATACTATTTGATGATTTCCTCTGTTCCATGTCTTACTATGATGAAGTGAAACACTACACATGTGGAAATAAACTGTGGTGAGGGGCAGTGGGAGAGCATGAGTCACTCTCTCACTATTCTCCATATTCACAGGTACAATTTAATGTCGATTTTACACCAAAAACATCGTTTTTGTTAGATGACAGGAAGTTATCAGCATGAGCAGGCACTGATGGGGGGGGGGGGGGGGTGTACATTGTTAATGCATGTGGGATGTTTTGGTGGCTCCCCTTCGCATAGTGTTTTCTGGAGTAGAGAACAAGCAGGCAGTTGGGACATTTAACAGTAAATCTTGGAGTGGGCGTTTGGGGCTTGAGAGTCACGTGCAGGTATTTGGAAAAGCAACATCTCGAGGCACTTATTGGAAACACAATGTTGAGCCCAAAAATTTCTTGCAATGTTGTGCAAACAACAACGTTGTTGTAAACACTCTTTATGATCAGTGAATATGCAATAAAAATTCCCAGGTTTCCATGTTCACCATGGACCAGACACTATAAAGGGAACCATCAGGTGGTGCCTGCAGAGTTTTTTGGATGCCTCAGGCCTTGAAAACAATTTTAGAACGTACACAACATTTATGGCAGCTCTGAAATGATCTATGTTGGGACACAAATGCACTTATCTCAGTTTAGCTAGGACCCCTGGTCAGACACATGATGTTTGAGCCATCCAGATTATGATCTCCATGACAAATGCGTTGTTGACTTTAGACCTATATGGAAACTCAAAACACGCTGCCTAAAGTGGCCATGTGAAAAAACAAGTTGGGAGTCCAATGTCTCCTCCTCTCTGCACGGGAATTTGCGAGTCGAGAATTGGCTGCTTCTCCTGAAAACAGAATAATATTGTTGACTTTGATTAAGATTGGCTCAGGAGTAGAGCAGATGTGTTAGAGGGGAGACATGGAGCTCATGGAGCTTTGTGATTGGCACAAAACCCTCGTGGTGGGCGGGGGGGGGGGGGGGGTGCCAGTGGAAGTATTTTTGTGGAGTTTACCGAGGTTTGTTGGAAAGTAAGGAGAGGAAAATCTTAGACTTCTGATTCAGGTTCTGGTCTGGAGAGGATTCTGGTTTTGACTTTTGTTGTAAGTGGGCTGCCCTTGGGCCACTTGTTCTGCGCATGAGTTAGCAGTAGCACTGGCGTTGACTGGTTAGCCGGTGGTGAGATTTAGCCGTACCAACAGTTTAGAGCTGTGTCACCTTGGACACCTTTCTGTGCCAAGGGCAATCTTATTCGTGACAGATCTGCGGCCTAGACATCTGTTCTTGTGCGCACTGTCGTGTAAGTGAGTCAAAATGATCCATGGTGTGACCGGCGAATGGGAATGTCAGTCGCTGGAATCCGCCGAGTTTTCAGGGCTCCATTAGAGAGTAATGGCGATCTATCTAACAGATCGCCAGTCGCGACTTTGCGTATTTCATGCCCTCGACAGCGAATTACAGGCACTACACCTCGCTGCTCTGCAGATGCTTGAACCACGACTGTCACCAGAGGCAGTGCCACACAGGGTAAACGGGACCGCAGTTTCGCTACTTTTCTCAGCTACACCAACGTAGTAGGGCCTATAATTCTGTGTGGAATAAATCCATCAAAATCTATTCAGTGTTAGATAATTTCAGATTGCGTTATCCACGTTTTGAGCCAGAGTAAATAGTTCAATCAGACAAATCTTAGTGTTTGCCAACCAGCTGCCACCCAGGGGAGCTTTAAGTGTCTGTGGCATATTTGTACTGTGTTCAATTCATGTTATTACTCATCATGCTTAATATCTATGTTTTGTCCAATTTTTAGTCAACAAACTTGGGCTGTAACTTTTATAAAAGATCAGTTCCCTCTTGATATATTAATCACACATCACCAGTGGACTAAAATAATGACAAGGACACCTTTACATTAATATTATTTCAGTATTTAGGTTCATTCAGATTCTGATAAATGTGATAACCTTTCATGTAGGCTGTCAAAAAAAAAAAAAAAAAAAAAAGGAAACAGTCAATGGAAAAAACCGATTTTAGCAGACACATGGAAGAGGTAGTCAAGTCGAAGGCTTAATATTTAAAGTGATTGCTGTCAGGATGTGAAGTTGTAGTCGCCTGTCACGTTCCAAAAGGTCCACATGTCCACCGTAGTCTTGCAGTACCTTCTTTTGAACTGTACGGTTACGTAGCTTTTTTTTTAAAAAATGTTCAAATGTGTGTGAAATCTTATGGGACTTAACTGCTAAGGCTATCAGTCCCTAAGCTTACACACTACTTAACCTAAATTATCCTAAGGACAAGCACACACACCCATGCCCGAGGGAGGACTCGAACCTCGGCCGGGACCAGCCGCACAGTCCATGACTGCAGCGCATTAGACCGCTAGGCTAATCCCCCGCGGCGTAGCTTTTCAATCCCCTGATTTATATGATCACTGAGAGAATTCTTGTTGGTGGACATCAGCTTATCTTGCTTTGACAAACAATTAATTTCTTACTCACACATTTATTTCGACTTGTCGGCATGCCGCTTAACAGGCACATTGCAATAAGTTTGATACGAATTCGTGCTGAACACAAGAACACCGACTTTATATGCGTGCAAACTAACACGACTGGGTCACCGACATGCAGTAATTTCGATCAGCGCAGCAGAGAATTCCCCGAAAGAAATCTGACACTTTTACGGCTCTTGTTTCAAATCCGGGAATCCCGGGCGTGCCGACCGCTGGTGGCCGAGCGGTTCTAGGCGCTGCAGTCTGGAACCGCGCGACCGCTATGGTCGCAGGTTCGAATCCTGCCTCGGGCATGGATGTGTGTGATGTCCTTAGTTAGGTTTAAGTAGTTCTAAGTTCTAGGGGACTGATGACCTCAGATGTTAAGTCCCATAGTGCTCAGAGCCAATCCCGGGCGTGCACACAAGTAATGCATTCAGTTCAGTTCAGACAGACCATAAAGCTTGGTGAGCACTTTAATATTGTCTACGCTCAGAATTAATTATCTAAAATAAAATGCTGTCCGCGTTTGTTCTGGCATAACCACAAGCGCCAGAACGAAGACAAAGAACGGAAGACCAGAGAAGGCGGTGAGGAAACGTCAGCCAATAACCCGCTGACAAGGACCACGCCGCGCCAGGAGCGAATCTGCATGAAGTGAATATAAGCGCCGCTCTTGCTAGCATTGGCCGCTCAGATCGGCACCCGCAGAACAGATAGTAGTGATCCGTATCAAGTGCTTACTTGGACTTTGTCTATAGCGAAGATCAATTACTGTTTGCATGTTATTTGCGACACCGATGTAACTCCAAAGTTAAGTATTGTTAGTCTGTTTTATAGAAATAAAACTACTAATGTTTTTGCCTGAATTGTTGTATATCATTCCGAGAACGGAGCATCCCTTAGGCACCCTATAAGCAACGAGTGGGCAAGATCCAACTGTTTTAATCATGTATATTTACTGAATTGAAAAGTTGACATAATGTTTTCATCCCCCCCCCCCCCACCCCCCCACCACTATTTGAATGAGGTGGGTAAGATTTTGCCGTCAGTTCTCAAATATCACATCGCTACCCTCAGGCCTAGCTAGAATCTGTATATATGTTCGGGCATATACTTCCAGCTGTTTTTCCACAACTCTCCAACTCCTGTATTTGTGTAACTTTTACTTCCACCTAAAAACGTATTGTGAAGCGAAATACATAGTTCAAATGGCTCTGAGCACTATGGGACTCGACTTCTGATGTCATTAGTCCCCTAGAACTTAGAACTAGTTAAACCTAACTAACCTAAGGACAGCACACACATCCATGCCCGAGGCAGGATTCGAACCTGCAACCGTAGCGGTCACGTGGTTCCAGACTGAAGTGCCTAGAACCGCACGGCCGAAATACATAGTAGACAGTTTCATTACAATTTTTTTTATGTTACACAACATTACTGCTGGAGTACCAGAAAGAAATACAAAGCAATTGAAGCTCTCAAAGTTCGTATTTTACGGGACCAACTGTCTTAGACTTCCAGAATGAGATTTTCACTCTGCAGCCGAGTGTTCGCTGATATGAAACTTCCTGGCAGGTTAAAACTGTGTGCCGGACGGAGAATCGAACTTGGGACCTTTGCCTTTCGCGGGTAAGTGTTCTACCGACTGAGCTACCCAAGCACGACTCACGCCCCGTCCTCACAGCTTTACTTCCGCCAGTACCTCGTCTCCTACCTTCCAAACTTTACAGAAGCTGTGAGGACGGGGCGTGAGTCGTGCTCGGGTACCTCAGTTGGTAGAGCACTTGCCCGTGAAAGGCAAAGGTCCCGAGTTCGAGTCTCGGTCAGGCACACACTTTTAATCTGCCAGAATGTGTTAGACTTGTTAAACTTGTATCACAGCGGAATGCACGGCAGAAACTGATGGAAAACAAAACAGTCTGTATACATTCCACATAGGCTCTCTTTTCCAACCTGCAATTCCCCCCCCCTCCCCCCTTCCGCCCTCATCCCCGATCATGCACTCCATCACTCCATAAACAGACCAGCGCACAAAATTGCAGCTATAATATTTTGCGTTAATTAAGCTTAATTAACACGTTTAATCACTACATATCATACATTTATCTGTAAACACGCTTAAAGATTAGCAGAACAACCTCGAAAAGCGTAGCATTTTGTTAAGGTAAAAAGGAAATACACTGAGGTGACAAAAGTCATGGGGCAGAGATTTACACAAATACAGATGGTGGTAGTATATCTTCGGCGAGGTATAAAAGGGCAGCGCATTTGTGGAGATGTACCCAGGTGATTCATGTGAAAAGATTTCTGACGTGTTTGTGGTGGCACGACTGGAGTTAACAGCCTTGTACGCGGGATGGTAGATGGAGTTAGACGCATGGGACATTGCATTTCGGAAATTTTTGGGGAATTCAATATTCCGACATCGACAGTGTCAAGATTGTGCCGAGAACACCAAATTTCAGCCATTACCTCTAAAAAAATGGTTCAAATGGCTCTAAGCACTATGGGACGTAACATCTGAGGTCATCAGTCCCCTAGACTTAGAAATACTTAAACCTAACTAACCTAAGGACATCACACACATCCATGCCCGAGGCAGGATTCGGACCTGCGACCGTAGTAGCACAGCGGTTCCGGCCTGAAGCCATTACCTCTCATCATGGAGAACTCAGTAGGCGACGGTCTTCACTTAACGACAGAAAGCAGCGGTGTTCGCGCGGAGCTGTCAGTGCTAACAGACAAGCAACCGCAGAAATCAATGTGAGACGTATGACGAGCGTATCCTTTAGGACCATGCGGCGAAATTTGACGTTAATAGGCCATGATAGCAAACGACAGGACATTACCTGCAATGCCTCACCTGGGCTCACGACTCAATCGGTTGCACCCTAGACGCTGGAAAACCGTGTTCTGGTCAGATGAGTCCCGATTTCAGTTCGTAGAAGCTGATGGCTGGGTTTGTGTGAGGCACAGACCCCACGAAGCCAGGGACTTGTCAGCAAGGCACTGTGAAAGCTGGTGGTGGCTTCGTAATGATGTGGGCTCTCCAGTACATGGAGTGGACTGGGTCCTCTGGTCCAACTGAGTGGATCATTGACTGGATATTGTTATGTTCAACTACTTGGAGACCGCTTGCAGCCATTCATTGGCCTCAAGTTGCCAAATAATGATGGAATTTTTATGGATGACATCGCGCCATTTACCCAGGCCACTACTGTTCGCTATCGGTTTGACGAACATTCTCGACAGATCAAGAACATGATTTGGCCACCAAGATCGCCCGACATGAATCTCATCGAACATTTATGGGACATAATAGAGAGCTCAGTTCGTGCACAAAATCCTGCACCAGCATTACTTTCGCAGTTATGGAGGGCTGTAGGCAGAGCATAGCTCAGTATTTCTGCTGGGGATTTCCAACAACTTGTTGAGTCCATGACACCTCGAGCTGCAGCACTGGGCCAGGCAAAAGGAGGTCCGACACGATGTTAGGGGGTATCCCATGACTTTCTTCATGACTCAGTGTAAATGCAAATGTGTCCGGTAGCAACGTAACACAAATATAAGAAAACTCCAACCTGGTTTGAATTCGATGGTAGTAGGGGAAATACCAGTGGATCAGATGTGTATATTCATCCTTATTTCCGTGGATATTGTATAAAACACGGGATTCCAAAAAATTAAACACTGCCTAGAAATGAAGCCGTGTTTATTGAACAGTAATAGACAAACCATACTGCTTAATCACAACGGTGTTGGCATACAGTAGTGCACACAGCAAGTAATTTGAAAAGTTCTGAAAATAACTGTACACAATAATAGATCAAGACAAAGAAAACACGAAAATCTTATGTCAACAAGGAAGTAGCTGAAAGAATACACGGCTCCCATAATTACTACGCCGCAGTATTGTCTTTATGAGGAGGGACACGGGAGCTGTACGTATAGTCCTTGTTTTTCCCACAAATAGATAACCGGAGTCTTTCGTAGAGTGTGACGTGTCATTTTATAATGTGAACCACACATCAGTGGTGTAATATGTATTATTACCCCTTTTTAATTACTGATGTTATTGGCTACCTTTTGTCACATTATCGCCCGAAGAAAAACTATAGTGAATCTCTACAAAACAAAGTGCAAACTGGAGTACGATATTATACAACCAGGAGAAAATTTTATACTTTGGGAGCGCAGCAACGCACAGCGGGCATGGAGAGAGTGAACTGGAATGCGAACTCTGGAGTAAATTCCAACTTCGGTGTAGTGTAAGGCTCGCGTAGGTACAGCGGAATGCGTTCTCCCGGAACTGCGATGTTCTGCTCCGATATGAATATGCCAGTCACGCAGTACTGGAAATTAGCCACTTTAGCCGCTTGCTGTCGAATCAGAGCTGCGGATTTCATAAACTAGATTCATCGCTCGTTCGTGCACAACATACTATAGTGCAGTTTTACTTGTTTTGCCACAGCTATAAACTCACGATTTCACCAATTACATTCCACAGTTTCAGAATAGAACTGTTATGGAGAAAATGGTGCAGTCTTTAAAGCACACGGTCTCGTTTTCAACATGTACGGTTTAAATTATCCAGCAGGTCATCTTCACTAAGGTTTCTTGTTTTCAAAAATTACCGTAGACGTAGGCCAATACATTTGAATAAAATTGTCATGGATTATTTCTTTCTCGTTTCCTGCCCAGATGAATAAGTGCTGAATCCTTGATAGTCTTGACGTCGATTTTGCGTTAACCTACAGCTTGCATTCAGGTCTTTACAAAGTTTCAGTGACTTTTCGCTCCGTGTAGTCAACAGGCAGAGCTACTAGTACCCACCGGAGGAGGTGAAATTTTCCGTTAAAATTTCACCAGTTCAGCCAGGGCAGTTTTACTGACAATCCGAGACTCATTTATTCCACCAGTATCCTCCACACGGGCTAGCATTTCCCTCATCCAAACAAGATCAGCTCGTTTGGCTACAGTTTTGCTTAGTAAGGGCGAAAGCACCGTGGATATACTGCAAGAGAGGCGTACTGCATCAGTGTGTGGTTTACTGGTTTACGTTCCCACAGAATACGTTCCTAGAGGAGTTACCCAATATATTACTTCCTTCTGCGTATATCTTGTGAAAAAACCACGAACGCAAAATCAGAGAAACCCGGGCTCACGCGGAGGCTTACCAACAACTGTTCTTTCCGTGAACCAGTGAAGGCTGGAAGAGGAAGCCAGGCAAAACACAGGGATAAACGGGTTGTGGAGTATATAGATCGATGTATAATGACATGGCGTTAAACTGTTAACGCGTGTACTTTCGTCTTATTTGCAGGTAACTCTAGTGCGTGTTCTACGCCAGAGCCATTCACTGGCGGAAGAATGTCGCAACACCTAAAAAAAAAGTCATGTACAGTAATGAAATTTTGGGAATACATTTGTCTAGGTAACATATTTAAGTGAATAACGTTACAAGATCATAGGCTGATGTAAACGCGATATAATACATTGCAAATGTGAAAGGATGATCTACATCTACATCTAAATCTACATGATTACTTTGCACTTAAGTGCCTGGCAGAGGGTGCATCGAACCATTTTTATACTACTTCTCTACCATTCCACTCTCGAATGGCTCGTGGGAAAAAGGAACACCTAAATCTTTCCGTTCGAGCTCCGATTTCTCTTATTTTATTATGATGATCATTTCTCCCAACGTAGGTGGGTGTCAACAAAATATTTACGCATTCGGAAGAGAAAGTTGGTGACTGAAATTTCGTAAATAGATCTCGCCGCAAAGAAAACCGCCTTTGTTTCAGTGACTGCCACTCCAACTTGCGTATGATATCAGTGACACTCTCACCCCTATTGCGCGATAACACGAAACGAGCTGCCCTTCTTTGCACTTTTTCGGTGTCCTCCGTCAATCCTACCTGGTTAGGATCCCATACCGCGCAGCAATATTCCAGCAGAGGGCGGACAAGCGTAATGCAGGTTGTCTCTTTAATGGGTTGGTTCAAATGGCTCTGAGCACTATGGGACTTAAAATCTGAGATCATCAGTCCCCTAGAACTTAGAACTACTTAAACCTAACTAACCTAAGGATATCACACACATCCATGCCCGAGGCAGGATTCGAATCTGCTATCGTAGGGGTCACCGGTTTTTGACTAAAGCGCCTAGAACCGCTCGGCCACACCGTCCGACTAGTGGGTTTGTCGTATCTTCTAAGTGTTCTGCCAACGAAGCGCAGTCTTTGTTTCGCGTTCCCCACAATATTATCTATGTGGTCTTTCCAATTTAAGTTGCTCGTAATTGTAATTGCTAGGTATTTAGTCGAATTGACAGCGCTTAGATTTGTGCGATTTATTGTATACCCAAAATATATCGGATTTCTTTTAGTACCAATGTGGATGACATCGCACGTTTTTTTGTTTAGTGCTAATTGCCACTTGTCGCACCATACAGAAATTCTGTCTGGATCATTTTGTAATTGGAACTGATCGACTGATGATTTTACTAGACGGTAAATTACAGCGTCATCTGAAAAAATCTAAGGGGGCTGCTCAGATTATAACCTAGATCATTTATATAAATCAGGAACAGCAGAGAGCCTATGACACTACCTTGCGGAACGCCAGATATCACTTCTGTTCTCCTCGATGATTACCGTCTATCACTACGAACTGTGACCTCTCTGAGAGGAAATCACGAATCCAGTCACACAACTGAGACGATACCCCATATGCAAGCAATTTGATTGATAGTCGCTTGTGAGGAATGGTGTGAAAAGCCTTCTGGAAATCTAGGAATATGGAATCGATCTATGATCCCTTGTCGACAGCATTCGTTACTTCACGGGAGTAAAGAGCTAGCTGTGTTGCACAAGAACGATATTTTCTAAATCCGTGTTGGTTATGTATCAATAAGTCATTTTCTTCAAGGTGAAGTTGTACGCCCAGTGAAGTAGCACGCAGACACGCGGCTGCAGGCCCTCAACTATCCTCCTTCTAACCCACACAAGGCCATCACTGTCAGCGACGCGGAACCAGATTTCATCAGAAAACATAACAGACCTCCTCCTGCCCCTCTAATGAGCCCTCGCTTGTCACCACTGAAGTTGCAAACTGCGGTGGTTTGGGGTCAGTGGAATGTATACTACATGGCGTCTGGCTCGGAGCTGTCCTTGAAGTAACCCATTTGTAATAATTCGTTGTGTCACTGTGATATCAAATGTTGCTTGAATTGCTGTTGCAGATGCAGTACGCTGTACCAGAGCCCCTTCCGAACACGATGGTCTGACCCGCCACGTGGCCTTCCGTAGCCCGGTCTTCTTGCGACCGTACATTCCTGTGACCACCTCTGCCAGCAATCATGTACAGTGGCTTCATTCCTGTAAAGTCTTTCTGCAATATCGCAGAGGGAACATCCAGCTTTTCGTAGCCCTGTTACACGGCCTCGTTCAAACTCAGTGACGTGTTGATAATGGCATGTTTGTTGCCTTAAAGGCATTCTCGACTAAAATCAACCCACCACGCCCAATCTCAAAGGCAATTAATGCTCATGACCGTCACAGCGTGTAATTAAAGCAAACCTGATTTGCACCCTCACAGTGACGCTACCAGCGCCATTCTTCTGCGACTGGCGCAAAATATAAATAGAAATCTTTCATATGCACAAACACGCTTACGATTTTTCATTTATATCGCACAACTCCTTCTTGGTGTAGCGATTTTGTTCCCGTCAGTGTATACTGGTTGTGCAAACAAAATTGGCCCGAAAAATATTTATAAGACTGGCGCGGATTTGAAAATTGTTAATGAACAGGAGAACTGCTCATCATAGAAAACGGTGGAAACTACGATTTCGATCCACCAATCGGTTTCTGTCACGTGTGCGCGCATGCGCACCTGCCTATCATGTTCCATCCGGAGGAATTCGCTGTGTTGTTACGTGTGAGTGAGTAACAGGAGCAGACGTGTTTAGGGAAAACAGCAAATGATGCTCTCGATTAAACAGCGCGTGTTAATTGTCGACTGTTACGCGAAACAAAATTCGTGGAAAACTTGAGCTAAACTTAAACTTCAGATGTCAGAGCACTTTCCAACGAAAGGCAAAGGTCCCGAGTTCGAGTCTCGGTACGGCACACAGTTTTAATCTACCCGGAAGTTTCATATCAGCTCATACTCCGCTGCAGAGTGAAAGTCTCATTCTGTGAGATAAACTATTTGCGTAATAGTATAAGACTGGAAATGTTTTGGCAAAGCCTTCAGCAATGTCTGCAATGCAAAGCTCAGTAACGAAATGACAAAAAACTGGCTCTGTGGCCAGTAAAACCCGTAGCTATCGGAAAGGATTTCGAACGCCATATGACATTGCTCCAAAGGACAGGCTGGAACGCAACACCGTTTATATGTGCAAGTGGGAATTATGAGATGGTCGTGCCGAAACGTTGTCGAAAAGAATCAGTGTCCGTATCTCTACAAATTTCTTGTTGTGCAGGAGCTAAAGCATCCAGACTAACATTCGCATTTTGAGGCGTACTAGTGATTCTGAATGAAGTGGTGAGGCCTTTTTGACCCCGACTGAGCATATGACCTCACAAAACACCTGCCATTATGCATCATAAAATCCCCGTCAGTACTGTGAATAGCTGTTGCATATCAAGTTTGATATTTGCGTCTCAATGGTGTCCGAATCGTAACAATTCTTTCGACGAACTGCTAATGGTAACTGGCATGTACAGAAACGTTTTTGACTCGCACGTGGATCAAGTAGCAGCAGATGAACGATTGTGTGGATATTTTCATCAAGACGGAGTGACAGCACACACCACCTCGACAACTGTTACGGGTGGATGAGCTATTCGGCGGGCAGAGGGCAATCAGCAGAGGCAGTGTAATCTTCTGGCCAGCTCGGCCTCCTGATTTGCCTCCATCTGCGGGGCAAGTAGAAAGATCGTGTGTACTCAGATAATCCACTCACTACAGAATAGCTACAGCAGAACACTGAAAACGCTGCTGCTGCCATTCCTCTGGCGTTACTGCCACGTACGTCTCTCAGTTAGATTAATCGAGTACAGCGTTGACTATCGACGTTAACGGTGGCCGTTCACAGCATCCTCTATGACGTTCATTAACAAGCGTGAATTGTGCAGCAGTCATGTTGTAATTTCTTTCCAGACCAATATAATTTTACACAACATGTATGCGAATGTACCCTACGCTGTAAAAGATATACTACATATATTTTTCGTCTTTTTCACGATGACCCGGCTCCATACCCGTCCAGATGTGAGAACTTGTTTTACACTGGTAAGTCCTCCTCCCCCCACCCCCGCAAAAAATGGCTCTGAGCGCTATGGGACTTAACATCTGAGGTCATCAGTCCCCTAGAACTTAGAACTACTTAAACCTAACTAACCTAAGGACATCACACACATCCATGCCCGAGGCAGGATTCGAACCTGCGACCGTAGCAGTCACGCGGTTCCGGACTGAAGCACCTAGCACCGCTCGGCCACACCAGCCGACACCCCCGCAATAAATCTATGTTAATTATTAATGAAATCCACCTCAGCTGTGTTATTGTACAGTTGCTGTGTTACAAATCTCTCCCCCCCCCCCCCCCCCAACACACACACACAAATTTTTTACTTTCGATACGTCGGCACTTACAAGACATGTTTGCCTCATTCAATCTAAAATATTCAATAGCTCCTCTTGCCAAGCCCAGAGGAAGTAAGATGTTTACAGCGTAACAGCCTTCGTTCACTTGCTTCTTTCTGAAATTTCTCGTGCAATTTGGGCACGACATAATTCGTTTAGATATAATAGTACTGTGACAATTTTATGATGTGATCTGTTTTATCCTGCCTAGTTGTCAAAGATTGGGTGTCTTGGAAGCGTGCTTCTCGGATCGCTAGACAACAATTCAAGTAAATTATATTACAGAATTTGATTACAGAAAATGACAATACTTTGAGAAATACATAGATGTGTTGCAAGCAAAGGGTGACATGCAATATAATCAGTAACCTTCAGTATACGATTCCAATACAAGTGAAGTAATACAGTGGATGCTTCTATCCAGGTCGTTGGTCTTGATGTTTATATAGAATTGAAGCCGCAACCCGTCGGGAGCGGAGTTATGTTCTCTTCGCCTAGAGGCCGCTGCTGTTGCGTTGTCGTCCTAGAGAGGGGTCGGCCAGAGTGCTATTGGCTGACTTATTATTCAAAGCTCTCTCTGCTCTAACGTTTCCAACTGGCGAGCCGGCGCTTGACTTTGCGCCGAATCATTCCTCCATAGCAAGATGCAGGAGGCGTCGGCTGCCGCGGTGTGGGCGGGTCCAGCTCCATCGGTAGGACGAGAGGAGGCGGAGGAGGTGAAGGCTCCGTCTCCATGGGGTCGTCCCTCGGTGTTATGATGACACCCTATGGCGGACGCTATGGCCGCGCTGTCCTCGGGATCCGTGAGATACAGAAGGATCACCGTGCACATGACAGTGGTGAATTTGATTATGTCGTCGGCGCTGCAATCTGTGTGGGCCTGAAGTGAGACACATGCATGCGGCAAGTCGACGAAGGATCTCGCCAGGCGCCCACCGTCTGCTGCTGCTAAAAACCCTGTAAAACCAAATCACGCTGCGCGACGCGATACTTGCAGCCTTCCTTCGGCACCGGATGCTGAGGAGGGAGGAGCAGGTGGAGGAGTGTCCGACGGCAGCGGCCGTGAAGCAATTCCGCCGGCGATGCTCCATCTCGTAGGTGCGAACGATAAGAGGCGAGAAACAGTTGCAATGCTTGATCCCTGGTGTGTGCGGTGCGAAGTTTGGCCATCTGCTGTTTGAATGATCTGACGAAACGTTCCGCGTCGCCATTTGACTGTGGATGGAACGGTGCACTAATTAGGCCATTGCGTTCACAGAATGTTTCAAATTCATTTGACGTGAACTGAGGCCCGTTGTCCGACACGATGACTTCAGGCAAACCTTCGAGGCAAAAAATAAAGGACAGTACCTGAATTGTGCTACTTGACGTTGTCGAGTTCATTGACACAGCAAAAGGGAACTTGCTGTAAGAGTCTACCACAGTCAACCGACGAGCGTTCCAAAAAGGTCCCGCAAAGTTCATGTCTACACGTTGCCATGGTGGTTGCATCTTGGGCCAAACAGAATTTTTGTGGCGGAGCGGACTGATTTTCCGCACACACGTGACACTGTGACGTCATCAGTTCTATTTGCGTGTCCATGCCCTGCCAAGTGCAGTGTCGACGCGCTAACTGTTCCGTACGTTCAATCTCCAGTGTCCTTGGTAAAGTAACAGCAACAATTCTTTTGCAAAGCTTTGGGGATCAACACACGTGACTTTCCACTGTCATTTTGAACAAGAATGACACCTTTCTGTATAGCGAGGCTATGCCGATGGGCGAAGTATCGGCCCACTGCAGAGTTCTGTAGGCTATGCAATGAGCGAAGCCAAGATGTGCGAATGTATTTTATCAAACTGTTCAAATCTGAATCAGCTTCCGTAGGCCGTGCAATTTTCCGATAGTTCAGAGCGAGTTAAAATCCTGAGCATTGATATGACAACAAGATGCAGCAGAACCTTCAAAATCTGTATGGTTCAAATGGCTCTTAATGGGACTTAACTTCTGACGCCATCAGTCCCCTAGAACTTAGAACTACTTAAACCTAACTAACCTAAGGACATCACACACGTCCATGCCCGAGGCAGGATTCGAACGTGCGACCGTAGCGGTCTCGCGGTTCCAGACTGTAGCGCCTAGAACCCCTCGGCCACCCCGACCGGCCAAACTCTGTATCAGGGCGAATCGGAAGACATGGAAGTGCGTCGGCATTACCATGTTGAGCTGTCGGACGATATACAATCCCGTAATGATATTGAGACAACAAAGCCCATCGTTGCTTTTTTTTTTGGTCACTTTGTGGAAATTGCGAGGTCTCATATCAAAGAGGGCAGTAAAGAAAATATTAAACAATCGAAGGAAAAGTAGATTAAAGCCACACTGGGGCTTGAAACTGCGATATTTGCCTTTTATAGGCATGTGCTCTACCATATATGCAAGATGGAGAACCCTCACTCACGGATTTACTTCCATCATTATCTCGAGTGCTTGTAGAGAAACATCCCCATCATTTGGGAGCTCTAAGCAGTCCTAATCGCGCCCGCATCTCGTGGTCGTGCGGTAGCGTTCTCGCTTCCCACGCCCGGGTTCCCGGGTTCGATTCCCGGCGAGGTCAGGGATTTTCTCTGCCTCGTGATGGCTGGGTGTTGTGTGCTGTCCTTAGGTTAGTTAGGTTTAAGTAGTTCTAAGTTCTAGGGGACTGATGACCATAGATGTTAAGTCCCATAGTGCTCAGAGCCATTTTTAGTCCTAATCGCAAATAAGTGCCATTGCCTGTAAATAGCACACCTTTAAAAATTTCTGGACGCTTGTCTCATCGAACTGCGACCAGTATCAAAGCTAGAGGCAGGGTTAATGGTATTAGCGGGATTCCTTTGCCCGATGTGTTTATTTGCTCTCGGACGGGGACGTGAGTTCTAGTTACGATCAGTCCGGGTGGGAAGTTACAGTACAGATTACACGTTACTTCTACAGTTACGTCTGCATCTATACTGCGCAAGACAACTTGCGGTGTGTGGAGGAGGACACTTTGTGTACCACTGTCACTTATCCCCGTTCCTATGTTCCTATTCCAGTTGCGAATGGTTGGCGGGAAGAACTATTACCGGTAAGCCGCCACATGGGCTCGAATCTCTTTAATTTTTTCTTCACGGTCTTTTCGCGAGATATACGTAGGATGAAGCCAAATATTGGTTGACCCTTCTAGGAATGAATACTCTCGGTCCTTTAACAGTAATCCACACTGTGATGGCCGCGCGGTTAGAGGCGCCATGTCACTGACTGGCGCGGCCTCTCCCACCGGAAGTTCGAGTCCTCCCTCGGGCATGGGAGTGTGTGTTGTCCTTAGCATAGGTTAGTTTAAGTAGTGTGTAAGTCTAGGGACCGATGACCTCAGCAGTTTGGTCCCTTAGGAATTCACACACAGTTGAACACCGTGATGCAGAACGTCTCTCTTGCAGTGTCTGCCACTGGAGTTAGTTGATCATTTCTGTCACGCTTTCGTGCCTACTAAATGTAGCTGTAACGAAAAGATCTCCTCGTCTTTGAATCTTCTCCATTTCCTCTATTAATCCTATATGGTACGGATCCCAGACTCATGTGCAATATTCAATTACTGGTCAAATAAGTGCGTTGTAAGCTACCTCCTTTGGCTTTCCATTACATTTGCCATGGAAATATCCAATGAATCTCATTTGGCATCTGTCGCTCCTGTGATTTAGTTTATGTGGTTGTTCTACTTTAAAGCGCACTGTACCCTTATTCCTAGATATTTTATGGATGGAATTGCTTTCAGTGGTGGTTCTGCAGTCGTGTAATCGTATATAATTTGTATTTCTACGTATACGCAATACGTTACATTTGTTTATGTTCAAGGCCAATTGCCACTCCCTGGACCACACGTCGAACCTCTGCAGGTCTTCCTGCATTTCGCTACAATCTTCCAGTGTTGCGACTTCTCCAAATACAACAGTATCAGGCCTCATGAAACTTCTGATGTGGTCAGCAGTGGGACAAAGACAGAATCGTCAGTTTTTTTAGTGTGGGTTGCCTACATCAGGTACAAGTATAAATTCAGGCATGAACCTATTGTTCTCTTTTGGTTGTCAGGTCCTTAACCCACTGTTCTGCTAAGAGAATTATGACCCCCCTGGCGTTAATCCGTCCTTTTGATTGACAGGTCCTCAACCTATTGTTTGGCTAAGTGGTTTTTCATGTCACCCCCACCCCTCCCACCTTCTCAGAAACCGGTCACCACTTCTGATATGAAATTAATTGACTAATTAATTAAACTGATTACAAAAATTTGCGAGAAAAAGCTCAGTTCTGTCACTTTCGATATTCATGAGCCGCCTCAGGTTATTCGAATAGCCCCACCCCCGTAGCACTCTATCAATTTGACTGACTAATTAATTAAGTAATTAAATCGATATCCCTCAGTTTTCCTTGCCTCCCTCCCCCTTCTAGAAATATTGATGCTCTATTGCAGTGTATGGAATATTGTTTAATCAATGTGTGGAATATTGTTTATTTAAAAAAATTGTCAGAAAATCGATTCTCGCATCGCTTTTTGTTCTGCCTCACGGCAGGTCTTGTCAGGGGGAAGCCTCGTCAGAGAGGTCCATCGCATGAGAGTCTAGGGAAGTGATTCCAGTGGTGGTTTCTCGTTGCCTTCCACCGATAATGATGAAATGATAATGAAGACAACACAACACCCAGTCCCTGAGCGGAGAAAATCTCCGACCCAGCCCCTTGGCGTGACAGACCGCGGCGTTGGCCACGCAGCTATCGGGACGGACGATTCTAGAAGGTGGAATATGAACAACTATGGCACTTTTTTCATTCCGATCGCGCAAGGAAACATGTGATTACACCGCCATACATCACTTAAACATGGATGACAAACTTTCTCGCGTCTTTCCACCAATGGAGGCTGCACCGCCTACGCACACCAGGGCCCGCAACAGCTGTTGGCTTTCTCACCCTTTCCAACCATCGATCAACCAGTTGACGAGGCACACATCGAACTAGTAGCCTAGCTACTGCCAGCCTTCCTAACTCACCGAGAGGAACAGGACCGGATAGAAGATAAATCAGAAGAAGAAGTGGCAGCGCAAATACGCTGGCTCAACACAAAGACATAAGCAAACCACAAGCTCCAGTCCATCTGAATACATGCACCCCTAGACCTATCAATCCTGGCAATCAACCACTGCCAACACCATAAAAACAGTCAACGACAACCCTCCTCCCTTAGGCTTAGTTACTAGACATTCAAACAATCTGGCTGCCCACCCCAATGTAATATGTTTCCACCGTCTCTCCCTCCAGTAAGCCATGTCCCAAAGCCCATCAGCCATAGTAATTAAACAACTACCATACTGTTCACAGCACTAGAATAGCTCATCTCCACACCAGGCGATCGGCATGTCCACACGTCCGACACAGAAGCCATTATTGACAAGGGCACCTCACCAATCATCATCATCACTAGCTTTAAGAACACACCCATCCGAACATAGTATGTAGGAAAACATGAACCGTATTAACCGTAGCAATAGGATACTTTATGCCCATCACACCAGAATTGTGCCGGCCACTGTGGTCGAGCGGTTCTCGGCGCTTCAGTCCGAAAACGCCCTGCTGCTACGGTCGCAGGTTCGAATCCTGCCTCGGGCATGGATGTGTGTGATATCCTTAGGTTAGTTAACTTTAAGTAGTTCTAAATGTAGGGGATTGATGACCTCAGATGTTAAGTCCCATAGTGCTTAGATCCATTTGAACACCAAACGCCCGACGTGCCCACACGTCCGCCAGAGAAGCAAAATTGTCAAAGGGACTTCACTCATCCTCATTAACACTAGGTTTAAGAGAAAACCCACCCCAACATAGTATGTAAGATAACATGTACCGTAGAGATAGAACTAACTCATGCCCATCAACGCCAGGCTGTCGATGTCCACAAGACTCACATTGTACAAAATTGTCCGTAGGACAAGCGCCACCATCATCAGGATTATAAGGTTCATCCTCATAAAATCACCCTTCTTTCTACAAACTGTGACTGCTTTCTCTGTAAAAAAATAATTATAAAAATAAAATAACCTGCTTCAGCAATAAAATAGACTACACAAACCACTAACTACATCTTGCGGTATCCCTCAGTAATCAATAAGCAGCGAATAAAACCTTCACGACCAAACATCGCTGAATATTCTCAACCTAGTTACCACGTTAGAAGGAGATGCAGAAATGCAAACACTTCATAAATGTCGAGGTACCCAAGATACCTCCTCTAAGATGCTGCAGCGACCTGTCGCCCTCAATCTATCTTCAACTACCGTAGTGTGAGGTCGATTGTCTTGCTCCCGCTCGTGTGCGCCAATCGTCAGTTTTCTCCTCTTTTGCGTGCATATTACCAGTTTAGGTGAGAAATGAAGCGTTCAGCTGCATCAAGCACCATCGATCTCTGCCGTTTGCCACCAGCGGCGGCAAACAACAGAAAATTATTTATAAATTTGTAGTAAGAACTTATGGGACCAAACTGCTGAGGTCGTCGGTCCGGAAGCTTACACACTACTTAATCTAACTTAAACTAACTTACGCTATGGACAACACACACACCCATGCCCGAGCTAGGACTCGAATCTCCGACGGGGAAGCCGCACGCACCGTGACAAGACACCTGAGACCGCGCGGCAGAGCAGAGACCGTTAGAGCAAGATGAGGAATTACCTGGTAAGTACAGATTCAAATCGGCAGTTGTAACTTTTGTCTTCCAGTGAGAATTTCGTAGTATTGAATACATTTCTTTTTATTGCTTCAGCGAAAATCCACCAACACGAAATCGTGGGTGAAATACTCGCTGTGGGGAACAGCAGAGATAGTGGCAGCAGCAACACCATCGGCAGCATTGTAAGCCCAATTGTAAGTATATATATTCCATCTTTGTAGTGTTGGTCGGCCGCGCAGTGTAGCAGCGCGGTCTGGGGCGTCTTGCCACGGTCCGCGCGGCTCTCCCCGTCGGAGGTTCGAGTCCTCCCTCGGCCATGGGTGTGTGTGACGCCCTTAGCGTAAGTTAGATTAAGAAGTGTATAAGCTTAGGGACCGATGACCTCAGCAGTTTGGTCCCATAAGACCTTACTATAAATTTAAAAAAAAGTACTGGTGGAGTCTGTAGATGATTTCGAGGGATCAAAATCAATAACTGTAACTTGTTTTTCACTAAGAATTTCTTACTGAATATTATTGTTTCAGCATATATCCAGCGGGTAGTTGAAGAGGCCGAGAGGCAACAGCAGCAGCAACATCAATAACAGTGGTAACAACAACAGTGGCAGCAGCTGCACCAGCAACAACAGCAACAACAGTGGCAGCAGCTGCACCAGCAACAACAGCAACAACAGTGGCAGCAGCTGTACCAGTAACAACAGCAACAACAGTGGCTGCAGCTGCACCAGCAACAGTATCAGTGGTACGAACTGCAACATCAGCAATATCGTCGTAAGTAACATATATTTTTCATCGAATACGTAATACGTTGCCGCCAACCAGTCTGAAGTTGTTGTAGACGATTTCGAGGGGTCAAAATCGATAAGCGTTACTTCTTTCCTTTTCACTAATAATTATGTATTATTTCAGTATATATGTGTATACATTTTTTCACCTCCTTCGTACTATGCATACGAACTTAAATTTTATAGTATGTGTAATATGGTGCATATTCTTTGTTGTTGACGATTTCCTGCCAGACAAAGAATGGGCACAGGGAGATACGGAGATGTACTGGAGATATGCAGGAGCCATCGCAGATCTCATGTAAGTATATATTCTAAAAAGATATTTTCGTTTCCCATAGTTTTTGTGTGCATATGCTTTTATTATTAGATTATTATTGTTGCAGGTGATATCAGTGATAAATCGATGGGTCCTTTCCAATTCAGGAGAGGGCGAAATGTTGCAGTGGGTAGAGGAGACTGAGGAAGACTTTCGTTAGCTTGAGGAGATGAGGGAGCTGCCAAGGAGCCAGAGTATAATGGGTGATACACACTCACTCTGCTTACAGATAATCAGTGTTCTTTCTTTCCTTGCAGCAGCAGCAGCAGCAGCAGGCGACGTGTGGAATGTTGTAAACAATAGTGTTTGTTATTCTTCTCTCTTCTACAGCAGATGCACCAAGGGATCAGTTCCCTCAATACGCCGTGGCGCAGATACCGGGGTCGGTGAATGCTATAACATCGAGGCGGTGTCCCACGCGGCATGCTTCGCCAGCAAGAGCACCAGTAGTCGCCACGCGGGAAGCGGCCACCGTCGCCGCCGCCACCGCCCCCGCCACCGCCCCGCAGCCGCTCCCACACTAGCTCTGCACTGCCGTGCATGGGCGACACCCCCTCTGGCGAGCGGGTCAGGGTTGCCAGCATCGAAACTGCTCGAACTGGTCAGATTCCGCAGCACCTTATCATGCTCCTGCTCACCATCACATCCTTGCCGATCTTGCGAGGTACGTGCACCATGACGCATACCCCTCAACACGTCACTGCTTGCAGCTTCGTTACCTAATTGAAGTTCTAGTTATAGTAATACCAATGATCCTGTGGCTAGCAGCAATTCACTCTCCGATCCTTTTATTGAAGGACATCAGGTCAGTGACACCGTACCGCAGTTAGAATACTTAGAGATTGCAAACGTCTTTGAGGTGCGAATCTTGTTCACAAGGATCGAGAATCTGGCAGGAGGGTACCGCGACCCTGTCGGGTTTCTAAGGGCGTGCCTTCCTGTCATGGAAACGGAGCTGCTCAAAGTAATCAGTGATTCGTGGTATCCTCTCATTAAATGCAGTGCGGTGCTCTGTACCGATCTATCGCACCCCCTCCTAAGTTTCCTCTGGCACTGAAGAGACAAGACTTCACTATCTTTGGGGGGGGGGGGGGGAATGGCGTGATAACGCAGAGCACATCAGTGGGGTCCTGAATCCAGTTTGAGTGCTACTATAATGGCCCGATGTTAGAGAGTCAGCTAAAGAACTCAGCCGAATAGTACACCTGGACATCCTCACACATGTCTATGGTCCGGCAAATGGAGGGTCCAGCTATATCAAGCTCCCTAAGGACATAGAAGATAAGAGGGCATGCATTAATGTCGAAAACAGGTCAGGCTTATTTTACATGCTCAAACCCGGCCTGCGAAAGAAATTAAAAGGTACATCCAGAACGCACGTCTCAATAAGATGCGTTGACGTCCATAAAGTGTTAGAGCTTTGATGGTATAGAGTTCCCCATCAAGATCCAGGGCATACCTAAATTTGAGGTGCATAATACCGGAATATCGGTTCATGTTTATGGCCTGGTGATGAAAAGCAAGTCTCATGAGCAGGACAGATATTTAGTCGTGGGCCCCCTCCATATCTCAAAATCTGCCAGATAGTGTGAGATTGATATAAACGGGCTACTCTTCTCTGAATGCGATAATTATCATTATGTTTGATTCAAAGACGTGTCCCGACTCCTTTCCGCCCAACCGAGTAAGGATAATGGTAAACAGTATATTTGCTTAAGGTGCCCCAATGCCTTTTCCGATTAACAGAGCATCTATTAGACTGTACTTCCATGGACTCAGTACGTGTTATTAAGGCTACCGAGGAAGACAAATTCATAAAGTTTGAAAAAGCTTACCACCAGGAGCAATACTCATTTGTGGTGTACGCTGACTCTGAATGACTCCTCACTCCCGTGACCCACTATGAAGGTGACCCTCAAGACCTCACATACTGCTGTCACAGAAAAACAATTACCATATACAGCAGCGTACCAAATTGTATAGTCCTATGATTTGAGTCTTAACCTCTGCAAAGCTTATGTTGGGGATAATACTGTGGTTTGGCTACTCACTGAGTTCGAAGTTCACTGGGAGGTTGGTAAAGTTTACAGAAACAACGTTCCCATGACCAAATCCAAGGAGAATGAAAATTTGTAGAATAATGCGGTTGATTGTCATATTAGTCGGCTGCCGTTAGATGGAAAAGCGGAAATTCCTCCTAGGGACCACTGACATATTATGGGGAAGGTCCAGCTTACAGTACGTGTAACTTGAAGTACCAGCTACCAAGGCACTTACCAGTTTCTTCCATATTTTCAGTGGGTATGACGCTCACTGTCCAGCTGAGCACTTGGCTGATTTCGGGATGGAGAAAGGTCAGGTCGGTGACCCACCTGAGAGTGTCGAGAAATACATTACATTCTCCAAACGAATGACGCCAAGAATTACACTCCGCCTCCTTGACATGCTACGTTTTATGCAGGCGCCACTCCACAACCTCGTTGGAACTCTATCTCGAAAGCATATCCATATCACTCGAGCTGCATTTCCCGACGAGGAAAAGTTTCAGCTTGTGACTAGTTATGGGATTTTTCCATGTGAGTATGTGGATAGTATGACAAAACTCAACTAAAGCAAGCTACCCGACATACCTGCACTCTCCAGCAACCTTACAGGCGATGCCTTAACGGATGCAGAATATGAGCATGCCGTGAATCTCTGGTGGGAATTCTACATATCAACTTTAGGAGACTACGCACAGCCTTGCATGGACACAGACGTGCTGTTGCTTGCGAACTTTTTCGAGAAATTCCAGAGTTTATGCATGACCTCATATTCTCTGAATCCTATCTGTGTTGTCCGGGGATACAATGCTCAAGAACACAAAGTGGAGCATCGAATTACTCACCGATACTGGCATGTTTCTTTTCTTTGAGCGAGGGATCCGTGGGGGACTTTGCCAGTGTGTCCATAGGCACACAAAGGCAACTAACCCAGTGTTGGGTGACAGGTTCAGTGCATCCCTTGATTCGAGATACATAATGTACTTGGATGCAAATAATTTATATGGGCACGCCATACAACAATCACTGCTAACTGTTGAGTTTCGATGGGTGCTCGAAGACAAATGCAAGAGATTAGGTGGAAAAATCATGTCAGGTATGGGAGCTGATTGTGAGTATGTTATGTGGTGAAGGAAGAACTCACATAGCTTATTAGTGTGCATGATGTGCACACCGATTTGCCGCTGTGCCCAGAGCAACTAGTTCTTCGAGGAGGCTCCACCGCTGATGACAACACTAGGGAATAGGTGGAGATACATTATTCATTATTGTAATCTTCAGCAATGTCTGAGCTTGGGAATGGAGCTGGTTAGAATCACCCGGGCTATCTCCTTCAAGCAGTCCCCCTGGATGAGGGAGTATATTGATTTGAATACGAGGCAGAGAGCTTCCGTAACACATGACTTTGAGAAAGATTTTTACATGTTAATGAATAATTCAATTTTCGGTAAAACAATGAAGAATTTGAGGGAACGACGTGAAATTTTGATTAGCGCTGAATGGGATGGGCGTTATGGCGTAAGAAACTTTTAAGTGGGCCACCACATTCAATAACAACTTTGTTGCTGTGGAGACGGCGAAGACTGCAGGAGAGTTTCCGAAACCTGTTATGTGAGGATGTGCTTGCTAGGCCTATCCAAACTCCACATGTACCGCTTTCATTATGAACTTGCGAAAACTCATTTCGCAGATCCTAAATTACTTTATATGAATGTAGATAGCTTCATCTATTAGGTGAAGAGCTGCGATCCACAGGAAGTAATGATGTATCACGGCAATGAATTCGACAAGTCCTCATACATCCTTATGGTATTGTTTACAGGACAAGAGGGTTATCGAACTTATGAAAGGCGAGGCGAATGAATGCCCATGGTGGAGTTTGTAGGTCTGTGATCAAAAATGTATGCGTATTACACATTGGAAGGTGCCACCCAGAGGCTGTTTAAGGACGTGCATTGTATGGCATCGAGAGCCCTCTCTAACGAAGACTATTTGAGGTTCCTGTACAGTGGTGTTCACGGTGCTGTACTCCTGCTGCTGCATATGGTACAGCAAACCAGTATTCGATCGAGAGGACACGAGATGTACACTGTGCTGTAGTCTAAAATCGGCCTGCCACTTATGACGATAAAAGGGTAATTTGTGATGAAGGGACTGAAACTCTCCCATACTCTGATTGAGTGAGAGAGAGTGAGACGGAGAGTATCTGCAGAGTAATAGTATGACCCTTTAACACAGTGTAAGTAATTGTGTGTGTGTGTGTGTGCGTTATGCAAATATCTATTTATATATGTGTATTACACACACACACACACACACACACACACACACACACACACATATATATATATATATATATATATATATATATATATATATTGCATGTGAATAAATAAGTATACAAATATTTTTTCTGTCCGTGCTTTTTTAGTAAATATATATATTTTTTGTTTATGCTTTTTTAACTTTTATACATTATTCTTGAAAGTAAAAAAAGTAAAAAGGAAGAACAGAATTTTTTTGTATTTATTTATTCATAAGCAATGTATGCATGTCCTATATATGCACCATGTGTGTCTTGTAATTAGAATAGGTTTTTAAGTTTTCACCTCCCGCTAGCCATCCAAGTCAGAGTAGTTTTTATTTATTTATCTATATGGCTCACAATCCTTCAGAATCATTGTAAAAACCTTTGCTATTTAGGCTGCAGGAATTAGTTTCTAAGTGTACACAGTCCATCAGAATTACTGTAAAAGCCTTGCTACTGGGACTGTGGAATTTAGTTGTAGTAGTGAAAAACAGTGTCTCTGCATTAGTTTTCCGCGTAGATTTATGTGTCTGAAAAAACTATAAATTTTCTCATGCAGTGCTACAGGAAAAAAAATTGCAAAAAAATTTCACAACCAGTTTTACCGTTGCAGTGTGTAAGTTGAAAGGATTGTAACACCATAGCTCTTACGCTGTACGGATTTATTTTGCTTTTGTTTCATTTAATGTTACATCATTGAGCTTCTGTAAATGTGTTTGATTGTATAGATAACACAGAATTGTATACTCCTTTCTTTGTACAAACTTGGATGTCATGGTTTGGTTCAATGCAAAGTAGTGTATCTGTCATTTAAATGCTTTGTCCCATTTGGAGGGAACAAAACTTACTGTATATGATTGTAATTTTGTGTGAATAATTTTTGGTACAAAGGTCAATATGTGAAAATGTTCTGTCTTATTTAATGTGTTTGGTTGCTGTTATGTAAACTGCTGATCCTCGCTTAGGGTTCTTAGTTAGTTTGTATGTAAAAGGTGTAGTGGTTCCCCTCGGGAACGGAACTGTGTAGCGCGCGCAAATTGTGGCTGGCCTATGTAAAAAAAAAAAGGTGGAACTGATAGTCAGTTGGGGACGAGCTACGAGTCGGGGACGAGCTACCAAACTGTGCACTGCCATGTAAAAATTGCGTATTGTGCTGATTCCGAGAGAGGCTTTTCTGCTACTTTCCAATGCCTCGGATGGATGGATAAATAGCTGGAACGATTCTGGTTTTGGTATTCATCATCGCCACCAAGAAGGGCCAGAGTCCAGTAATTCTGTCTGCGAATCCACCTACCAACATGCAGTTGCCACCACGTTGCGCAATCACTGTAACGTAATACTGTAATGATGTACAGTGAAGAATCAGCTTACTGGATGTGTTAGTGTGCTCAAATATAAGGTAATTTATATCTGAATTTAAGTACCTACCTTGATTTTTTCCTCATCATAACACCTCTCAGGTTCCTCTCCATTTGAACTAAAGTGAATACCGAGTGTCCTTATTGAAAGTACATTAAAACCCAGTTTTCTAATTAATGCCTCTGGAACATAGTAAAGAGAAAGTTAAAGTTAATGTGGCAAGAGAGTTAGTTAAAGTTAAGGATGCTTGCTGAAAATAATTTTCCTAGTAAAACTGCTTATTAATGTGTTGTTGCCAACTTCAAATTAAAAGTTCTTAAGACTGAGGCTTATAAAGTTTTGCTTAGTAATTGATCACATTACTGCCTGTTGAAAATCGCAGAAGGTGAGTAAGTATCTTACATATATGTTAATTTTGTGTGTCACTGTAGTAAAAGTGGAAAGCTGCAGTTGTGAGACGTTATATACTCATGTTTGCTAAGTGTTTGTCTCTCTTGTGTATTAGAAGTGCATATTAATAGTATAAAAGGATCCACAGTTTGTCTATTGTGTTAATGCTCGGTAACAATTAACGGAAAGACCACTAATTATAAAAAACCATAATTTCTTTAAAGCCTGAAAGTAATAGGGTGTTTCGGTATCTCTTATAATTTTGCAAATAGTTTCTGCTGCTCTAACTGTTAGTTTCAATGTTATCGTAAACATATGTATGTGCCAGAGTTCACTGCACTCGCGTGTGACAAAGTATAGGTTGTGTTTATCCATTAAAGTTACTAATAACTATTTTCTTGAATGAGAATGTTAATCGTTCTCTTGCCTAGTTAGGCTGGCGACCGTTTTCTTTATCCGTTGAACAGTGCAGATAGGCAACATTTTGTTTTTTACTGTTCAAACATTTACGTAATTCTGACTTTCACTTCCGATAAGCCACCTCCGTTAGGTACAATATGGTCAACATAATAAAATTCCACTCAGAGGGTAACACTGCTCTGATGCGTTATACCATAATTACTCTAACAAAATAATTCTGTTTTGCAAACTGCCTCCAACTTCGAGGTTATGGTATAGCAGCAGCAGATTTTGGAGTGCTATTGCACTAGCAGAGTCCAATTGTACCTCAAGAACTACGTTGCACCTCAAGAACTGTATTGTACCTCAAGAACTGAACTGTACCTCAAGAACTGAATTGTATTGTCAAGAACTAAATTGTGATCTCAAGAACTATATTGTAATTGTGTAACCTGAATAAACGAAAATTTTTTTACCTCATGTCATTGTTGTTGCTGTTGTTATTTACAAAAAAAGCTGTCGCTATTGCGTTATGTATGTATAAAGGCTGTGCATGGTACAAACTACATTAGTTTTTCTTAAGATGAGTGCTATTAAGGATGTGGAGAGAATAACAAAATATATAGAATGGTTGCATAGAATTATGTCTATCGTGCAGCACAAATTGAGTTATGGGGGCAGGAGGCGAGTGGCCACGTCTGCTTACACAAACACGTCTAAAATTACATCTCCTGTACTTGAAGAAAACCACAGACATGGTATGTGGGCGAAACTGTATACTATCAAAATTAGAACAGGGTGAAGAGAAATAATACACATACTACGAGGTAAGAAGTCATTTATTTCTCAAAGTAATTTTACATTATCATAAGCAGGTACAACAGCAACACTATTTTCACACGGCTTCTTCTTCTTGAGTCGATGGAGAGCAGGGCACCCGTAGAAGTCCCGCTCTTGAATATAAGCAAACTTGAAGATTCAACGCATCCATTAGATGATCTTCTTCTTCCCCTTGATACAAATGATGGTATTCGTGCTGTCGAATAATCGAAGTGATGCCACCATATCTTTATAGGGTATACCAGGGTCATCCCAATGAAATCCATGGCAGAAACGTGTTAACCACTTCGCACTTTACATCCTAGAAAGATCCTGGCGATGCAATGTTTCCTAGAAATGTCCTAATTATTCCGGTATCTTCTGTGTACGGTACAAACACAGCATCTTTAAATATGAACTGCCTACGTTACAGAAACCATGAAGAAATGAAAGAGGTCATTAAAAGGTAATAGCATCTTACTTGGCTACAGAAAAGATATTATTATTATTACTATCGATCTTTTCTCCATACACCCAATACAATACATCTTAATTGTTGGTAGCCCAGCAATCTGGAATCGCCCATTCGAATCATAGTGCTTAAAGCAGGACTCTTTCTTTGAACAGAGTTTATCCCTTTTAAACACGTCGAGAAGCAAATAAAATCTGTGCGATGTATATCACTTTGTAGCAATGGTACAATTTGTGTAGGGAACACAGTAATTAAAAGTGTTCACGTGGCGACGACCCTTAATCACTTTCATATAAATATCCGAGAGCACATGACACACATATCTTCATTTCCCCCGCTCAAACACGTTGTAAGCAGTACCATTTGAAACGTCCCCTTTGAACAATTATACAAGACTGTGTTTAAACTGACACAATATTTTTAGCGCAACGCAATCTTACTTTCAATAATCCCTACAAAAGAATGGCCCTGACTAACACGAACCTATACCTTTCACAAATCACTTACCTCACAAAAATCTTCGTTACTCGAACTACTGCAATACAGTGAGCGCCACTACTGCCAGCTAAATAAAAGATTCAAACTACGGAAGGCACTAACTACTGATAGGCATAGTTAGCAAATGAAAGATTTTAATAGAGCACAAACAATGTATTTACCTTAATAGTCATAATATATATAGCAGTTCATGACATCCAGTCTTATAAATTTCAAAACTCCGCCATCTCTCTCCCCACATCCACCACTGCTGGCTGCTCACCTCCAACTGCGCAACGCTACGCGCTGTTAACAGGCAACATCCCAACACTACAATGGCGAATATTACAACAATGCCACCCAGTCACAGACTGCACACAGCACAGCCAGTGATTTTCATACAGAGCGCTACGTGGCGTTACCAATATAAAAACCTAGACAGACTACTTACATAGCCCTATGAAACGTCCCTTTGAACAATTATACATGACTGTGCTTAAACTGACACACAATATTGTTAGCGCAACGCAATCTTACTTTCAATAATCCCTACAAAAGAATGGCCCTGACTAACACTAACCTATACCTTTCACAAATCACTTATCTCACAAAAATCTTCGTTACTCGAACTACTGCAATACAGCGAGCGCTACTACTGCCAGCTAAATAAAAGATTCAAACTACGGAAGGCACTAACTACTGATAGACATAGTTAGCAAATAAAAGATTATAATAGAGAACAAACAATGTATTTACCTTAATAGTGTTGAAAAATTATAATATACATCGCAGTTCATGACATCCACTCCTACAAATTTCAAAACTCCGCCATCTCTCTCCCCACATCCACCACTGCTGGCGGCTCACCTCCAACTGCGCAACGCTACGCGCTGTTCCCACCCAGCTACCCAACACTACAATAGCCAACATTACAGACTTTTTGACATTTCGATTCAATGTTATGTAACTCAGTAGTTAAATCTTCACGTGTTTGTTCAAGTGTGGTGTCTAACTTCCGAAGATTTTGTTCCATTGTGTCTAACTGTTGCTGTGTTTGTCTCTGGAATTGTTCCATTGTGTCTAACTTTTGAAGATTTGGTTCCATTGTGTCTAACTTTTGAAGCTTTTGCTGTGTTTGTCTCTGATTTTGTTCCATTGTGTCTAACTTTTGAAGCTTTTGTTCCATTTGTTGCATTAATTGTAATAACAATGCACTGTTGTCTGAAACATGTTCCTCAGTGCTTTCCGGCAGTGAATTTACACAGGCAACATTCACATTTTGACAAGCGGAAAATGTGTCTTGACTCATTTGAGAAAACGGTGAGAACCCAAAACCTGAGTCTACAGTATTTGCAATATTGTGTTCTGTCATTCCCGATTCCTGAGGCGAGCTGTTGCCGACAGATCGATCGATAATGCTTCCCTGTTCACTACCTGTTTCACTGTCTACACCATTATTTGATGCCTGCTCCATTTCCCTATGCACAATTACCAAATTACTACTTTGAATGTCTGTTAATTCATTACACAGTGGTGCTGATAAACTACGCTCGTCGTCACTATTATTTCTCAGTTTACTTTGGAGCCTAGTATTACGTTTTTCACACGCCATTATTGTCACAATATTTCACATGACAACACAGAAAAGCACTATTTGAAGAGCAAAATAAGAAAACACATTAACATAGCATTGAAAATAATATCTAGTTAATTGCAAGCGCAGCTGCGAATTACTTGGTGCAAATTTACATACGTGCCACACCTGTTTTACTGTACAACAATGAAAGACTACAACTACAAAGGAGATTCTCTCTACAATTAAACGCTAGCAATAAACAAAATCTACACTAATTACACAAACTACAAGAAAAAATCAGAAGATTCCAGTGAGGTATCCTGGCAGGGTCGCCATATGAAACGTCCCTTTTGAACAATTATACAAGACTGTGTTTAAACTGGCACACAATATTTTTAGCGCAACGCAATCTTACTTTCAATAATCCCTACAAAAGAATGGCCCTGACTAACACTAACCTATACCTTTCACAAATCACTTACCTCACAAAAATCTTCGTTACTCGAACTACTGCAATACAGCGAGCACCACTACTGCCAGCTAAATAAAAGATTCAAACTACGGAAGGCACTAACTACTGATAGGCATAGCAAATGAAAGATTTTGATAGAGAACAAACAATGCATTTACCTTAATAGTCATAATATATATAGCAGTTCATGATATCCAGTCTTAAAAATTTCAAAACTCCGCCATCTCTCTCCCCACAACCACCACTGCTGGCGGCTCACCTCCAACTGCGCAACGCTACATGCTGTTAACAGGCAACAGCCCAACACTACAATGGCGAATATTAGAACAATGCCACCCAGTCACAGACTGCACACAGCACTTCCAGTGATTTCCATACAGAGCGCTACGTGGCGTTACCAATATAAAAACCTAGACAGCCTACTTACACATTCTCTTTTTTCAGCAAACCCATATTCCTCAAGGCTAACTATCGTAACGTATTGAGGAAGTAAGAGCTCTACAAAAATTTTTTCTGTGGTTACAGATGTATTCTTGAATAAGCGAAGTTGTGCAGTCACTATCGCCCCTCAGTAGCGATAACTAAAGCATGACCATAGTTTGCACAATACACTCACTGCCACTCCTGAAAGTTGCTATTATATTTACGGCATTACCTTAATCATTCATACCTGGATTCATAGTGATTATTCAGTTACATACAGCTGGTGCCCTGAAAGGGACAAGCAGAAGTCTATTGTACGCTTGGAATAAAGCATTGTTTGCATTTAAGCCAATAGGTGGTTACTACGTAACATAGTATTCCTTTTTGAAAATACAGCTCCCTCGCACTCATGTTATAGGATCTAAACAGGTGTGTATCATTAAGTCGACGTTTCTCGTGCATGTAACAAACAAAATCTTTGTACAACGTCCCAACAGGCTCTTTCGTTTTTTTCGAAACAAACTCAACTTTGACAGCTGCAACAACAGACCCGTCTTGTGGTGTTCCTCCTCCTGTTCCAAAGTTTTAAAGAGGTACTTTGTTTAGCAACAGGAACTTAAAAATGTGCTTAGACTACAACAGTTTTGCGGTTTCTCCACCCATCTGCTTGGGCCTTGAAAATCAGCTCCGAATGGACGAACTCTAGTATATATTGCACTCGCAATGATTTCTAAGTCATGGGAAATTTGTAGGAACTGACTGGTGGTAGGTAGGTCTACGGTAGCTATGCGTGGAATGCATCGACGCAAACCCCGATTTGGCGGTCTGAATATAAGACGCCACTGTGTTGGTTGGATTTACAAGTATCAAAAATACGAAAAGGTTTCGTGGAAGCTATGAAATCGTTAAAATAAATAAGACGCACGAGATTTTTTTGTATTGTAATTACATCCTTTATCTATCCACAAATACGCGATGGTGGGAGGCTTTTTTGCTGCTGGGCTGTGCGAAAACGACACACAGCTGGTGGGAGTGTGGACGTATCGAAATTTTTTTTCTACTCCTGTAAATAATAGTCGGAAATGTCGTGCTGCTTCTTGAGCATAAAGGTACTCTGGCTTATGTTCCGACATATCCGCAGACTTTTTTGGGAAATAATCAGACTACTAATCATGTAAAAAAATTACGTATGTCTATTCTTGTAAGGGGAGGATGGATTTGACGTGGTGAATTGTGATTTCAGCGCATTGAAGAGTATATCGCAACGTATGGGCGATGTATTCATTTCGTGAACGGTTGTCCAATATAGCAGTGTGAGGGTTCAACTGGATCTTCTAACAACCCTACCACAACAAAGGTCAGAATTTAATAACGATTGTGGTGTTGCTCACGCTGCTAAATACTGCATTTTCGGGCAACAACAGTCATATTATGTGGCAGGTGTCTTGAGAGCACAGTTAATAAAGTCATTTCATGTAATAATCAAAAAACTAGGCACTCATCTTTTTGTGTTTCCCACGTTGGTCTCGTCGTAAAATCATGGCTCAATCGTTGAAAATCTAGGTGGTTATGATTCCAAGCTCGGATGCAAAGTGGCCTAGGTTTTATTCTGCTATATTCAAAAGTTTTGTAGATTCGCTTCTCAAACCATTCTTGGAGATTAAACCTTTCAAAATAAGCACAATAGTGATGTAAAAAAAATAATCAGCACTCCGAATTTAAGTTACACTTCCTTTTAATTGCATTTATTGCAATATAACGTCACACACAAAACATCACTTCACAATACAAAACATACTTGAAAACATCTTCCTCACAGTCACTGTTAAAGTTCACATTTTTTAAGCTGACGACAATATTCGTCGTTCCAACATGACGTCCACGACTTGACTTTTTCAAGGTCAGACTCTCTAACAACTCAACAGCTAACTAAATAACTAATAATCGCTTACGCGCCCAAAAAATCAGAGTTACAAGTACGTCAAAGATCATAGTGACAAAAGAAAGAATACACGTAAGAATAATATCATTGCAATATAAACGTATCAATGTATCACAAATGAAATCAAATCTGAATGTTGTCTCAGAACTATGTCAACTAATTTGCAGAAACAGAGTAGAATATTACTGGTATCGAGAGGTTCAGGTGAGGTGCCGTAATGGTTGCGTAATTCAAGTACCATTACAAACTGCTATAGTGCACAAACAGGATGGGCAATTCGGCTGTAACAAAGTGGATACCCAGAATGTTACCTCATCGACTCTCCTAAGCATAAACTCAAGTTTTCTTTGTTTCAATATCGACTGCGATGTTGAATACAGTACACCAACCCATATCGGTGTTGTCTTTCCAACACTTTCATTCAAGGGAGCGCTGTTGATTATCCCATAGTGCCGGACTCCTGTGCTTTACAAAACTTGTTTGAGAGAGTTTTGGCAAGATGCAGCACCTTTTGAAAGCGCTAACTGGAAGACTTAAGTGTTAAATAATTTCCTAGAAATGGGGAGAATCGAGACACCTACCTAGTGTGAAAAGGCATACCATAATTTTTTCGGGTGCTGTTCACATATAAACGATAACTGCACTACTTGTCTGAAATATACGTACTTTGAAGTGTAAAGCTACTGTGGCTTATGTTCTGTCATGCACAGAGAAAATGACTGTGTGTTCTATGTACAGTATAGATTCAACGCATCGATAGCCGTGAGAGTATGAGAGAGATTTTACATGGAAAATCATATGCGCTATGTATGTTGAGATTCATTCCGGATCCTCAGCCGTCAATAGGAGACATTTCCAGTACATCGTTCGGTCTCAGACTGCAGCAGCAATCGTAATATTTAATTGTAGTTGCATTGATAAATATTTACCTGGTTGCCAGTATTCTTGCGAATCTGGAGATTGCCATTAAATACATAGCAGCAGGCAAGCAGGTCAGGGCCAGAGACAGTATCTCAGCAGACGGCTTTGTTCCGGAATGGAACTTGCCCGTCCTTTGTACACCAGTTCGGAGAGTACGAGAAAGATTCTGGTCTGCTGCGAGTTATGAAGATCTGGCTCGCGACTCCCCCTGGATTTGTGAATAGTGAACTAATACCCATGTCTTGTTGAGTCGCCTTCGGGACCGCATGTTTTTCGTGTATACTCCATGGAAATTTGAGAAGATTGAATATGACGAGTGTTTGTGCTGGGAGTACCGGTACTGATAACATTCAAACTCCTACCACTCAGGTCCTCCTGGGAGTGGAGGGCCCCACGGCCTCTCTCTGGCTTACACGCTCTTCTGCAGTTGCGGTCATGGGCCGCATTTACAGTGGTTCTTTCCTCTGTTTCTGAGCATTGGCGCTGGAGCGCAGCACGGTGCGTGTGGCCATCTGGAAGTTGCATACGTTGGATGTGAGAGAGCATTCAGCGATCTCAGGTATTTAGCTTTGGGTGGATCGTGTTTGTCAATACGTCGCAGCACTATTTGTTGACGTTACTTTCCTGCCATGTGGTAGACCATTTCCTCCCTCCTTCTTCGTCCTGGTGTAGCTGAAAGAAACAGTCAACTTAGGAATTCTATAGTACTTTTAAAAAAGAAAATACACGTACCAGATCTGTAGTGATCGGGAATTCTGTAACTGTGACGGTATAAATTAACATCGAAAATCCATCTGTCATTTCATAGATAATCGTTTTCAAACGTGACGTCAAATAGTAATAGGTTTGGATTATTTAATGAAATTTTTCGTCAAAAAAACATAACACTAGTGTTTATGCACGCAAAATACTGTGCGGTGTCGATCTTTTTTTATTTCGAGTAGTTTTAACTGTGTGAAACAAATTGTTTAAACGCTGTATTAACGATTTGATTAATATTTCCCGTGGCACATCTTCTGAAGCACAATTTGTGATATCTTCAAGATATGATATCCCCACCAGGTATAATAACTCCTGAAGCAGTTCGTGAGGTGTACCATAAGAAAAATCTGTCAGGAAGCCTGAGGAAGTTTTAGAGCCCATGGCGAAATGAAACATCCCATTCTAGTTCTATGTCAGCTTCTTGCATACAAAGACAGACAGAGTAGTAGTTTTCTTAGCAGATATCATAAGAACTAGCGTGGGATAGTTCATTACCATTAATTAATTAATTAATTAGCCACTTAAATTAATAGAATGGTAGGCGGTGGGGGCTATTCAAATAACCTAAAGTAGCTCATGAATACCGAAACTGATACGATTGAGCTATTTCTCGCCAATTTTTTAATCAGTTTAATTGATTAGTCAATTAATTTGATATCAGAAGTGGTTCCAGGTTTCCAAGAGGGTGGAAGAGACAGAAGTGACAGGGCAAATCACTTAACCAAACAATAGGTTAAGGACTGTCAATCAAAAGGACAGATTATCCCCAGGGGGTCATAATCCTCTTAGCAGAACGATAGGTTGAGGACCTGTCAACGAAAGAGAACAATTGGTTTGCCCCTGAATGCATACTTGCCCCCAAAACAGGTAACCAGTACTAACAAACTATCCTGATTCTCTCTTTGTCCCACTACTGTTGTCTACTATATTATTTATGCATACTGTGAAAATTAATGGGCCTATAACGCCAACTTACGGAGTAAGACTGAAAGCGTCAATCTGGAACTAATAATTCGAATATTTTTTTTTTTTTTTTTAGATGAACAGTTCTTCTGAGAAATGATAGACTCTTCTTCAGTTATATGCCACATACACTGGAGAAGTACAAAATTTTCTTTTCCATATGAGTGATTTAGTGTTGTCGAAACGATCCATCATAGATTAAATCCACGTTTATTGTAGTGGAACAGCCCCCTTCACATATTCTCTCTGCTGTTATAGTTTGGTCTGTCTGAGCTGTTATAGTTTGGTCTGTCTGAATACTGTACCGCATTTACACCGAGGTGGCATAAGTCATGGGATAGCAATGCGCGCACATACAGATGGCGATACTATCCCATACACAAGGTAAAAAAGAGCAGTGCATTGGCGGAGCCATCATTTGTACTTAGGTGATTACTGTGAGAAGGATTTCGACGTGATTATGGCTGCTCGACGGGGATTAACAGAGTTTAAACGCAGAAAGGCATAGAAGCGCGAGATATTCAGTTTTGGAAATCGTTAGGGAATTCAATATTCAAGGTCCACAGTGTCAAGAGCGTGCCGAGAATACTAAATTTCAGGCATTATGTCTCACCACGCACAACACAGTAGCCGACGGCCTTCATTTAGCGACTGAGAGCCGCGGCGTTTGCGTAGACTTGTCAGTGCTACCAGACAAGCAGCACCGTGGGAAATAATCTGAGAAATAAATGTGGGACGTATGACGAACGTATCCGGTAGGACAGTGCGATGAAATCTGGCGTTAATGGGCTATGGCAGCAGACGACCGACTCGAGTGTCTTGACTAACAGCACGACATCGCCTGCAGCATCTCTTCTGGACTCGTGAACACATCGGCTGGACCATAGACGACTGGAAAACCGTGCCTGGTCAGAGGATTCCCAATATCATTGGTAAGAGATGATGGTAGGGTTCGAATGTGGCGCAGATCCCACGAATTTATGGACCCAAGTTATCAAGAAGCCACTGTGCAAGATGGTTTTTGGCTCCTTAATGGTGTGGGAGCGAAAGGCTATTTACAATTTGTACAGAAACCAGATGGCAGTTATAAGAGTCGAGGGGCATGAAAGGGAAGCAGTGGTTGGGAAAGGAGTGAGACAGGGTTGTAGCCTCTCCCCAATGTTATTCAATCTGTATATTGAGCAAGCAGTAAAGGAAACAAAAGAAAATTCGGAGTAGGTATTAAAATTCATGGAGAAGAAGTAAAAACTTTGAGGTTCGCCGATGACATTGTAATTCTGTCAGAGACAGCAAAGGACTTGGAAGAGCAGTTGAACGGAATGGACAGTGTCTTGAAAGGAGGATATAAGATGAACATCAACAAAAGCAAAACGAGGATAATGGAATGTAGTCAAATTAAATCGGGTGATGCTGAGGGGATTAGATTAGGAAATGAGACACTTAAAGTAGTAAAGGAGTTTTGCTATTTAGGGAGTAAAATAACTGATGATGGTCGAAGTAGAGAGGATATAAAATGTAGACTGGCAATGGCAAGGAAAGCGTTTCTGAAGAAGAGAAATTTGTTAACATCGAGTATAGATTTAAGTGTCAGGAAGTCGTTTCTGAAAGTATTTGTATGGAGTGTAGCCATGTATGGAAGTGAAACATGGACAATAACCAGTTTGGACAAGAAGAGAATAGAAGCTTTCGAAATGTGGTGGTACAGAAGAATGCTGAAGATAAGGTGGGTAGATCACGTAACTAATGAGGAGGTATTGAATAGGATTGGGGAGAAGAGAAGTTTGTGGCACAACTTGACTAGAAGAAGGGATCGGTAGGTAGGACATGTTTTGAGGCATCAATGGATCACAAATTTAGCATTGGAGGGCAGCGTGGAGGGTAAAAATCGTAGAGGGAGACCAAGAGATGAATACACTAAGCAGATTCAGAAGGATGTAGGTTGCAGTAGGTACTGGGAGATGAAGAAGCTTGCACAGGATAGAGTAGCATGGAGAGCTGCATCAAACCAGTCTGAGGACTGAAGACCACAACAAGAACAACAATGGTGTGGGCAGTGTTTGCATGGAATGGATTTCATCCTTTGAATGTTCGCCTACTTGGAGACCATTTACATCCATCCCCGAACATTATGTTCCCAAACAACAATGATGTATTTATGGATGACAATGCTCCATGTCACCGGACCACAACTGTTTGCGACTGATTTGAGGAACATTCTGAACAATTCGAGCAAATGATTTGCCCAGCATGAATCCCATCGGATATTTATGGGACATAATCAAGAGGTCAGTTCGTACACAAACTCCTGCACTGACAACACTTTCGCAATTGTGGAAAGCTATAGGGGCAGCATGATTCAATATTGCTGCAGGGCACGTCCAACGACTTGTTGAGACCATGTCAAGTCGTGTTGCCCTACTACGTCGGGCAAAAGGCGGTTCGACACGATATTAGTAGGTCTCCCATGACTTTCGTTACCTCAGGGTATATTCCCGGATTCAGGCGTTGTGAAGAACACTTTGCTGCTCTTTCCTCTCACACTGCCCTAGATCGTATTTCAGAAGGTTTTTGCTGCTTTGTACTTCTTCACGTGTAACGAAAAATAGCGACGCTTCTCGTTTGTTTACTGACCTCTCCTGCAACGTGGTCGGTGCTTGCAGGCTCCGGATGGAAAGCAATACGAGTTATCTGCCGCCACTGTGCCCTCACCCAGCTCACGATGTCCCAGCCATTCCTGGCTTCGGTGTCTCATTCCGGTCACGAAGCTTTCAGACATATTACGTGCGCCACCAGTCTTCCACAGAGGAACTCCCAAGGTGTACCACGAGACATTTCGCGTTTCCAGTTCTTTCTACACTGTCAGGAGACTATCACTCTCAACAGACACTTCGATGTGAAACAACGGAAAGATATTAGACATAATGTGAGTTATTAGACACTCAGAACTATACCACCGAAATAATACTTTAGATTTATTATTCAAACACTTGCGTATAATGAAACGTGACTCAATAAAATTATTTGTGTTACCACCGTTAGCTCTTAGTCATACAGGAAGCTGTTAATGGTCCAAGTGGAAGATGGTCTATCCGTAGTCAGTTAACATATTTATTTCCTTTTATGGATCTATGAAATTATTGATATCTTACATCGAAACTTAATTGCCTTAGGGAAACATTTAAATTTTTGTACTTTCAACATTGCAGCACAGTCAGCAATCGTGATAATCCAATATATAAGGAACTATCAGCCTTGATTGCGGTCATGAAACCAACCTTTACCTAGGTTTCAGCCCACATAATTGAGCCTCCTTCAGAAGATATACCTGAATCTATAATTTGTCTAATTGGGCATGGTCTATAAATAAAATTAAAGCAGCCTGAATAGGCTTGGTGTTGACTTATTACTTATGTACCGCATTTTTAAAATGTGTCTACCCCTATTCATGCTGTTTTAGTTTTATTTATAGACCACGGCCACTTGGACAAATTATAGATTTAGGTATATCTTCTGAAGAAGGCTCAATTATTTGGGCTGAAACCTAGGTAAAGGTTGGTTCGTTACCGCAATCAAGGCTGATAGTTTATTATATATTAAATATTTAAATACAAAAGCTGAACAAATATATGAAGATTAAAATAACAATTTTCTTTTCATTACCCAGGATACAACATGTTTCGCGATTGATGTTCTAGAATGCGTTACACTTTAAATGCGAAAATTTCAGGTTAGGCTTTTCTGTGAGTGTCAGACTATCAATTGAAACTACAATTTACTGTAATCATCGACAATTTATCTTATTTCTACTACGCGTTCGAGAGAGCCAAACATTCGTTATCAGATGGCTCTATGTCAGTTAATAAGAC
Source organism: Schistocerca nitens (assembly GCF_023898315.1). Classification (NCBI taxonomy): domain Eukaryota; kingdom Metazoa; phylum Arthropoda; class Insecta; order Orthoptera; family Acrididae; genus Schistocerca; species Schistocerca nitens. The sequence continues at coordinate 439,854,124 of NC_064614.1, forward strand.
AATGTATCTATTGTACTTACGACTTTGGGGTAATCTGTGGCACTGTCGGGTAGCAGACGACAGAAAAGGAAACGTATTTTTAGTATAAGGGTCAAAGTTTTGTGGAGGTCACTGCTGCAAAGATGAACGTGTAAATGCCGATAGCTCCCATGTCCTGTTTGCATCACATACACTTTGTAAACATTGATGTAAGCGATGGTGGCGTATTAGCAGCAAATAAGTTGAAACGACATGAACATAATTATACCAACAGTGACAAATATACAACACTGTTAAATTGGTACTATTTTAAACTGAAACACACACACACACACAAAAGTGAAACACCGAGAAGGAATTACCCGAATAGCGCCATACTTGGTGGAAGTGGCGACGTGTGTGCAAGCAATACGTGAGACGTTTTGCAGCGAGATGGGGTGCACGTAGGCCGAGCAGAGCCCTCTCGAGTCGGTCCGAGGGGGTCTGTACTGCGCCTAGTGTAGTCGGTGCAGAGTTTTCACACAAGGTGGAAACAATACAGTGAGTGCCAGTATGCTTCATCGACGTCATAGGGAGCCATATCGGCATGTGATCGAGTTCGAACGGGGCAGAATGAACGGTGTCCTGGAAACGGGATTATCATACCGTGACATTTCGGCTCGCACAGGGCATGCTGCTACGACAGTGATGCGTGTGTGGAAGCAGCGGATAGAGGAAGGTCGTACGCAGTGACGAGCGGGAACTGGACCACGGAATATGACCACAGCACGGGATGACCGTCATCTTGTACGCATGGCCATTACTACGGACCGTACAGCGTCATCCACAGTGTTAGCTCGTCGATGGAGCGCTGCAACAGGAGTGAACTTGTCTGCATCGACGGTTCGTCGCCGTCTGCTGCAGCTTAGACTGGTTGCAAGCATGCCATTACGCTGGCTTCCATTGTCCAGAAATCACAAGCTCCTCCGACTGCAATGGCCACGTCAACACCGTCGCTGGGGTAGTGAGTGGCAACACGTAATTCTTTCGGATGAGTGCTACTTCAACGTGTCCAACAGTGATGGCCGCCTACGTGCCCGGCTGTACCGTGGTGAGCGCAATCTGGAGGACTTCTTGCTGAAAGTTAGTACACTGAGGAGCGAAAGAATCTGGTAAACCTGCCTAATATCATGTAGGGCCTCGGCGAGCAAGCAGAAGTGACACAACACGACGTGGCATGGACTTCACTAATGTCTGAAGTAGTGCTGGAGGGAACTGACATCATGAATCCTGTAGGGCTGTCCACGAATCCGCAAGAGTACGACAGGGTGGAGATGTCTTCTGAAAGCACGTTGCAAGGCATCCCAGATATGCTCAATAATTTTCATGTCTGGGGAGTTTGGTCGCCAGCGGAAGTGTTCCTGGAGCCGTTCTGTAGCAACTCTGCACGTGTGGCGCGTCACACTGTCTTGCTGGAACTGCCCGTCTGAATGCACAATAGATTTGATTCTTAAGTACGTGTCACCTGTCAGAGTCGTATGTAGATGTATCGGGAGTCCTATACCACCCCATTTGCACATGCCCCATACCATTAGAGAGCCTTCCCCAGCTTGAACAGTCCACTGCTGACATGCAGGATCCATGGACTCATGAGGTTGTCTCCAAACCCGTACACGTCCATCCGCTCGATACAATTTGAAACGAGATTCGTCCGACGAGCCATCAACAGTCCAATGTCGGTGTTCACAGGCCCAGGCTAAGCGTAAGCGTTTTGTCCTGCTATCATCAACGGTACGCTAGTGGGCATCGGCTCCGAAAGCCCATATCCACGATGTTTCGTTGAATGGTTCGCACGCTGACATTTGTTGATAACACAGCACTGAAATCTGCAACTTCTGCCAAGTTGAACGATTCTTTTCGGTCGTCGTTGGTGCCGTTCTTGCAGGACCTTTTTCTGGCCGCACTGATGTGGGAAATTTGATGTTTTACCGGATTCTTGATATTCGCCGCACACTCGTGAATATGGTAATACGAGAAAGTCGCCACTTCTTCGTTACCTCGGAATGGCTGTGTCACATCGCTCGCACACCGACTGTAACACCACGTTAAAACTCACTTAAATCTTGATCATCTTCCATTGTAGCAGCAGTTACCGAATCTAACAAGTGAGGCTTTGCCGATCGCAGCGCTGTATTATGCCTGTTTACTGTTTATATATATATATATATATATAGTCATAAATGAGGAAAAATATGTCGAAGACCCCGCATGCTGCTATGTGTAACATGTGACGCAGCGTTGTTAATTTCGTTCTCCTTGGTGTGCTGTGTACGTAAAACAAAAACACCTGTCAACCATTGAACGAGATACAGACGTGCCTCACGATCAGGACATGCCATTCACCTACAGATACAACACATGACGCACCAATGAACTGATGTGTATCTGCGAGCGTTTGAAAGATACGAGAAAGAACAAATCCCATCGTAAAGTATGTGAAATTGTATTAGCACTTGTGAATCACACGTTGCCGGCGGTACGGAGTGTACAGTCCCATGTTAGGGAATGTGTGTCCTGTAACGGAAAGAGTGGTCAACGGCGGAAGTAAAACCGTGGCGTGCATGACGTGTTTACAACACCTCTGCGCTGCTCACTCTGCCCGATACTCACCGTGTCGACAGCTGCTAACGGCCGCGTTGCAGTGTTACTACAGTACCACGGCAAGTTTCACAAACGAAGAATACGCCGACATCCACCTAACCTACGGGCTTGCAGATGGAAGAGCTGACGTTGCAAGGCAACTGTATCACGAGAGGTTTCCTAGCCGGCGCCTTCCATCCGCAAAACCGTTTTACTCTGTGGACAGGAACTTGAGGGAGTATGGTGCATGTGTAGCACCTCCAGGATTTAGTGGTCGTGGCCGACCATCGACGTACAGTGCGGATGACGAAGAAAAAGTCTTACAAACTGTTGTGGAGGACCGAGCAATAAGCACCAGGTCTCTCGCCACTGCGGTCGGAATGTCACAATTTACTGTTATGCGAGTACTCCATAGAAACCATTACCATTACTTCCGCATTATTGCCGGAAGAGGCTGGAGTTCTGCAACTTTATCATACGGCGTCGGACCCACGACCAGCATTTTTCGCGAACAATATTGTTCACCGACGAGGCCTATTTCACGAAGGAGGGTATGGTGAATCCGCATAATTGGCACGAGTGGGCGGAAGAAAACCCACACAGTACAGTGATACGAGGGTACCAACAACGATGTGGCGTCAATATCTGGTGTGGTATTATTGATCACCATCTCGTAGGGCCACATGTTCTACCACAAAGGCTTACAGGAGAGCGGTATCTGCGTTTTCTGGATGCTACATTACCGGAATTGTTGGAACACGTTAGTTTGGCCTTACGTGTGAACCTGTGATACATGCATGATGGTGCCCCCGCTCACTTCATCGGCACAGCGCGACGCCACCTGGACAATGCCTTTCTTTCGAAATGGATCGGTCGTGCAGGCCCTGCAGCATGGCCAGCAAGATCGCCAGACCTGAATCCACTGGATTTATTTTTGTGGGACCATTCGAAATCTGTGATTTATGAAGGAGAGGTTGTAGATTTCAACACCCTTCAACGCAGAATACAACATGCCTGTGATATTACGCAAAGAGATACAGACATGTTGAATCGTGTTCAGATATCCTTCCTGCGAAGAGTTAAACTTTGCCACACACATCGTGGCCGTCATTTCGAACAGTACTTATAAACCGCCACTGCAGATTCTGTTCATGTGTGTCTATGTTAGTTTCGATTTGTACAGCTGTACTGTATTCGTTTGTATTATTGACACATACGTGTGTAGTTGTATTTTGTATTCTGCATCTATGTACTCGTTTCTTAAAACTAATTCTGGTACACAAAAAGCAAATTATAAAACATGCATGTACAGTAGTGCATCTCCTCCTCACGTTCCTTTTCCTATGCCAACTAGCCACGATACATAATACCAGCCAGCGTAACCCGTACGAGATAGATGTGGGTGTTGTCATTACTCGCAGTGTCACGCAGACTGTCGCTTGACACCGCATGCCTCGCCTTCTCGTGAGCGCCTAGACTACCTACAACACTCGCACGTTGTGCCGTGTTGCCGATCTGTTCCCTTGGCCAATTGGCCAATGTCGGTGCACAGTAATACCCAAAGTCCACTTCATATTTCCAGATGTTTACCATTCAATTGCATTGTCATTTACTGACACAGGAACATGCAGAAAACGAACTTATGTTTGTAGCTCAGTGTGTGACAATTTACACTACATATTTTTCCTCATTTATGACTCACCCTATATATATATATATATATATATATATATATATATATATATGTGTGTGTGTGTGTGTGTGTGTGTGTGTGTGTGTGTGAGAGAGAGAGAGGTAGACAGAGCACAACTTTGGTTATGACAAAGCTGTTGGTTGTTAAGGATATGATTCTTTTGTTTGCAGTAGGCTTGTGTCTAACTTCACAATTTTAACAACCGTTCATGCACAGGTTAGTTCTACAGTTGGTGTACATAAATAATGATGAGTAGATTTTGGTTGTGAGATTGCTGAGGTAGGGATCTATTGAGTTAAAGTTAGTGGCTTATGCATCTCTCTCTCTCTCTTACCTATTATATGACATATCTAAGACATGTTCGAGGTAACACGTGAATCATGTTTTAAAGAGAATATATAGACAGATGCACTGTTCGGCTGCAATGGGTACAGAAGGTGTGTAAATGGATCTGATTGTTTTTTTTTTAATCAGGTCAGACAGTGTGAGGAGGTACCATGCTAATGCCGTGCAGTATCACATTTAGCTTCGATAATTTATTTTTTTGTTATTTAGCCTGACAAAATAAAGGGCCTTACAGCCACCTCTTACATCGGATCAGGGGCAACACATACCAAACAAATTGAATAAGTTCGTCGTAGAAGAGAGTTCACAAGATTCTTCACATAGGCGATACCAGCTAAAACCACCGATTAATGACTACCCTATGTGAGTCACTCTAATGTCATGGAAGTTATTTCCCGATGTCTTAAAACACATGTCCTAATATTCTTTCCCTTCTTGTCAGAGTTCTCCATATGTTGCTTTCTTTGTCTATTCTGCAGAGGACCTCCTTATCAGTCAACCTACTTTTCCACGGTTTTTATACCATATAAAGATCCACTTCAATATTTAATGTTGTATGGTAGAAGTCAAAATTTATTGCAAGTTAGTGAGCAGCACTGATAACTAAATGTTTATAGAAATGTTTTAAACGGAGACGTTTGTATCGAAGTTGAATTTAGTTAACTTCGCAGTTGGCATCAGAGTCTAGCATTCTTTTCCCGTCGATAACCTTAGTCAAAATAGAAGTTGTTCCAAATCTGTGTTTCAATCTTGACTGAAGTACATTTCATTAATTTTTTCATATCCACTTCTTATTTTCACTTCTTCCAATTCAGTAGGTGTATCACAAACATTTTACACAACAAATGAAGTCACAGTTTGCATAACAAAACTTAGTAGCTCTTTTTTCACACGGTTCAAAGAGTCTCATAAACTGTACTCGAGCATAGTCGAAAAACTAGTGCGGAGTATATCCGTAACATATTGTTCTAGACGCACCAGGAACATTGAGTAATTCAAATTAATGGACTTCACGTTTCTGTTCCTAATATTTGGCTCAAATCAAGCTTGTTGATGTGTTTCAACAACAAAATACTTTGAAAACATTATAGAAATAAGATATTTACAAAAGCGTCAAAATATATTTAAAGGTTTTTCAAAAATACCGATGCTGACTCCCTTCAGCGTAATATAGGTTGATACTTTAAACAAATATAAGTGACGTTTCTCATAAGTGGCATTATTTTGATTTTATAAAATAAAATTGAGAGCAAAGTTGTATTTTATATTTTTTTGTGACAGTTACATGAATACTACTTCTCGTAGAATAATCCGGTAACATGTAAAAATACCTATTTATACTCGTACAACTTTAAACAAAGCAGAACTTCGCCAGACTGCTACAAAATTGTGTAAATATCCAAATACATGAATCGATAATAAAGATTCAAAAACAGGTACAATCGTGATTGAAAATATGATGATACCGAAAGTTTCCGTAATCTGAAAAAGTTACAAGTGACCTACGTTTATTATAAGCGCCACATCTCAATGCTTCAATTCTCACCTTTTCCGGTATTCCCACAGTCCATGATTCACTTACATATAGTGCTGTTCTCCAAACGTATATTGTCAGAAATTTTTTCCTCAAATTTCTTGCTATGTTTGATATTGCTACATATTTTTTGGCCCAGAATGCCCTCTTTGCCGGTGATAGTCTTCCTTTTTATGACCTCCTTGCTTCGTCCGTCGAGGTCTATTTTGCTTCCAGGGCAGCATAATTCCGTAAATCCGTCTAATCTGTGGTCATAAATTTCGATGTTAACTTTATGGCTAATCAGACTTCTGCTATCCTGCTTTCGTTTTTTTTTTTTTCCTTTGCTCCCAATCCACAGCGTGTGCTCATTAGACTTTCTATTTTATTCGACACGCCCTGTAATTCTTTTTCAGTCTATCTGAGGATAGTAATGCCATCGGCTTATCTTATCATTGATATCCTTTGACCATGAATTTTAATCCCACCTTTGGATCTTCTTTTCATTCCCGTCATTGCTTCATCGAGTAAAGATTTAACAGTAGGGGTTAAAGACTGCATCCTCAGCTTACACCCTTATTAATCGGAGCGCTTCGTGTTCGATCATTCATTTTTATTGCTCCCGCTTTGTTCTTGTACAGGGCTTGCAAAAAAAACATGGAAACACCACGAGAAATGGGTACTTGAACATAAATGCCGGTTCTAGCCAAGCCTGCAGGTTACCCTGTTATATTTTGACCGGAACACACCTGTACTACGTCGTCAGGTGCCAGTCGAGGTCAGAACAGTGTGTAGCTGTGAGCGCACTGCGCCAGAGCTAAGTGACTTCGAACCTGAGAAAATTGTTGGTGCTCATATGATGAGTGCTTCCGTAACCAAGACAGACGAAGTGTTTCGTGTTTCAAGGTGCACCGTATTGAAGATTTGCGCAGCATACAGGGAAGCAGAAAAAACATCATCCACTAAGTCATAATGCAGATGAAAGTGAGTGTTGAGTGAACGTGACAGTCATTGAAGAGAAATGTGACGAAAAATTAGCAGACGACAGCCGCGAAAATCACTGCAGAACAGAATGTCGCACTCTTAAGCCCTCTCAGCAACATAACAGTACAAAGGGAGCTCCATAGGCTGCCAATTGCAGGGTGAACTGGAATTCCAAAAGCACCCATCAGTGATGCAAATGCCCGTAACAGGAAAATGTGGTGCTGAAGCCACGAAACCTGGACTATGGAGCAACGGAAGGAAGGCAGTTGGTCAGATGAGTGTTGTTTGACACTGTTTTCAACTTCTGGCCGAGTTTACCACCCAGGAGTGGAACATGGCCTGGGTTTTGGTAGTGATTTGGGCAGCCGTATCGTGGTATTCTACGAGCCTCGCGATTATTCTGCAAGATCGCATTATTGCCAGGGATTTTACTATCATATTGGCTGAATAGGATCATCCCATGGTATAGTTGAGCCGTGCGCGGGTCGTATTCATGCCGCTTATTGCTTGGCATCTCGTCATTGGGGTTATGGCATCTCGTTTCTTATTCGATTTACTGGCGTCCCTAAGTTGCTGGCTTGCCTGCTTGTGAGTGGCAGCAGCAGCGCTTATCGATACGAGTACTGTTGTACTACCTTTGGAGCGATCGCTAGTATTTCCAGGTAGCGTTGTCTGGAGTGGGTAGTTGCGAATGGACATCAAGTCGGTTGGGGGCGCAGCAGCGAGCCAGTCCGTGCACCGGGGCCACTGGCGGCGTGGTTCCACTGCCGGATCGAGGAGGGGTAGCTGCGAGAGTGATGGCTTTGTTGCACACCGTACCCTGGACGTTTAAGTTGAGTGAAGAGTTAACTGCTAATGCAACCTCGACTATTCTGAGATCTCGCCTTTGGTCGGCGATTGTTGCACCTAGGGCCGCTGAGCCTGGTGGTAACGAGTGAAGCGTTTCGAGGCGGTGAAATATTGCAGCCGTGTTCTCTATTTGTTATTCATCATTGAGTTTAGTATTATTCTTATTAGTGAAGTGCAACCAGCGGTATTTTCAGCTTTGTGGCCGCTAACGCCCCAGTCGCCTGCCCTGGAGATTAGCGTACTTTTCCGGCAGTGTACCTTTCCTCGCCGTGTTGGTGCTGTCCGACATGGCGTGTAGTTCGATATCCTGTTGTATTGCACTGTGCATATTTTTTTTTTTGGGAGGTCTACCTTGGTTCTAGTGTTTCCCTCGGCCTTGGGTGTTTCCTGAAGATGTAGTGCTGTCTGTCTCTTCGCCCTTGCCTAAAAATATTCCATCGTTGTACCGGTGATCGGACGTTAGGCGGATTGGTTAGTTGGTCGGTCGGCGCTTAAGCTGCCCCTAGTTTGAGTTGCCATCCTGTTACGTGAGTACAAGTCTTGGCTGCCTGTCGCACCTTACCTTATGTTTGAGTTACCTTCCCAGACCGCCCCTTGGAACACTTGCTGAGAACCACTTGTCATGACTCCTTACACTGTAATGTTTGTTTTAAGGATATTTGTAGTTTTCCAATTATTGTTGGCGTGGCCTTCAGCCGAGCAATAATTTCACTTCTTTGGTGATAAGGCCTTCTGCCGTGTTAAAGTAAGTTTTCTTAAGCAGACTTGTTTTAAAAGCAAGCTATTTATCTTAATATGTACTATTTCGAATTGTTCTTTTGACTTCTAATTAAGGCCTTCAGCCGTTTGTTGTTTGAGGTTATTGTTGGTGGCCTTCGGCCCTAAAATTGTGGAATATTTTTCTGTGATAAGGCCTTCAGCCGTCATACAGTCAATTGTGTTTTTTTAAGAGATTGTTTTAAAATTTTAATTTCTTTAAATAAAGTTTACATATTTATGGTGCAACCGAGAGTAACTGATTACGGCCCCATCCACAATCTTAACCTTATCCTGCCCCATTCTGAGGAACCAGCTCTCAATAATGTTTGTTCCCCAATGGTGATACGGTATTCCAAGATGAAAGATACCCTGTTCACATAGCTTGCGTCGTCCAGGACTGGTTTTGTGAGCACGAGGATGAATTTTCGCACCTCCCCTGGCCACCACAGTCACCAGTCTAAATATTATGGAGTCTTTGTGTTCTACTTTGCAGAGGAGGGAGTATGATCGATACTTGCTTTCATCCTATTTAACTGAACTTGTCACTATTTTGCAGGAAGTGTGGTATAAGATTCAGTTGGAAAACATACAGGACCTGTATTTATCCATTCCGATACAACTGGGAGCTATTTTGAATGTCAAAGGTTTTCCTACGCCGCATTAGACATGGTAACGTGATGTGAGTCTGGTGTTTTAATATTTTTCCCACCTTCTGTACAAACGAACCGACACAATAGTTACTGCGTACGTAGGCAATGGCACTACAATTTGCGGTATGGAGCCTATGAAAAGTCCTTAAAATGTCATCGATGTATTCAACGAAAACAGCTGACATAGACTGATGGCAGCAGACGCCACATCTATGCTGGCTACACGGCGTTGCTAAGTGATGGGAGCGTCAACGATGTCTTTTGATATTCCGCACGGCTCTACGTGTATTCGTGAAAGAGTCTGGCGTCGCTTGCTACGTAACCACTGTTGTGTCGTGCTGCAGAGCGTTGGGGGTCACCGACAATATGTACCGTGTAAATGTAATGCAAAAAGAAATTTTGCGTTAATGTTAAAAACGGTTGACGCATCCGATAACTGTGCGATATAATGAGTTCTGATAACAATAATAATAATAACAACACTAATAACAATAATAATAATAATAATAACCAGACCTACACTATTTAGGATTCTTGAAGAAAAAGAATTGCTTCGGAAAAGAGAGAAAATCATTGAACAGACATTAACAAATAGAACATCCAAAATGAAATTTATGGTAAAACTTTCAAAACCATTCGAGATAGAGACTAGGGTTATACAAGGTGATAGCTTATCGCCTTTCTTGTTCAATGTAGTTCTAGATAGAGTCATGGAAGAATGAGAACAGAAACTTGAAGAAGAAAATTGCTGAAAACCAATTAAAAAAAAAACCTACGACTCCCCTACTTAATCTTTGCAGACGATCTCACAATAATGGCTGATTCTTGTGAGATGGCTATAAAACAGACAGAAACTCTAAAAGAATGCGCAGAGAAAGTCAGCCCGCAGATATCATTTGAAAAGGCAGTGTTTACAACAACAAATTTAGAAATTTTCAAATTACAAACCAAATGTGGTGAAATTAACAGAGTATCACACTTTAAATATCTAGGAGAAATCATCGCTGAAAAATATGGACAACTATAAAGAATACAAAAAGCTCGTAAAGGTTTAGGTTTAGTGCAAACCCTCTATAATAAAAAATGCTTATCTTTAAATTCCAGAATTAGACATTATAAAACAGTCATTAAACCATCAGTGTTATATGCCAGCGAAACCTTTTCACTAAGCAGGAAAACTGATATAGAAAATCTAAAGAAAGAAGAAGGAAATATAATTAGGAAAATTTTGGAACCAAGATGCACTAAGAATGGATATAGACTACAGAAAACGTCTAAAATTGAATAATATTCTAACATAGAGACAAACATGAGGAAAAGACGCTTGAAATTCTATGGCCACATAATGAGGCTTCCCGAACACCGATTAACAAAAAGAATAGTAAAATACGTTGATTCCCTTGCTAATGGAAGAGAATGGATGCAAAATGTTAAAGACTTTGAACTAGCCAAAATCACCAAAAAAGAAATAGACGTAAGGAACAATTTTAGAATAAAAGTAGAAAAATGGGAGTTAAACCAGAGACAAAAGTCGGAAGAACCGAAATAAAATGGAGCGAAGAAAGAAGACCTAAATTCTCGCAAGCAATGAAAAGCTGGTGCGCAAATAGATAGAACCAGAAGAACAAGAAGAACGGAAAATAAACCATCTTTACATAGCGTCCTCCACTCTGGGAGCTTAGCGACTAATAATAATAATAATAATAATAATAATAATAATAATAATGGTAACACTTGAAGAGTCACGGGGTTGGAAAACTGAACAAAATTCATTGGTTTGTAAAATCACAAAGTCTTGAAGAGCCAACTTGTCACGTTGAGAACGCCTTCTACAATCTGTGTAACATTCAGCTGTGTCTGTATGTGTGGCAGTTTGTTCCAGGTACTCTTCAACTGTGTGTTAATGAAAAGGAAGACAGCTAGTGTATAAAAAGAAGTGAAGTGTACCGTAATTTGTCGATAGGTCTGCATCATGTTCCGATTACTAAAAACTATCTCAACGCTTACTGCTTCGCTCGCTTAGACTGTATGGTCTGCACAGGATTTTTTTTCTTTTGTTTTTCATTAATGAAATTTTTATGTTGTTCAAAAACTGCAACGCGTAAATTTTTCACGCCAATCAAGACCACGGAAGCATGATCTTTTCTGAATGTATTTCTGATTAAAAATCGATTCTGGTAGTTGCAGTTCAAGAGGTTTGTTAATCAAGCCCTTTGTGTTCTTGTGCCTATATATTTATACAAACTCTCATCCCCTATCACATATTTCTTTACATCTAACCGAGAAGTGAAATAATAATTATCACAGATTTAGTTTTGAAAAGTTTTTAATAAAACGAAATTTTTCATTCTGTTTCACCCCCATAAAGAATTGACTTTGCAAAAACAGTGAAACACGTACTTTTTAATTTTTAACAGAGAAGGCAAATACAATTTTTTAATATTTAGCTTTGAAAATGCTTACATAATGAAATAATTTCATAAAACTTTTCATCCCCTATTTTATTTCCTTAGGGAGCTGAATTGCCAAAATCACTGAAACACGAATTCTTTTATTTCTAACCGAGAAGTCAAATACCAATTTTCATAGATGTAGCTTTAAAAACGCTTTACTTCTTTTTTAATAATGATTTATTTTCGAAGAAGTCTCTGCACTTGTATCCCTAACACCCTAGGTAATGGTCTCTGAAATTGTCAATATTAATGAAATTCTCGAATAGCCTTGTAACTAAGATGTTACTTTAATTTATTTTGACAAGAACCAGTTTCGGCATTCCACTATGCCATCTTCAGGCCCCCATATGCATCTCTCAAAATTAACAACGCCATCATTGCCCTATATTCCTAGGTTTCGTGAATTCAAACCCGTTTTACAAGTGCTTCACTCGAAGAATTGATAGCAAGTACAGTTGTGGAACGGTTTGAATTCACGAAACCCAGGGATACATTGCACTGAATGACATTGTCGTTTATTTTGAGAGTTGCATATGGGGCCTGAAGATGGTATAGTGGAATGCCGAAACTGGTTGTCGTCAAAATACAATAAAATAACATCTTAGTTACACGGCCGTTGTAGAATTTCATTAATATTGACAATTGCTTAACCAGCTGATGTCCACAGTCTGTGATGGATCTACAGAGATAGAATGGTCTTAGGGCCAAAACCGATCGTGGTTATTAAAATAAAAAGAAAAGAGCAGCAGTTTCTGCTGGAATTTTATTCAAAAACAAAGATCTACACTCATACGTAGTAAATGTTGGAACTGTGCCAAGCTGATGTATCATTTTGGTAGAGCACATACCACGTCACCTGAAACATGGTTAATCCAGCAACAATACAGCACACACAGTGACATGTGTTGACATTGATAGTGTCTTCCATAGAAAGTTCATTTTATTAGATACAGGTATAGAGTTCGAGAAGGCCAATCCATGTGCTGAGTACTCTATTGCTAAAGATATTCATCCACGAACATGTGTGGTTGGGATTTACGTTGTAGGGAGATATCTTCACTTGTTACCCTGGTGTAATAACATACATAAGCCTCAAAGACATTGCATGTGTAGATCTCCACTGCCATAGCACTGCGAGAATTGACATGGTGAGCTCTGAGTACATCTAAGGATAAGCGCGCCACACACAGACGCTGTCTATCTGTAAGACACCCCTTTCACGGTGGCTGCTATTAATGATAGCGTCTTCTACAGAAACTACTAAAGCCTCAAAGACGTCGTGCCTGTAGTTCAGCGCAGTGACAGCACTATGTGGACTGACATGGTGGCCTTAGAGTAGATCTAAAGATATACCGCCAAACGCAGGCGCTGTCTTTCCCCAAGACATCCCTTTCACAGTGATGTTCTACGGAAAGTTAATTTTATTACATTCAAGTCTTGAGTTCCTGGATGCCAGTCGATGCAATGAAGACTCTGTTGCTGTAAAATACCGCCCATGTGCTCTTAGAATTATAACACTGTGTATGAAGCCGTATTCAAACGCACATCACATACTGTCCGTCGGTAATGCCGCCAGATTAACGAGCGGAACGACGCACGCTTTTCTCGTTGAATGCCATACGCGTAGCAGCTTCCCTCTAAGAGATGTTAATGAGGTCACATATATTCAAAGACACAAAAAAGAAAGAAAGGAACCGACGGACCACGAAGGAATTATCATTATGGAACGGTAATCGGTAGGTGTGATGTAAGCCGTGTCTGCGGCGTCTCCAGGCAAGTCTGCACTGGTTATCTGGGCTCAGTCTGGAGCGGGACTCATCACTGAAGACCGTCCTACCCCACTCAATGAGGTTCCAAGCTGAAGACGAGTTTGTGGACGCCCTGGACAGCCGTGGGACATCAGCCTGATTGTCGCTCGCCCTACGACCCGACAGCCAGGAGCGATGCTCTGGGGTACCGTGTTTTTCATAACATGACCCCTTTGGTTGTCATCCGCGGCACCCTTGCAGCACAGCGGTAGGTCGACGATATTCTACGACCCGTTTCGTTGCCCTTCATGGGAAGCCATACACATAGCAAGAGTTTCTACCGCTTGTGTTCGCGCTTGTTAAACCCTACCTTGGTCTGTAAGGTCGCTGGATCTCTCCCCAACTGGGATTGTCTGCAGCATTATGGGCAGGGCCCTTCAACCAGCAGGTGCTTTTGACGATCTAAAGCACCAGTTGGAAAGAATTTGGTACTCTATCCCTCAGGAGGACCCCCAAAAGCTCTGTCAATCAGCGCCGTACTAAACAACTGTTTGCATAAGGACTAGAAGTGTACTAATGCGCTATTGACTTGCTCAGTTTGTGAAGCTCTTTCTCTTGAATAAAACATCCAATTTTTCTGTAATCGTAATCACCTGTTTGTCGGTACATGGTACATCACATCTACTGATTTCTGTCCCATTCAGATAATTTCTTTGTGGTAGATTCTTTTTTTTTTGTTTTTTACTTTGTCTTAGAGTGTTTTTGTACAGGGTGTTTATAAATGAATATCAGGGTTTTAACGCTTTGCAATATTTATTATATTTACCTTACAGTTATAAATGATATCTCAAACGAAAGAGCAACTCAAACAGTTTTACCAAGAACCTCATAGATGTTCAATGTGAGCACTATTTGTCACACGGCACACATCAAGTCTATAGCCGAGTTCTTCCCAAATGTTGATAAGTGTGTCGTCAGTAATTGTAGCAACAGCTGCTTCAATCCAGCTTCTTAATTCAGGGAGGTCCACTGGTAGCAGAGGCATGTACACACGATCCTTGGTGAAGCCCCAAAGGAAAAAAATCGCATGGCGTTAGATCGGGTGAACGTGAGGGCCATGCAAAGCTAGCTGTGTCATTGGGCCCCTTGTGGCCTATCCAGCACTTGGGTACAGTGAAGTTCAACCAGTCGTGTACTTCGCTATGCCAGTGAGGTGTCACACCATCTTGCTGGAAAATGAAGTTCTTTGGCTCATCTTCTTCCAACTGAGGGAAGATTCACTCCTCCAGTAAGAAGTGCCAGTTACAGTAGGTTCAGCAAAAAAGAAAGGCTCATAAACTTTCCACCAGGATATGGCACAAAAAACAGTCACCTTAGGGGAATCTCGTTGCATTTGTACCGCCTCTTGAGGATTTTCTGAGCCCCAAATTCTCACATTGTGAGTGTTAACATGTCCACTAAGGTGAAAGGTTGATTCATCACTGAAGACAACATGATCCAGAAAATCTTCATCGTCATGAAACAACATTTCATTTGCGAAGTTGTCAGGTAATCCAGGGTCTGCGGCTTTAGAGCCTGTAATAACTGTAAACGGTAAGGATGTAGTTGTACGTGTTTCCTTAAAACTTTCCGAACAGTCAACACGGGAACTTGTTATTCATGACTAGCCTTCTGGACTGTTTATTTGGCCTACGAGTGAATGACTCTGTCAATCGCTCAACAGTCCCTTCACTAACTCTTGGTCGTCCTGTGCTCTTCCCTTTACAAAGGCAGCCGGTATCTTCATATTGATGACACCATCTACGAATGTTATTATCACTTGGGGGATCACAACCGAAGTTCAGCCGGAATGCACGTTGCACACTAACTACAGATTCGGTCTTTGCAAACTGCAAAACACAAAACGCTTTCTGTTCACTAGTCGCCATATTCGCTACAACAGCTGTCTAGCGGATTGCGGCGAAGACATTGCGCACTGCGCGTGCGCACTGGTGCCAGACACAACTGTTTTAGTTGCTCTTTCATTTGACATATAATTTATAACTGTAAGTTTAATGTAATAAATATTATAAAGCGTTAAAACCCCGGTATTCCTTTATAAACACCCTGTATAGTAATGGGAAGACTAATTTAATAGGATCGTCAAATGAATATTTTACAGCATGGATTTTCTGCTGCTGCTTCTGATGTAAATGATATCTGCGTGTCTTGAGAGGGCTGCCTGGGCTACAGCGGCGCCGTGTGAAGGACGAAAGCGCTCCGTGCTGTCAGCGCTCGTGTGCCGTCAACATTTCATTGCGTCTACTGTCGCAGTACGGGCCACTATCAATATGTCAAGACTCGCGACACCCAGCTCCAGCCTGCGAACCAGTACTACATGCCACCGTTAAGTGTCTGCCATCCACCATTTAATTCGCAGAATATTTGACAAATTGACTCAAGCGTTGAACTTATAATACTGAGTAACGTAAATGTGCGACCTGACACTTTTACTCTTGGTAATCTCCTACTGGCGTAGATTTTCTTATAGCCTCGCTCTGATATGAGGATAGTGTGCCACATAATTTAACACATAAATACACCTGTGTGCAAAACATGGCGATGAAAGTAACTTTCGCATGGTGTGTCACTGCCAAGTAACATAGCCCAATGATACTTGGATCATACATAACAGGAACTGCTACAGTACTGTATGGAAGGAAACTGAAAGAAATATGCAGTGAGACGAGCAGAAACGAAACTTTTATTCAAAGGCAGTAATTACACTGAAGTCACTCCGACTTATGGCAACCCCCTAGACATCACAAAAAGCGGGACATGGTTCTTAACAGGGTGCGTGATCACCACAGACAGCAAAGTATGCTCTGCAACGTGTTTGAATACTGACAAAAACCGGTTGGAAACTGCCGGATAGTCGTTGGTGCATGTGGACGTGCTGCGATACGTCTCTCCAACGCATCCCCAGGGTTTGGGTGGGTTTTAAGTCGGGGGAATGGTCATGACAATCCATTCGCCGAATACGTTCTCGCTCCAAGGCCTCCTCATCTGCACGATTCAACGGTATCGCGCATTGTCATCCATGAGAACGAAGTCACAGCCGAATGCACCACTGAAAAGACGCACATAGGGAAGGAGTACGCTGACATTTACCATGTCCAAAGATCTGGAGGTCATTACGCCAATGCAGTATTATGCCTCCACACACCATGACACAGGGACCAACAAAACAATCATGTCGGCAATATTCCTAAGCGCATTACGTGTTCCCAACTCTCACCGTATGAGAGTACGTAACACACCGAGGGACATTGTCAAACACGATCGTTTTGGTGATACAGGTAACATAGTGTGTGGAGGCACAATTTTGCGTTGACGCGCTGACCTCCAAATCTTTCAGTATGGCACACTCACTGGTCAACGTCATCGTGACACTGTTCTCCTTCCGCATGTGCGTCTTTTCTGGGTGCATTCGGCGTTGACTTCATTTTCATGGATGACAATTCGCGGCCGCATCGAACAGCGAAGGTGGAAGAGTTCTTCGGACGAGAGGATACTCGGCGAATAGAGTGGCCTGCCCATTACCCCGACTTAAATCCCATCGACGCCTGTGGGACGCTTTGGGGGGACGTATCACAGCACGTTCAAATGTATCAACGACCACTCAGTCGTGTTGGTGGTGGAATGGGACGCCCTACTACAAGAACTCAACAACCTTCTGGCGAGCATGGAAACACTTTGTAGAACATCCATTGCCGTCTGTGGTGATCACACATCCTATTAACGACCATGTTCCGCCTTTCATAATGTCCAGTGGATCAGCATAAACACGCTGACTTCAGTGTAATTATTCTCTTTCAATAAACGTGTCATTTCCCTTCGTCTCATTGTGTATATGTTTCAGCTACCCTGTGTACATACTGTATCAGTTCTTTCTATATATTGTCCAAGTTTCATCTAGCTACGTTACTTGGTAGTGACAGATCATCCAAAAGTTACTGTCGTCCTTCAGTTTTGCACACCGCTGTATATCTTGTATATGATGTGTCTTATTGCGTGCGTGTCGTTATGTATTCGTCGATGGAAGTAAGGGAGGTACAAAAATTTGGAGCCAGCCGATAGTGAACGCCTCATGATTTATTTTCTCAGAAGTATTTTTCATGCTATTGCCAGTCTGCATTTTATATCTGTATCTGCATCTACATGACTACTCTCCAATTCGCATTTAAGAGCCTGGCAGAGGGTTTTCGAACCACGTTCAGACTATTTCTCTGCCGTTTCACTCTCTGACACCGAGTGGGAAAAAAGAACACTTAATTATTTACGTACGAGCTCCGATTTCTCTTATTTTATTATGACGACCATTTCTCCCTATGTAGGTTGGCGACAGTAAAATATTTTGACGTTCAGAGGAGAAAGTTGGTGATTGAAATTTTGTGAAAATATCTCGCGGTAACGAAAAACGCCTTTGTTTTAATGATTACCACCCCAATTCGCTTATCATATATATAACACTCTCTCCTCTATTTCACGATAATACAAAACAAGGTGCCCTTCTTTTCGATGACTTCCGTCAATTCTGTCCGCTAAGGATCCCACACACTAGAGCAACACTCTAGGAGAGGACGAGCAAGTAATCTCTGTAGTGGACCTGTTGCTTCTTCTAAGTGTTCTACCAATAAAACGTAGTCTTCGGCTGGCCTTCCTCACAACATTATCTGTGTGATCGTTCCAATTTAAGTTGTTCGTAATTGTAAGTCCTGGGTATTTAGTCGAACCGTCAGCCTTTAAATTTGAGCAATTTGCCGTGTAACCGAAATGTAACGGTTTTCCTTTTGTATATCTGGATGACCTCACCCTTTTTCTTATTAAGAGTGAAATGCCACTTTTCACACCATACAGATATCATGTCTGAGTCATTTTGTACGTGGTTTTATCTTCTTATGAATTTATTAGACGGTAAATGACAGCATCATCTGCAAACAATGAGGGCTGCTCATATTATCTCCTAATTCTTTTATGTACAAAAGGAATAGCAGAGACCCTACAAAACTTCCTTGGGCAACACCGGATATCACTTCTGTTTTACTCGACGATTATCCGTCTATTACTAGGTACTCTGAGCTTTCTGACAGGAAATCACGATTCCAGTCGCACAACTGAAGCGACACTGCAGGGGCATGCAATTTGATTCGACGTTCTCTGTGGGGAACGGTGTCAAAAGCCTTGTGGAAATATGGAATCAGTCTGAGAACAACTGTCGCTAGCATCCACTATTTCGCGCAAAAAAAGAGCCAGTTGTGTTTCACAAGAACGATATTTTCTGAATCCGTGCTGACTTTGGTTACCTTCGGGATAATTCATTATGTTCGAACTCAATGTATGTCCCAAAATCTTACTGTGAGTCGACGTTAAGTCATTTGGATCTGTAATTCAGTGCCAGCCGGAGTGGCCGAGCGGTTCTAGGCGCTACAGTCTGGAACCGCGCTACCGCTACGGTCGCAGGTTCTAATCCTGCCTCGCGCATGGATGTGTGTGATGTCCTTAGGTTATTTAGGTTTAAGTGGTTCTAAGTTCTAGGGGACTGATGACCTCAGAAGTTAAGTCCCATAGTGCTCAGAGCCATTTGAATCAATGAGACACTCAACACTTCCAGAATTGCTACAGAGTTACTCCAGGAACACTCTTCTGAGTTTAAACACTTCCGCTGGCCACCAAACCCCACAGACACGAACATTATTGATCATATCAGGGATGCCTTGCAATGTGCTGTTCAGAAGAGATCTCCACCCCGTCGTACTCTTACGCATTTATGGTCCTGCAGGATTCATGGTGTCAAATCCCTCCAGAACTACTTCAAACATTAGTCGCATCCATGCTACGTCGTTTTGAGTCACTTCCGCGTGCTAGCGGAGGCCCTACACGATATTAGGTAGGTGTACCAATTTCTTTGGATCTTCAGTGAATAAAACAATTATTAGGTCACATGAAATTTTTAAAAAATGTTCAATTTTTTTCTCTTGGAGGCAGGATGTACTAAAACACATTACTAAAATTTAAAGGAACTTTAATTATCCGAGCAACGTTTCTAGGAGTCTGATCGTAATCAAAATATCGAGAACCAGCCTTTTATGTGTCGCGAAATCGTTGTCTCACTTTGTCGTCCAGCTTTAGCGAGGCTGCAGTCAGAGTGCCTAGGGACAGGCGTGCTGTGGAGGTATCGAAAGTCGTGTCGAGGAAACCTGGCTGTGTTCCCACTGAGCAACGCTTTTATGTACGCAGTACTCGGTGACAGCAGTCACACAAAAACGCTATGTTCCGTAGCTGCTTTTGTGACAAAACAGTAGGGATGCTGTGAAAGCAAGTTATTCGTGTGTCTGATGTCTTTCGGATAGAAGACTTCCAAGCAAAACGATGTAGGGTTTTCTTATTTCAAAAACAGTAAATTAATTGGGAAACATAGTGTCAAATAGATAACCAGTTCTTGTGACGTGTTTCATTGTAAATAAATTACATTTACAAATATTATATGCTTTCGTACACTATGTGATCAAAAGTATCCGGACACATCCAAAAACATACGTGTTTCATGTCAGCTGCATTGTGCTGCCACTTACTGCCAGGTTCTCCACATCAGCGACCTCAGTAGTTATTAGACATCGTGAGAGAACAGAATGGGGCGCTCTGCGGAACTCACGGACTTCCAACGTGGTCAGGTGATTGGGTGTCACTTGTGTCATACGTCTGTATGCGAGATTTACACTCTCCTAAACATCCCTAGGTCCACTGTTTCCGATGCGATAGTGAAGTGGAAACGTGAAGCGACACGTACAGCACAAAAGCGTACAGGCTGACCTCGTCTGTTGGCTGACAGAGACCGCCGACAGTTGAAGAGGGTCGTAATGTGTACTAGGCAGACATCTATCCAGACCATCACATAGGAAATCCAAACTGCATCAGGATCCACTGCAAGTACTATGACAGTTAGGCGAGAGGTAAGAAAATTTAAATTTCATCGTCGAGCGGCTGCTCATAAGCCACACAGCACGCCGGTAAGTGCCAAACGACTCCTCACTTGGTGTAAGGAGCGTAAACATTGGACGATTGAACAGTGGAGAAACGTTGTGTGGAGTGGCGAATCACGGTACACAATGTGGCCATCCGATGGCAGGGTGTGGGTATGGCGAATGCCCGGTGAACGTCATCTGCCAGCGTGTGTAGTGCCAACACTAAAATTCGGAGGCGGTGGTGTTATGGTGTGGTCGTGTTTTTCATGGATGGGGCTTGGACCCCTTGTTTTGCTTGCACTATCACAGCACAGGCCTACATTGATGTTTTAAGCACTTTCTTGCTTCCCACTGTTGAGCAATTCGGGGATGGCGATTGCAGCTTTCAACACGATTCGCACGACAGTAACATCCCTGTAATGGACTGGCCTGCAGCAGAGTTCTGCCTGAATCCTATAGAACACCTTTGCGATGTTTTGGAATGCCGACTTCGTGCCAGTCCTCACCGACTGATATCGATACCTCTCCTTAGCGCAGCACTCCGTGAAGAATGGACTGCCATTCCCCAAGAAACTTTCCAGTACCTGATTGTACGCATGCCTGCGAGAATGGAAGTTGTCATTAATATTAAGGGTTGCCAATACCATATTGAACTGCAGCATTACCGACGGAGGGCGCCACGATCCTGTAAGTCATTTTCATCCAGGTGTCCGGATAATTTTGATCAGATAGTGTATGTTGATTATCACATACGAAAAATTTTATAGTAATGTCGCCAATAATGATTGACATTAAGTTAGCTGGTCTTTATTTACCGCCAAGTTACATTGATGTAGACTACAGATACATATGTTTAAAGTAAAATGTTGAACATGAAAATAATAATAAACATAGAGTTTGTAAATGGTAACATGCTATTATTTGACACCGGTTAAATATGGGATATGTGCTTTAAAAAGGAAAATGTGTCTGAAGCATAGTAATCTATCCATGAGTTGTTTTACCTGAGGAAAGGACGTTTTGCTCAGTTTGTCGAGACTTAACTTGTTACGGCATCAGCGGTTTGTACAACCGCCTTTTATGATTGTGTGTGATGTAACTGATATATGGACTGTGGCGGCAAGTCAAGCTGTCGTAAGCCCCGTTATCATTCAAAATGGTCGAAAATTTAATTTTTCTTGTATCGCATTTTTTGAAAGGTACATTGATCTAAAATGTTGAGACGAAAAAGTTTTTTAATCCGTTTGTTGCAAAAGGTTCTACAGTCCATTGTTCGAAGCAGAGTCACGGCGGCTGTGAGATGCTCTCAGCCGGAGGGAGATGCCTGGCTCAAGTAGAAAAATCAAAAAAATGATTTATGTTGCAGGTTGCATGCAAACACATTCTCCGAAAAAGCTGACGAATGACGTATGCAGGCTGGCGAACGCAGCACATCTGGCTCAGCCAGATCGTTTTTTTTCGCCGAAAAGAGTGAGGGAATTGCTTTTCAGGAACAATTTGAGTTAGAGAATGGGGTGGTATACGGCCTTGGAATTGCAGACTAACCGTAAGTAGCGAATACAATTCTTTTTTATCAATTTTTGGCCATTTTGAATTCTATCTAACGTCAGATTTGTGTTTAGCGACATCAAACATATTTAATAACACGTAGTTTTATGCAAATTGAATCAATAATAAATGAAAATTTTTCCCTATACTGTAAACAGGTTCTTCTCAAGAAACTGTTTTTCAAAACTGCGTGCAGCAAAAAATAAAAAACCATTCAACCTGTTAACTTCTACCTTTGACCCCCTAAAAGTAAACACTTTTCTTGGGAGCTTGTACCTATAATATATGAAATTTGTTAATGTTAACTATTTCTTGTATAGCCATAAAGAGTGAAACAAACGCCCAAACATTGAAGTCAAAGTTCAAGTTAGCACCATAATGTTAGGTTTAAGGTTATTTCATTGTGGTTAGGCGTCAGTCCCATAAATTTAATATAGCATTGACTAATGGTATCCATCTTTGATTTCGGATAACTCCTGAGGGGCTACACTGCACGGAGTCTCCGTACTTCAGACTTGCTGGACCTTAATCAAACCATAATTACGGGCGCAATTTTGTTTCTTTTTTAGGACTGAACATCGAAAATAAAGTTCAAAGTATGATCAATCATACCCGCCCGGTTAGCAGTGCGGTCTAACGCACGGCTTTCCGGTTTGGGAAGGAGCGCCTGGTTCCCAGCACGAGACCGCCAGGCGGATTTATGTCGAGGTCCGGTGAGCCGGACAGTCTGTGGATGGTTTTTAGGCGGTTTTCCATCTGCCTCGACGAATGCGGGGTGGGTTCACTTTTTCTGCCTCAGCTACACTAGGTCGGCGATTGATGCGCAAACAAGTTCTCCACGTACGTGTACACCACCATTACTCTACCACGCAAACATAGGGGTTACACTCGTCTGGTGTGAGACGTTCCTTGAGGGGGTCCACCGGAGGCCTAACCGCACTTCGGTAGTCGTCGTGGGGTTGTGGACCACTGCGGCTGCGGCGGGGACGGAGCCTCTCCGTCATTTCTAGGCCCCCGGTTACCACACAATACATCTACATCTACATGACTACTCTGCAATTCACATTTAAGTACTTGGCAGAGGGTTCGTCGAACCACAATCATACTGTGTCTCTACCATTCCACTCCCGAACAGCGCGCGGGAGAAACGAACACCTAAACCTTTCTGTTCGAGCTCTGATTTCTCTTATTTTATTTTGATGATCATTCCTACCTATGTAGGTTGGGCTCAACAAAATATTTTCGCATTCGGAAGAGAAAGTTGGTGACTGAAATTTCGTAAATAGATCTCGCCGCACGAAAAACGTCTTTGCTGTAATGACTTCCATCCCAATTCGCGTATCATATCTGCCACTCTCTCTCCCCTACTACGTGATAATACAAAACGAGCTACCCTTTTTTGCACCCTCTCGATGTCCTCCGTCAATCCCACCTGGTAAGGATTCCACACCGCGCAGCAATATTCTAACAGAGGACGAACGAGTGTAGTGTAAGCTGTCTCTTTAGTGGACTTGTTGCATCTTCTAAGTGTCCTGCCAATGAAACGCAACCTTTGGCTCGCCTTCCCCACAATATTATCTATGTGGTCTTTCCAACTGAAGTTGTTCGTAATTTTTACACCCAGGTACTTAGTTGAATTGACAGCCTTGAGAATTGTACTATTTATCGAGTAATCGAATTCCAACGGATTTCTTTTGGAACTTATGTGGATCACCTCACACTTTTTGTTATTTAGCGTCAACTGCCACCTGCCACACCATACAGCAATCTTTTCTAAATCGCTTTGCAACTGATACTGGTCTTCGGATGACCTTACTAGACGGTAAATTACAGCATCATCTGCGAACAACCTAAGAGAACTGCTCAGATTGTCACCCAGGTCATTTATATAGATCAGGAACAGCAGAGGTTCCAGGACGCTTCACTGGGGAACACCTGATATCACTTCAGTTTTACTCGATGATTTGCCGTCTATTACTACGAACTGCGACCTTCCTGACAGGAAATCACGAATCCAGTCGCACAACTGAGACGATACCACAGAGCTTGATTAGAAGTCGCTTGTGAGGAACGGTGTCAAAAGCTTTCCGGAAATCTAGAAATACGGAATCAACTTGAGATCCCCTGTCGATAGCGGCCATTACTTCGTGCGAATAAAGAGCTAGCTGAACGATGTTTTCTGAAACCATGCTGATTACGTATCAATAGATCGTTCCCTTCGAGGTGATTCATAACGTTTGAATACAGTATATGCTCCAAAACCCTACTGCAAACCGACGTCAATGATATAGGTATGTAGTTAGATGGATTACTCCTATTACCCTTCTTAAACACTGGTGCGACCTGCGCAGTTTTCCAATCTATAGGTACAGATCTATCGGTGAGCGAGCGGTTCTATATGAGTGCTAAGTAGGGAGCTATTGTATCAGCGTAATCTGAAAGGCACCTAATCGGTATACAATCTGGACCTGAAGACTTGCCCGTATCAAGCGATTTGAGTTGCTTCGCAACCCCTAAGGTATCTACTTCAAAGAAACAATACAATACAATACAATACAATACAATACAATACAATACAATGATCAATTATAATCCCCAAACAGATCCTTTGTATGTCTTTTTACTGTCTCAAGAGAACTTTGCAAACTTTGCCTATTTTTTGTTCATTTGAATGAGAACCTGGCCTTAATGGGAGTAACCATCCAAGCATAGGCAGCGAAACCAAGGCTTGAAAGCAGTAAGCAGATTCAAGTGGATGCATTTTCAAATAACTTCCGGGAATTTAGCCACGAAACGCTTTCAGCGACCGCCGATATTTCGCCGAAATATCGACGGTCGCTGAAACTGTTACCTGGCTGAATTTCCGGAAGTTATTTGAAAGTTGTTTACGCCAGGACAAACTCAGGTCACATAAGTGGATGTAGCTTGCAGTAGTTAATCAGAGATGAAGAGCCTTGCAGGGGATAGATTTCGGTGCAGAAATGCATCAGACCAGGTTTCGGACTCAAGACCACAACAGGTGATGATTTTCCTCAAAAAAAGTAGAACAAAGATAATCGAAAAACTGGCGGTTGATCATACACTGGTGGAAAAAAAGTCGCAGCAGCAAGAAGCAGTTGTGCGCCATAAACGAAGGCTGGTAGGCGTGTTTCTACCTATCAAATATGACGTGTGTTTACATTTTGCGCCATTCGCGTGAGAGTGGCGGCGGTAGCACGCCACTGTGCAGATGCTAATCAGGTTTGCTTTAAATACCCGCAGTACAGGTCGTGAGCGTTAGATATCTTTGAATCTGGACGTGATGCCTTAAGACGGCAAAGAAGACATTATCAACACGTCACCGACTTTGATAGAGGTCGTGTAATAGGGCTACGAGAAGCTGGATGTTTCTTCTGCGACATTGCAGAAAGACTTGGCAGCACTGTAGCTACTGTACATGACTGCTGGCAGAGATGGTCACGAGAATGTATGGTCACAAGCAGACCGGGCTCCGCGTGGCATTACCGAGAGGAAAGACCATCGCGTTAAGCGTATGGCTCTGGCGCATCGTATTGCGTCTGCAGCAGCAATTTGAGCAGTAGTTGGCAACACAATAACACAACGAACTGTT
This sequence comes from Schistocerca nitens, assembly GCF_023898315.1. Taxonomy (NCBI): domain Eukaryota; kingdom Metazoa; phylum Arthropoda; class Insecta; order Orthoptera; family Acrididae; genus Schistocerca; species Schistocerca nitens. The sequence goes on from NC_064614.1 coordinate 439,879,878, forward strand.
AAAAATGTTTACTTCAAGGACTACTCCGAGCCAGAATACCTGTAGCGTGCATTCCACTGACGCAGATCACCGCCATCTGCGAATTCAGTAGCGACAAACGAGAGCTCATTGGAGGGCAGTGTGGAGGTCTGTTGTGTTTTCTGATTAAAGCTGGTTTCGCCTCGGTTTCAGTGATGGCCATGTGTTGGTTAGAAGTAGGCTACTTGAGGGCCTGCAACCAACCTGTCTGCATGGGAGACACTCTGGACCTAGTCCTGAAGTAACGGTCTGAGGTCAATTTCGTATGACAGCAAGAACACTCTCGTGTTTATTCCACGCACTCTTGATTCGAACTGCCATGCTTCCATTCATGAACAGCATTCCAGAGGGAGATTTCCAACAGGATAACGCTCGCATACCTACAACTGTTGTAACGCAATATGCTCTACAGAGTGTCGACGTGTTGCCTTGGCTTTCTGGATTACCAGATCTGTCACCAATAGTGTACACATGAGCCATCATCGGACGACAACTCCAGCGTCATCCGCAAATACCATCATGTATTGACTGACCAGGGGCAACAGGCATGGAACTCCATCTTTCATGTTCTAGGCGCGCAGTCCGGAACCGTGCGACTGCTACGGTCGCAGGTTCGAATGCTGCCTCGGGCATGGATGTGTGTGATGTCCTTAGGTTAGTTAGGTTTACGTAGTTCTAAGTTCTAGGGGACTGATAACCACAGCAGTTAAGTCCCATAGTGCTCAGAGCCATTTGAACCATTTGAACCATCTTTCATATTGACATCCTGTACAACACAATTCATGACGTTTCCATGTGTGCATTAAACATTCTGGTGGCTGCACCGGTTATTAATGTACTAGCATTTCACATTGGCAGTGGCTTGCCCTGTGCTCATGTTAAGCTGTGTTCCTGCAATGTTTATCACCCGAACATGTTACCTAGACAATGCATTCCCGTTATTTCATTAATATACATTAATTATGTTTTGGGGTGCTATTTTTTGCCGTAAGTCTATATTATAAAGACCGATAAGTCACAATAGTGCTATTTCGTCGAATGGGATGATATTATTTTGAGAGGTGTGAAGGGTGATGTTTATACTTTGCTCCTAGAGGAACAAGAGATACAGGACTCGTTCCGTGTTTGAAGTTTCTTTCGGGGCTCCGCCTTTGTGCTAGAGCCTTGAGGCGGGAGTTTATTAAACCTGGTGATGGCAGAAATTTGTCAGTCAAGGCGGTAATTAAACCGCAGAAGGAGAGCAGCTAAGCGCGTTACGTCGGCGCCTGCGACCAAGTGTCTCCAAGTCGGGTCCTCCTGCGCTGCCATTCTCACACCGCAGCCAGGGCAAGATCCTGTCCCCTCTCCACTCTACTCTCGCTTAATTAGCCCTTGTCTAGACTCAGCGAGACACGACTCGCGAAAATTAGGCAGCTAATGAAATTTTCGTCTCCGTTCATGTACAGTGCGCTTCGTTGCGAACATCTCACGTCTTATGCGCCATCATTATTCACTGGTTCAGAGTTTCTCAGAAACTGTTTAATATTATATAATAAGTTGCTTTATAATTCAAAGATAATTAGAAAAATACGAAAACGCAGATGCAATAAGCATTCGCGTTTCAGCCATCCGCCTTCCCCTCCCCATTACCCTTCCTACCAAGAAAACGTATCCTGAAGCGGTGTTACTCAGATTTAATCTGAAGCGTATCACGTCTCTCTGTTACAGTGCGCAGCCTTCTGCTCTTTCCGAAACCAGTTGTGTCTGTGCAGGATATGCAGAAAACGTTCACTGTATTGTCCTGTGGGTGCTGTGTTGGCAGACGTCATCAGGCCAATACAGGGTGACCCACACAGGAAAAAAAAAGAAAAAAAAAAGAAAAACGCCGATAGCGCTTAGTGGGTTGTGCGAGAAGACGAACTGATCGATTTTCAAGAGGGAACCCATATCCGTAAACGCATGGCTTGCGCACTGGAGAGCGTTGATGTCCGAGAACAAACTTTAATGGCGGTTTGTTCCAATTTGCTTTGCTGTCTGAATGCAACCCTGTAGCCATCTGTGTACTGCATGTGGACGACCTGATCCCAACAACAGTCCTGTGAATGAGCTACGAGGGCTGTCCAGAAAGTAAGTTACGATCGGCCGCGAAATGGAAACCACTGGGAAAATCCGGTAAAGCTTCGCACATATGTGTTGGTCAGTGTCTCTAGTATGCCCGTCAATCGTGTCTTTTCAGTTTTGAGTGAACAGTGAGCACGTAAAGATGCGTAGGGAATAGCGTCTCCCGCCAAGCATGAGGGCCCGGTTAGAGATTTCGCCTGTGTCATGCAGTCCACATAACACAACTGTCGAGCAGTTCCTTCTTCAAGCCAATTCTCGGCCGCACACTGCAGAGGCAATGAAGACGCTCCTGCAGCGTTTCCGATGAGAAGTGTTTGATCACCCACAATACAGTCCGTAATTGGCTCCCCCTGAGTATCATTTCTGCTCACAAAAACCGCTGGCCATGAAGACAAAATTTTTCGACAGACAACGAGCTGCAGACCTGGCCGAAAGCACGCTTTCTATTTTGGTTTTAGGGCGCAAAACTGCTATGGTCATTAGCGCACGCTTTCTATGACGAGGACATTGGAAAGTTGATACTACGACAAAACTCGAAGTTGGAGCGGCGACTATGTAGAGAAGTAGGTGGAAGGTGTACCTAACTGTTGCAAATAAAATTTTTTTGGTTTTCACTGTAGTTCCCGTTTCGCGACCGATCGTAACTTACATTCCTCCACATTACAGTTTGCACATTTTACTGCGGATCTTGTGTGTTCTGCCAGTGCAGTAACGTTGTTGAGAGATGTGCGACATGTGCCATTGTACAGTTACGGAAATAATCGACATAGTGCTTAGATACGGCGAAGCGGACTGCAGTGGGAGAGCTGCTGCGAGATTATGTGCGAAACGTTTTCCAAACAGACGTAACCCACATCATTCTACGTTGGCGAAGCAGGAAAGTTGCACATAGATATTGTGTGCCAGAGGTGGTCCGTTGTACAGTAAAGTAGTAACACTTAGTGCTTGGCACGTGTGAATACTCTCCCCAGTCTACTGTTTGTCATCTGTTAGGTACCGAAACGTGATACGGGTCGTCCACGCTCGGCTGGAACACTCCACTTGAAGGGGGACGTGCTGACAATGTTCGAAGAGGACCCAGCCACCAGCTATCGGCAGGTGGCACAGGCGCTCAGACGGATAAAAATGCCACATATCGTGTTGTCCGTAAACACCGGCTCCATTGATACCATTTGCAGAAAGTCCAGGCATTAGGGGAGGAGGACTACGAACGACAGGTACAGTTTGCGCAGTGGTATTTACAACAGTGCATACTGCAGCCACAATTGCCGAGCTTGGTGCTACTCACGGATGAATTCACGTTTACTTGATATGGCATATTAAACTTGCACAACATACGTGTTTGGGCGGACGGGAATCACGTGCGCAGGTGATTGAAAGTCGCCAACACAGGGTCGGTATTAACATCTGAGCCAGGATAATTGGTGACCATATCAATGGGTCACATCTACTGCCATCAGACTAATAGGACCGATCTACCTCACATTCATTAGATATGTTTTCCTGACTTCATTGGACGTAGTGCCACTAAATGTTCGGACTGCAATATGCTGGAGCCCCAGCACGTTTTGATGTCGATCAGTGGAATCATATCAACATCGCATGTCCCAATCGATTGATTTGTAGGGATGGACCAGTTCCATGGTCAGCACAGTCGCCAGGTTAGGCACTTCTCGACTATTTTCTGTGGGATGGTGTGAAGAGTATGATGTATGGCATGCCTTTAACGTCAGCGGAGGACATTATTGCTGAAGTGCACGGAGCGACTGAAATACTTCAAAGATTACCGTACCTGTTGGCTCATGTGCTTGAGGACCAACATCGCCGATGCAGGCTCTGCATTGATATAGGAGGTACGCCGTTCGAAGCCCGTTTGTAACTTAGAAAGCGCATTGTGCTACTCATGTTGGGTTTATTGACGTAATGTAGAACGCGTACTCGTCTCAGTCTTCAAAACTCTCCAGTGCTCAAACCGTGCGTTTACAGAAATCAGATGCACTGCCTATCATTGTTTCCCTGTTAGCATTTAAAGCTAATATCACCTGCCAATCTTCTGTCCACAGACCGTGAACACAGCAGACCCGCTTGCCTACTGCAGATGTTTCAATTCCCGGAATTAATAACGTAATGAATGGAGGGGCAGGGGAAAACTACAGACCAGTAACAGAAAACAAATTTCAAATACATCGATATATTGACAATTTAAACAAAATACATGCCAGGTGTGTTACAGAATTAGAAACGAATCTGTATTACTTGACACATAGCCATCTTGCTGTAGGAGAAGAAAAAGTCTGGAAAAACTACAAGAATGCAGTCCCTAGAGAGTGGTGAATTTAGATGGAGTACTAGGTTATTTATGTAACTGGGTTTAGGAGTTCATCGCATACAGATTACAGCATATTATTCTTAACGGAAAAAAATCTTCAGACCTGAAAGTAACGTTGTGCGCACCACAAGGAGTGTTTTGGGTCCACTACTTTTAGCAATATATAAATGAAGAAGTGCATAGCTTTGGGCGTTCCGTGAGACTTTTCCAGGTTGATGCTGCTATAAACAGAATTGTAGCGACGCTAGAAAATTCAATGAAGATCAGGAGTTTTTAGCGGATCGATACTTGGTACAGGAATCGGCGGTTTGCTCTCGACATAAACAAATTTAAAGTACTCCACATAAATAGGCATAAAGATTCAATACTGTATGATTTCACAATTTCATAACAGTCATTCGAAGTAATTACATCCACTAAATATCTAGAACTATGTGTAAGGAACTATTTAAAGTGACAGTGAGTTTCATTGGTAAAGTTCTCAAGTGGCAGACTCTGCAAGAGAGGCGCTCTGCATCGCGGTGTAGGTTGCTCGCCAGGTTTCGAGAGGGTGCGTTTCTGGATGAGGTATCGAATATATTGCTTCCCCCTACTTATACCTCCCGAGGAGATCACGAATGTAAAATTGGAGGGATTAGAGCGCGCACGGAGGCTTTCAGACAGTCGTTCTTCCCGCGAACCATACGCGACTGGAACAGGAAAGGGAGGTAATGACAGTGGCACGTAAAGTGCCCTCCGCCACACACCGTTGGGTGGCTTGCGGAGTATAAATGTAGATGTAGATGTAGACGTGTAGTCCATCCACAAAGGAAGCCCTTAGATCAGTAGTTTAGCAAGCGCAGAATCGTCACGGAGATGGTCACCAAGTGCAATATCAGACGCTACAAGAGAGGCGACATCTACCAGGGTGTGATTTACTGTGAAAGTTCAGAGAGCGTACGTTCCTACAAGAGTCAAGAATATTGCTTCTTCCTACTTATATTTGGCGAGGGACGACGAAGATAAGATTAGAGAAGTCTGACCTTATATGGGGGCCTGCCAACAATCTTTCTTCTCACGGACCATTCGCGACTGGAACAGAAAAGAGGGCCAGTGAGAGTGGTACACAAAATATCCTCCGCAACACTCCATAAGGTGACTTGTGCACTATAGGTACATATTTAGGTTTCGTAGACGATGGTGTGTTAATCCCTGCTTTCTTTCTGCTGACAAAATTCTTCTCAGTCTCTCCATAAATAACCCGACCTCGCTAAAAACAGCTTGATATGCACCGAAGCGCCAAACTAGTATAGGCGTGCGTATTCAAGTACGAAGTGTAAGCAGGCAGAACACGGCGCTGCGGTCGGCAACGGCTGTATAAACAACAAGTGTCTGGCGCAGTTGTTAAATCGGTTACTGCTGCTACAATGGCAGGTTATCAAGATCTAAATGAGTTTGAACGTGGTGATCTAGTCGGCGCAAGAGCGATGGGACACAGCTTCTCCGAGACAGCGGCGAAATGGGGATTTTCCCGTACGACCACTTCACGGGTGTAGCGTGAATATCAGGAATCCGGTAAAACATCAGATTTCCTACACCGCTGCGGCCGGAAAAAGATCCTGCAAAAATGGGACCAACGACGACTGAAGATGATCTTTCAACGTGATACAAATGCAACAAGTGCAATCCTTCAACAAATTGCTGTCGACTTCAATGCTGGGCCAGCAACGTCAGCGTGTGATCCATTTAACGAAACATCATCGATATGGGCTTTCGTAACCGAAGGCTCATTTGTGTAACCTTGATGACAACACGAGACCAAGCTTTACTTCTCGTCTGGGCCCGTCAACACTGAAATTGGTCTGTTGATGACTGGAAACATGTCACCTGGTCGGACGAATCTCGTTTGAAATTTTATCGAGCGGATGACCGTGTACGGGTATGGAGACAACCTCATGAATCCATTTACCCTGCATGTCATCAGGGGATTGTTCATGCCGATAGACGCACTGTGATGATGTGGCGTGCGTGCAGCTGGAGTGATACGGGACCCCTGACAAGTCTAGGCAAGACTCTGACAGTTGACACGTACGTAAGCATCCTGTCTCATCAGTTGCGTCCATTCATGGCCATTGTGCATTCCGACGGACTTGAGGAGGACAATGCGACACCCCACACGTCGAGAATTGCTACAGAGTGGCTCCAGGGAATCTCTTCTGAGTTTACGTGCTCCCGCTGGCCACCAAACTCCCCGGACATAGCCGGCCGTTGTGGCCGTGCGGTTCTAGGCGCTTCAGTCTGGAACCGCGTGACCGCTACGGTCGCAGGTTCGAATCCTGCCTCGGGCATGGATGTGTGTGATGTCATTAGGTTAGTTAGGTTTAAGTAGTTCTGAGTTCTAGGGGACTGATGACCACAGATGTTAAGTCCCATAGTGCTCAGAGCCATTTTTTCCCCGGACATAAACATTATTGAGCATATCTGGGATCCTTTGGAACGTGGTATTCAGAAGAGATCTCACCCCCTGAAACTCTTACGGTTTTATCGACAGCCCTGCAGGATTCATGGAATCAGTTCCCTCCAGCGCTTCTTCAAACATTAGTCGAGTCCATGCCACGTCGTGTTGCGGCACTTCTGTGTGCTCGCGGGAGCACTCCACGATATTAGGCAGGTGTACCACTTTATTTGGCTCTTCAGTGTACTAACTTTCAGCAATTAGTACACTCATTTTTATGGGAACAAAGGAATGAAGCCCTGCAATCTTACTGTACAGTTCACGGACGTACAGTACTCGTAGTACTGTGCGTAAAATAATGAAATCCATGGAAGAAGGAAAACGAGAATTTAATGTCTCATTGACAGTCAGAGACGAAGGATAATCTTGGGTCAGACAAGATCAGCGAAGGAAATAAGCCGGTGTTCTTTTGAAAGCAATGATAACCGCATTAGTCATAATCTGCTTAGGAAAGTCCACGGATTTAGGGAAGCATAGATACGGGTTGGCGTACGTGGATCTCTAAAGTGCTTACTCCGCTACAGGACAGCTCGAGCAAATAAGGTTACTAGAGTCTGAGAAGAGGGAAGAGTTCGCGCTGTACACCTGCCTAGCGCTCGCAGTCAGCTAGGTTTTGTCAATTCCACTGCGAAAATTACACTGTTTTGCCTTTGCGTAATATACGGGAGGGGGGGGGGGGGAGGGGGGTTCAATAAGTAATACAGCACTTTTTTTTCGGACAGTTTCGTTTGAAAAAATGGGGTCCTTGTTGTGGGACATCTTGCAATATTCCCGCTTCAGCCCCTGTAGCTTCTTGAAGTTCCGATGTGTGTGTACTATAGCAGCCTTCAAAACAGCCTCTGTAATGAAGCTGCGTTCCAAACAGAGAGCGGTCATTGAGTTTCTTTTGCCAGAAAATCAGAGCATCATAGATATTCAAAAGCGCTTGCTGAATGTCGACAGAGATCTGGCAGTGAACAAAAGCGTGGTGACCCGTTGGGTGAGGCATCTGTCATCATCGCAGCAAGGCCGTGCAAACCTGTCCACTATCCTGCCGGTGGGGGCCTGGACAGCTGTGACTCCTGCAATGTTGGAACGTGTGGGCAGCCTCATTCGAGACGATCACCGACTCACAATCAAACACTTGGCAGCACAACTGGCCGTCTCTTTTGGTAGTTCTGACACACTCGTCCACCAGTTTAGATACTTAAAGTTGTATGCCCACTGCGTTCGCCGATGCCTAACAGAAGACCATAGAGAGCAACGAAGAGCTTTATGTGCGGAATTGCTTGCGCGTTACGAGGCAGCCAACAAACCCATTCCACCAGTTATGATCATTGTTAAATAATGCCGCTGCAGTTGACCTCTTGAAAGGGATGGTATGAAGATGTGGTAAAAGCGCGTACCGTCTCCTTGTTGGTTGAAGTGTTGGTGGTCGACGATTGTATACAGTTCTGAGCATTGTGCTTAGTACTGAAATCAGTTCATTCTATAAACTGCTTTCCTATTACTCCACGATATTAACCTGGCAGTCAGTGGATGACATCGGAAGTTCACTGAGGCTTTTTGCGGATGATGCTGTGGTATATCGAGAGGTTGTAACAATGGAAAATTGTACTGAAATGCAGGAGGATCTGCAGCAAATTGACGCATGGTGCAGGGAATGGCAATTGAATCTCAATGTAGACAAGTGTAATGTGCTGCGAATACATAGAAAGAAAGATCCCTTATAATTTAACTACAATATAGCAGGTCAGCAATTGGAAGCAGTTAATTCCGTAAATTGTCTGAGGGTAGGCATTAGGAGTGATTTAAAAAGGAATGATCATATAAAGTTGATCGTCGATAAAGCAAATGTCAGACTGAGATTCATCGGAAGAATCCTAAGGAAATGCAATCCGAAAACAAAGGAAGTAGGATACAGTACGCTTGTTCGCCCACTGCTTGAATACTGCTCAGCAGTGTGGGATCCGTACCAGATAGGGTTGATCGAAGAGATAGAGAAGATCCAACGGAGAGCAGCGCACTTCGTTACAGGATCATTTATTAATCGCGAAAGCGTTACGGAGATGACAGATAAACTCCAGTCGAAGACTCTGCAGGAGAGACGCTCAGTAGCTCGGTACGGGCTTTTGTTGAAGTTTCGAGAACATACCTTCACCGAGGAGTCAAGCAGTATATTGCTCTCTCCTACGTATATCTCTGGAAGAGACCATGAGGATAAAATCAGAGAGATTAGAGCCCACACAGAGGCATATGCCTCGTGATGACTGGGTGTTGTGTGATGTCCTTAGGTTAGTTAGGTTTAAGTAGTTCTAAGTTCTAGGGGACTGATGACCATAGATGTTAAGTCCCATAGTGCTCAGAGCCATTTGAACCATTTGAACAGAGGCATACCGACAATCCTTCTTTCCACGAACAGTACGAGACTGTAATAGAAGGGAGAACCGATAGAGGTACTCAAGGTACCCTCCGCCACACACCGTCATGTGGCTTGCGAAGTATGGATGTAGATGTAGATGTAGATGTTGTGCCACGGAAAGAGACCCGTTAATAAACTTGTCTCTGTACTGTTCTAATGTCGCAGCTTTTACAATATTGGGTGGAAAATTAATCTAGGATGCGTAGTTTTTAAATACACTTTCTCCTTTATTTTTGCAGCCCACAATGTACCGGATAACAATCTATATGTCCACCAATACAAATTCGCCATCCATGCCAGTTCACCAGTCAACCTTCCGTAAGTAGTCCTCTGATTGTTGTGTCAAAACTCGCTGCATACTAGGATGTATACATATCTAGACTCTTACTCCCGCAGAATGTTTTCACAATTAAGTCTTATGTAAGATTTTCAGTTTGAACATGTTTACAATGTACACCTTGTCTCTGACAGTCACAAAGGATACAAAAAGTGTACATATAAACAAAAACCACTATCCAAATCGAATATACAGCCTGTTGAGTTGCAGACATGCAGACAAACGTAAAGACTGTTACACATTATAGCCATCGGCCAAATTCTTCTTCAGAAAAAAAAAAACACTTTCATACAAGAAATTACACCTCATGCACACATGACCGCTACCAGCTGCAGCTCCGACCGACCGGCCGTTTCGTTGTGCCTGTCTTCAACTCATGTACTCATTCACATAGTCGCTGCTTCAACTTACACATTTGTCGTAGCGTGGTACCAACTTTCCAATAACATCGACGCCATAGACTTTCACCTATGATTTCCGCTTGTTGTGCACACGCTTCTGCAGCTCGTTATTTGTGCCGAAATGCTGGTGTCCATGTGTGCGAAGATTTGAAAATGGGCTGTGTGATAGGTGGCCAGACACTTCCCGTCGAAAACATTGCAGGGGCGTCTTCGTTGCACCGGCTGTATGCGACCGAGAATTATTACGAAGAAGGAAACGCTTGACAGGTACTTTACGGTATGTGTATAGGCACTTCACACTTGGCGGGAGACACTGTTCTTCGAGAGGTTCTAACGTGCTCACTGCGTGCTCAGAACTAAAAAGAGCGACGTGACGCAATCGACGGGCAAAGCTTCGTCAGGCATTCACCGTCGTTTTAATATTGCGATTGATCGGGGGTTGAACAAGAAATAGCCCTTATACTTACATACCGAAATGCACACTTACCGAAACTGAAACAAGTCAGTCCCTGAAGCTGTATTTGACAACCAACTAAATATGGAGAATGTAGTGTAACGGGTGTACAGTAGCACATCCCTGGATGTTCTTTGTCTCTGTCCGTGATAATACAATGAAATAAAGAGAGGAGAACAGAGGTAGACGAGTAGCGTAAAGAAAACGATTGTTGTGTTCGTTCCTTTAAAATTTGCTGCTTTTTTGTACTGATGTATATACCTCTACAATCCAAAGCTACCTTACGCTGTCAGAGAATCTATTGTTTACCCTCCCCCTGTTCCATTCGTAAATGGTACATGAAAAGAAGGTATGAACTCTAACTTCTCTGATTTTGTAGATATAGTCATCTCACGAGACGTAGGTGGAATGAAGTAATACTTTGTCTGACTCTTCTCCGAGCGTACAGATCTTGGAATCCCAACATCAAACCTCTCCGTGACCAACAGCACCTCTCTTGTAATGCCTGCCACTGGGGTTTGTTTAGCCTCTCTGTAACTCCCTCGCGCCGACTGATCGACCCCGTGACGAAACGCGGCGTTCTTCCTTGGATTTTCTCTATCTGTTTTATTAATCCAACGTGATAAAAGGTCCAGACTGAAAAGTAATACTGAACAGCCGGTTTGACACGTGTCATGTAAACTACCTCTTCTTTGAACAAATCACAATTCCTTAATATTCTCTTAACGAATCTTCGCTTGGCATCCGCTTTTCCTACACTTATGTGGTTACCCAACTCTAGGTCGCTCCGGATGGTTACTCTTAGGTATTTTATTGAGGTTACTGTTTCCAGCGATTTCTCACCGACAGCATGATAAAACGGTAGTGGATTTCTTCGTCTTTTAATGCAAAACAGATTACGTTTACTTAATTTCAGAGTCGTCAGCCAATCCCAACACCAGTCGTCCAGCTTCTGCGGGTCTTGCTGCACTTCACTGAAGTGTTCTTGTGTCTTAACTGTAGTGTGCGACTTCGAACACAATGGTAAGGAGATATGGACTGCAGAATGATGGGGCAGTTGTCGTATGGAAGCTGGACAGGAGAAGAAATGGATAGCGTACAAGTTAACACAACAAATAGAAGATTTATTTAACTTGTATTTCTCCAAGTAAACGAAGACTCATCGCAAACAATGTAGCAACAAATAGAGTCCAATGAACACAGTAGCAACATCGATGTGGGTCTCTGTACTAAGCACGAATGATGGTGTCATAGTGAAGTTGGTAAGTGACCTCAAGTACAAACGGGCTGTGTCACTGCTGCTGGCCGCTCTATAATGCAACAGCAGAGGGCGCTCATGGTACTGAGTCACTGTGGGCATGGCTCAGTGGTTCCGCCAGATCCCGCACGACCGCTATTGGCGTCTGATGGAAACTTAGAATACCGCTGCCATCTGTGATACGCCGACGGGTTGGTATTGATACATGCTATCACAGTAATCTTTCTATAGGCTCAAAATGGCTCTGAGCACTATGGGACTTAACATCTATGGTCATCAGTCCCCTAGAACTTAGAACTACTTAAACCTAACTAACCTAAGGACAGCACACAACACCCAGCCATCACGAGGCAGAGAAAATCCCTGACCCCGCCGGCAATCGAACCCGGGAACCCGGGCGTGGGAAGCGAGAACGCTACCGCACGACCACGAGATGCGGGCTTTCTATAGGCAATAGTCTCATAGAGCCTTTAATTAGATCTACCACATCATTTATATATTCTAACTTCGAGTAACCCCTGAAATTACATCTGTCGATTTCGTCTTGTTAAGAACTACGTAATGAGTTATATCCGCGTGGAAGAACTGAATCTAGTTACAGTTTCAGTGCTCGTTAAACCTGTATTTTTTTTCTCAAACAACAGTGCGAAACTCTGTAGAATGTTTTCTGGAACACGGTGTCTACCTGTGCGCCGTTTTCTACTGCTCTTTGGATCTAGTGGACAAACATAGGAAACTGCGTTTTGCTAGATCTCTGTTTGTGGACTCCCTGTTGGTATTTACGTTTTTTTGACACATACATGGGCAGCACATTTCAAGTTTATACGTGGATGCTTCATGAGCTCAAATGGGAATCCATGAAGAGAAGACGACGTGCTTTTCGAGAAACACTACTGACAATAGAGGACTGGTATTTTGAGATGACCGCAGATCGATTCTACTGCCACCAACATACACTTCGCTTAGGTATCAGAAAGATAGAGTAATTAGGGCTCGTATGGGAACATATCGACACTCGTTTCTTCCTCTCGCTATTTGCGAGTGAAACAGAAAAGGAAACTAGTAGTGGGCCAAGATACCCACCGTCTTACACCCTACGTACAGTGGCTTGTGTAGTGGGTGTATAAACGCACATGAACCTCTTCTAACTACGAATATATGCTCTCATACACGTAGGGAGCAACTCGATCGATGATTCCCGAATCGAAAAAGCGCTGTTATCGCCAGATACCAACGATATTTTGTGCGAACAGCTGTTGCCGATGTGAGAACGTACCCCACAGTGACAACAGATGCTGTGAGCCTGTACCAGCGGCTGGTAGACGTGCCGCTGTACCTGTTGATCGCGGCAGGGGAGGTCGGCTGCTTATGCATGCGCGCCGCCCCAGGGCACGTCCAGCTACGTCCCATTTGGTCCGACGCAGCGGTCCGGATGGAATAATTACTGGGGACTGCGAGGCCCAGGGAATTGGCGCGTTAATGAATCAAGGGGCTGCAGCCTCGCCGGACCGCAGTACGCACTACAATTATTCATACGCCCTCGGCAACCGGATCTGCAGCTTTGTTTAGCATTCGGCGTTGGCGCATCTCTGTTTGTCGGCAGGCGCAAGGGTCACCTGCAAGGTCTCTGACACACGCGAGCTTCACAGAATGAACAAAGTACTTACAGTCCGAAAAACGTCATTCTCGTCTCCTCATAACACTGATCATTTACTGGCTGCAAATGTCTACGACTACTGCAATATCATTCACTTAGTTCGTCACGTATTCTTCTCTGCGTCGCGTACAGTCGGAGATACAAGCGACGCAAAAAACTGTTTCCTGCCTAGTAAGAGTGGGTTTTGGAACTTCGATAGCTCATTTTTATTGGGCGGGGAAGCCGGATGGGGGATTGGAGGCGGGGGAGAGGGGATGCCATGAGTCTTCTGACATGTTCAATTTGGTTCATCACGACTTACGCACCCAACGTCCCCAAATATTTGTCGGATATGTACAAATCTCTTTCTTCCCTACCGTCTTCAGCTCCCTCGAGTACCATGTAAGTTATTCTCTGATCTCTTAACACGTCTCAACATCCTGTTCCTTCTTCTCAATGTTTTTCCTCTCCTCGCTGATTCTATGCGGAACCCCCTCATTTCTTGTTTTATCAGTCCACCTAATTTTCAACATTCTTCTAAAGCACCATATTTCAAACGCTTCAATTCTTTTCATTCCTATTTTCCTCCGTCCACGATTCACTTCTGTAGAGTCCTACAACGCTGTGCTCCAAACGCACATTCTCAGAAATATCTTCCCAAAATATTTTATACTAGCTGACTTTTTTTGCCACGAAAGCGCTCTTTGCCTGCGCTCGTCCAATTTTTACCTTCTTCTTGCTTCGATCGTCATGTCCTACTTTGCTTTCAAGATACCACAATTCCTTCACTTCATCTGCTTCGTGATTTCCGGATTTCAAGTTAAATTTTTCATTTCTGATACTCTTCTTTAATTTAATCTTTCTTCGCTTTACTCTCAGCCAGTAGTGTAGCACGTGCTCATTAGACTGCTCAATCCATTCAACAGGTCCTATAATTCTTCACTTTGTGCCGTCCCCAGTGAAAATATTGGAAAAAAAATTAATATAGACGAGAGCATTTATCTCCATTCGAAATATTATATTGGGTGCGATACTGGCCACACAGTCGGAAAAATTCTTCTCATTATTATTATATAAAATGTTAATTTCCATTTTCGAGCCGGCCGTGGTGACCGAGCGGTTCTAGGCGCTTCAGTCCGGAACCGCGCGACTGCTACGGTCGCAGGTTCAAATGGTTCAAATGGCTCTGAGCACTATGAGACTTAACATCTATGGTCATCAGTCCCCTAGAACTTAGAACTACTTAAACCTAACTAACCTAAGGACATCACACAACACCCAGTCATCACGAGGCAGAGAAAATCCCTAACCCCGCCGGGTCGCAGGTTCGAATCCTGCCTTGGGTATGGATGTGTGTGATGTCCTTAGGTTAGTTAGGTTTAAGTAGTTCTAAGTTGTAGGGGACTGATGACCTCAGAAGTTAAGTCCCATAGTGCTCAGAGCCATTTGAGCCGTTTTCGAGTGCAAAGTCAGTTTAATGTGAAGAAGAACGGAGTTCAGTTGTTTTTCTACTATCTTTTTCTCTCTCTCTTGTCTGATGTGGTAGCGGTCGAACATGTTTGTTAATTGCTGATGAATGTTGCTCATTTGTGATATTAATTTAATGATATAATAGTTTAAAGTTATTGTTCACTTTTATTTGTAGAAGGTGAGCCCTGTGTTATGCCCGCTTCCTTTTTAAAATCAGTATTCTAAGTAATTTTCACCGCAACAGTTGCAGCCGCTGTTGCAGCAACAGACGCCATTACGTGGCAATTTTAAATCACGAATTTAGCGGAAGCGAAGAGATCGCCCGCTCATAATATAACAATTATTTTTCCCACAGCCGCCTGATGCAATGGAAGAAAACATAATTTTTAAGATTTTTATTTTCAGTTACTCGCCGAGATACAGAGCCACGACGCGGACTTTAATTATTTGTTGATTGCGGTAAGATTGTGTGGGCATTTGCAAATTATAGCAATGAGCTCATGCTGGTAAAAGAAAAAGATGTTAGCCGAGGCAAAATAAAAAAAAAAATTAAAACTTCTTGTTAGATTTAAACTGTGTGCCGGACCGAGACTCGAACTCGGGACCTTTGCTTTCGCGGGAAAGTGTTCTACAAACTAAGTTGCCCTAGCACGACTGCCGAGCCGCCCTCAGAGCTTCAATTCTGCCAGTACCTCGTCTCCTACGTTCCAAACTTCACAGAAGCTCTCCTGTGTACCTTGCAGAAGTAGCACTCCTAGATGAAAGGATATTGCAGAGACATGGCTTAGCCACAGCCTGGGGGATGTTTCCAGAGTTCTACAAATATATTATTTCAGTTTTCAAATTAAATGCAATGTGTGCCTAAACTGGCTCATATTACAGTAACTAATGTGAACAAAAAGTTTGCTCTTATTAATCAGCCAGGAATTAAAAGCATAAACTAAAAAAAATAATTTCAATTCATTTCAAAGTTACATCCAAAACTCAATCATTTAAAGTCTTTCCCTCCCACACTACATATTTTTATTATTGTCCCGCGAGAACTTTCACTGAGGATAGCAACGCCATCAGCGAATATTGTCACAGTGAACTTTAATAGCACTCGTGAACCTTTCTTTTATTTTTGTAATCTATAGATTTAATAGCAGAGCCGGAAGAATTCAAACCTGTGTTACAGTCTTTTTAGTCCAGTACTTCCTTCTTAAATTTTTATTTTTTTCCTCTTAGGTCTCACATATGTTATGTATTCTCGTCCTTCCCCAAAGCTTACACTTTCTTTCCTGACAATTTCGACATTGCGCTGTTGACTTTTTAAGTCGGCGAATCCTCTGAAATACTTTGCCAAGTGATATGTCCCAAATGTCTTCCTCCTGCTTTTACCCTTCCTATAGCCAAAAACTAATCGTTATCTGACAGATCTTCATTATTTTTACCATTCTTCTCGACGTTTTCCTTGCCAGCGTCTTGAAGGCATAAGCTGTTAATCCGACTGCGCCGTTGTTCTCGGACTTGCCTGTCGTTGTGAACCATATTTTTCTTTAAAATGTGCTTTGTGGCCCACAGAAAACTTTTAGACGAGCAAGAACGTAGATGATGTACAGCAGGGGAATCGAAATGAGAACCGATGACTGTTGCAGTTTTTAAGCCTCTGTACTAGCATTTCCAAGAAGTCAGATTTTGTGTTCTGGAGACAGAATCGATCACGAACTACTCATGATAGTCACAAGCTTGTCGAAATGTCTTCCATTACAAAATAGCGTACCAGTCTCTTCGTCGTCACCATCCTGAGCGTTCTTGAAGGGAAAGGTAGATTAGATGGTAAGGTCCTATAGATAAGACGGTTGTTAGTAACGGAGCACAATATCACTTACGTCATGATGATGCTAAATGTCGGCGTTGTTGTTTGCAAAAGCACCTTCCCGGAGTTCACCTGAATCTATTATCCATTTAGGGAAATTACAGATGGCAACGGGTTCTGCTCGCCACTCTTCTCATGTCGAGTTCAGCGTGACTATTGCAATACCTTACTGCTCGAAATCTCTTGGTCGGGCTTGTCGGTTGCTCTGCTATCCCTCCAGTAGCCTATTCTTGAGATCCCAGTGTCACTTTTCTCTTCGCATCTGCTGTTTCTGGTGTGGGCTGGCGGATTGTGAGTTAATGCTACTACACCAATATTCTCGTAGTCAGCTGATGCTGCTGTTGATAGCTCAAGTCTAAATCAACCATAAAGACTTTTTAACTATTCTAAACGGTTGCCCTGAATACTTCCTACTCTGGGCGCTACTGAATAAGAATAAAACGCATGAGATTTTTGGGAGTGAAAGTGGAGAGCCGGCGGCTGTAGCATAGTATGTCCCTGCGGGATGATGCTGCATACTCTTGTCAAAGTATCTGGCGAGGGTTTTAATTATGTCCCCAAAATCTAGCGTCCCTCACATATTGATTGCATACTACATAACAATAGGAAGTAAAATTAAAATATTTCAAATCTTTAATGACAACAGATTGGTGGGACGTAAGTAAGACCAAGTGTCAGGTGTACCACGTATAGGGAGTAAAGTTCCGCACAAATTACGATATGGTAACACCAATTGGAAGTTGGATGTTCATTCGGTACTCTTATTTCTTCCCATTATATTCTGTTTTTAGTAAATTAGGATACTTATTTTTGCAACACTTTGCCGCGCGGGTTGGCCGTGTGGTCTCAGGCGCCTTGCCACGGTTCGCGTGGTTACCTCCGTCGGAGGTTCGAGTCCTCCCTCGGGCATGTGTGTATGTGTGTGTGTGTTGTCCTTAGCGTAAATTAGTTTAAGTTAGATTAAGTAGTGTGTAAGTCTAGGGACCGATGACCTTAGCAGTTTCGTCGCATAGGAACTTACCACTAATTTCCAAATTTGCAACACTTCATGTGAATCTGTTTTAATCAGTTCCATCTAATCAACATATGCACTGAAGCAACCTCTTTCCTTGTTCACTGGGAAAAAAAACGATGTTTTTGGGATCAGTCTTGTTTTCAGCCAATGGGAATCGTTCACAAGTCCTTCTTGTTTGAAAGAGAATTACTTACCATTACATTACAGTCAACGTTCTGTTCCATGTTCAGTTGTATGCTAGTAGTGCGAGGTGTCTGTAGAGCATTTAGCATACCCTTGAGATGCTACGAGATTGGAACCCACTGATCTACAAAATGACTGCTTTTCATGAGATCATGTGAAATGAAAAAGAAAAGTTGCACAACAGATAACTAATTGAATATCTGAATAAAACAAGGGTCTCTGCCACCGCTACAAAATGAACTGTCATGAGTCGATCATAGGCCTCCTTACAAAATTTAGACATAGAAATATGGCCTCCTTTGGCCCCCAGTGGCTGTCTCCCAAGTTGAATGCATCATGCCTTCCACTTCTCTTCACAGATCAAATGCCATTCTTTAAGCTCCTCGATTTCTGAGGTGCCCACAACGGCCATCTGGGGTTTTCATATCAGTCGAAAGAGAAACTGTGCTTTGTTCCCAGCACATACCTGATTGGATCTTGGCTTTCAGAAGAAACATTTTTATTGTCTGCGTGCCGAGCTCCCTCGGAGAGCTCTTGTTCATTCTCATAGCTATCTGGCCATCCCAAGTTCCAGAAAAATACTGCAAGGCCCCATCACTATACAAATTAATGGAAGCATTACTATTTGAATCTGAAATTATTTGTGTGACCTTTAATTGTCTGTACATTCATGCAGCGTTAATAATTTAAATGAATTGGGTCTCCTCATCGGAATAATCGTTTATTAATAAAGTTAGAGAGCAGTTTTGGAAAAACTGTCGCGTAATAGGTGGTGGAGCTGTGTTTGGAGAGAAGAATATCTTGGTCAACCGAGGTCCATGTTGTGAAGATTCTACAGGGAATAAAGTACTAGCTGTGACCATTTCAATTTACTTGCAGTGGTGAAGTAAATTGTAGATTATTTTGGCATCGATTGATTACAATAACACCCCGAGTAGTAATGAGGCAGTGTACTTGCGTATAGTAAAGTGGAAGTTCATAGGTTGCTCATATCTGTTCGTCATGTTGTAAAACCAAATATTTTGCCTACTCCTGAAGTATAAAATAGTTTTTGTGTGTTAAAAAAAACCATGAGACGACAATATGATTTACTGCTTGCTTGTCGTGGATCTGAATCTTGTATTTGTAAGTTTGTGTTCACTTACAACATAATTGTTTATCAGCCCACTTCTTTATGTTTTTTTTCGACGTATACCATACCATTCTTTGTATTAAGACACTAAGAGTGTGCCACATTGCATGGCTAATATCATGTTGAAGCTTGTGACATCTATTCACGATGCACAAATACTCAGGTCTTATCGGAAATCAGTGGCTGAAGTCCGATACCACAAGTCATTCATAATAATAAACTTTTCTTTATATATTATTAGGTTCTTGATCACGGCAAGGTAGGTTTACAGGTGGTGCTTTGCCAATTGGTATGTGTTATTTCGCACATTATTACGATGATACATAAAGATGATGTTCATGAATTACATCTTGTTTCAGATGGTTTTATGATATTTTTTGCACTTCAAGGTATCTATTATAAAACCGAGGAAATACCTTCATGGCAGAGTTGGATGCTATAACCAGAAAGCTAACATACAGTAAGGTTCAGTTTAGTTTACTGCCACTGCGAATCGGTAATCACTTTGCAATATTCCAGTGTTACCTACGTAACCCCTTTTCTCTTCCATTGTGCCGAATTATGAAAGTACAGGGGATAGGCAAAATAATGTGAACAGTGGTAGTAATGGTTTGTTTGAGTTCGACGGTTAATAACGCAGGTAAGGCACGTGTCGCGCTGGACTGTGCGTGTTCAGTACGGACTAAGCATCGGTGCAGGTTGCTTACGAGTAGTGCACACTTCGTATTGGCATTCAGAGGCTGAGGTCGACGTGCAATGAAAGAGATAACACAGTTCCAAAGAGAGCAGATTGTGAGGACCCGATTAGCTGGAGCATCAGTAACCAAGTGTAAACTTAATAGTGGGCGCACATCAAAACTAAATGACAGAGCTCGTTCTACGCTAAGACGAATTACATCAAAATAACACAAAAATACGTGGGCTAAAGTGACTGCAGAGTTCAATAACCATCTTCGAGACCCCATATCTATCAACACTATCCACCGAAAACTCCATAAAGCGAATTTTCATGGATGAGCAGCTATACCGAAACCATTAGTGACGACAAACAACGCAAAGAAGCGTAGAACTTGGTGTCAAGGGCATAAATCCTGGACAGCTGATCAGTGGAAACACGTCATATGGTCCGGTGTGTCCACGTTTTCGTTATTTCCAACATTGGGCCGGGTTTACGTCTGGAGAACGCGAAAAGAAGCCTGCAATCGTGATTGCTTTATTCCAACAGTTAAGCATGGAGGCAGAAGTGTGATGGGGTAGGTAGCCATATCATGGCATTCTGCTGGTCCCACCATTACTCTCAAAGCCCGTGTTACAGCCAACGATGAAGGGAATGAACATTTTAGGTGATCTGGTGCACCCCATAATTCAAATATTGTTCCCCAACAATGGTGCCATATTTCAGGACGATAATGCACCCATTCACACAGGCAGGGCAATTCAGTCGTGGTGTGAGGAGCACGCAACTGAACTGCAGGCCTTTCCTGGCCAGCACCGTCCCCGGACTTGACATTATTGAACGACTGGAGCGCAGACTCTGGAGTAGATTTCCGCCTCCCTCTACAGGAGTTAGAAGAGGTTCTGATCTAAGAGTAGCATAACATTCCACTGAAGACTATACAATCACTATATGCCAGTATTCCAAGAAAAATCGCAGCTGTATTATGGGCAAATGGGCGTCCAACCCCTTATTAATAAACCATTCCCAAGTAGGTTCAGGTGTTCAAATTATTTTGCAATAGCCTGTATGTGTGTGTGTGTGTGTGTGTGTGTGTGTGTGTGTGTGTGTGTGTGTGTGTGCGCGCGCGCGTGCGCGAGTATATGTACTAAATAACACGATTAAGATTGCGTTTCCAAACAGTTTGCCTGCAGCATGAGAATTATATGTTTGACGTAGCTTGAAGGGTGCAGGGCAAGGTTATTACTAGCTATGGGAGCAGTCTTTTCTTTTTATCACAACACTTCTTTCATAATGAAGAACGATAACGGGCGGAATGCAATCCCCGTTGATCGGCATCGCTGATAATAGGAGAAGAGTCATTTGAGCAACAGCAGAGTTAATGTGACACTAGTGACTTTACAACATAATTCGAATTTAATCAACGTCTTTTTTCAACGACTTTCGACGACCGCACAAACAGAACACAGCAACCACATGGCGATTTAAAAATATGTGTTGATGGTGCGGAACAATGCTTTAAGCATCTAACGTGTTGCCACCAGGGCAATGAGTATCTGACAATGCTCGCATCTCATGAACGAAACTGGTCAAACAAATCACATAGAGCGCGACCTGCGACGGTTTAACTGTACGTTTTCCCACAAATAACTGGTGTGCAGCAGCAAAAAGTACTTAGCTTATAATTTAGCTTATAATCCGTACATTTTTCGTATTGTTCAAGCGCCCAGTTGCGCAGTTCCTACCATTAAATGTTGCTCCATACACGTTGTATCCTAGAATTTTACAAAAGTACATGCAATCCATAAGAATTGTCTACCACAGTAAATTATGTTGTCCTTTGCAACAAACTTTCATCGTTAATCGAATATTTTCCAGGATGTCTATATTCCAGTTGCCACAGGTATATCTGATAAGGATTGGTCGGATGAATTAGTATTTCAACTACAAGAACTGTTTCTGTGCATAGGAACTCCCGACTTTATCATTCAAAATCTTTGGCCTGAATGTTTTCCAGAGAGTGAATCGCTGGTTAACGTTGTTTCCTACCATCGCACGTGCATTACGCGAGTGGCACAGAACGGTGAGGTGCGCCAAACAGTGATTTTGCAGTATCAGTTATCGCGGTTACGGTTTTTTCTTATAAAATTTACTTTTAATAGTTATTTACGGCTCTGTTATTTTGCTAGCGAATTCCTTAGACGAGAGTAGTACAGTTAACTCTGAGCACCGGTGAAACGCTAGTTGCTCGATTTCCCTCAGATCGGGTACGTGCTAACTCGTACTTAGAATAATTTATCTCCATTGTATATCTCCATTGTATTTCTTATGGGCTGTACTTTGACTTTCGTCGCTTAATCTGTGCACAGTGGTTGAGTCCGGTCTTTTAAGGTGGCCAACTAGCAATGCCTCGCCGTGCGCCAGCCCAGTTGTGTGACGTCACAGCCCATTTTGAAACTTTTTTGTTAATTAACACTTTTCAATTTTTTTTGTTTTATTACGGTCCTATAGTTATATCTGTGAAATGTGCCTTGAGACATTTAATTTTTTTATTTGGTTTGGCATCGAGTTGATTCTGGCTCACGGCAGCTGGCCAACAGTTACTGCAAGCAGGTTAGCGGCAACTGCACGAGCGGCAGCATGTGTAACACGTTATGGACAACAACAATGCAGTTATTTGTAAACTCTGTGGAACCTCCTGACAGCCACAGTTATTTCCTTAGAAGTACGAAAATACTTCTAACTCGAACGTATATTTTCTCTCGAAATATCACCATGTGCTATAACCTACGGGAGTCCGGGACGCAGTTATCAAATTCTAGGTTACCTGTCCTGGTAGCCTGTAACTCTTAAGGAATAAGAACTGAGCCAATAGTACATGCCACGAAAGTTAATTATACTAATTTACTAGTTGTTATTTCCACAGACACATGATTTCTTTGTGGTAACCCTAGATGGTTAGATACCACGAAAGCGTAGTACATATTTCGATAAGCAGATAATGTGCAGTCTCACAGTCATTTTCATCAACTATAGAATAGCTTCTAGATGATCTGCCCCTCTGCTTTTATCAGTGGTCAGATCTCAGATGGCGGGAAAGTGTAGTATGCACTTCGGTAAGCTGATGGCGCCATGGCAGTTATTAAAATAACTGCTAGTAACAGACGAGCGGTTATTACAGTAACTGCTACTTCTAAGTAACCAGTTATTTCTATCCGTCCAGTTACTTTTTTGCCACCTCGGCAGAATGTAAGTGCAGTAATTGATGGGCTGCGTATGTAGAATGTGTGACAGATCGGAGCTCTGTACTACACTTACTTCAGTACCAGGATACCATTACTTCATTACCAATTTGTAAAACTATATGTACGAGTATTTATGTCTCACTAAACAACTGTTTAGTACGTATGTAGGGGTAAGTTACACACAGCTTCTTGCTACCATTCTCTTGTCCTTGTATATCGAACGTCAGGGAAACATCTGTGTCCACACAATTGTTGACACGTGATACTTCCAAGAAGCGCGTTGTACGTGTAACACCATTATTTTGTGAGTTATATAAAATACGGTCCATCCTTACTGTATTCAACCAGCAAGCAGACTTTCTCGAATTAAATGTTGTCTTTTACCCGGCAGTTTCCGTATAATTATACGGCGTTCATTTGTAGCATACGTTAAGAGGAAGTAGCGTTATTAAAGACGGATGGAAGGTTTTTCTTGTTTCTGAATGCAGTAAGAGAACGCTGTACTACTACGGGTTACGAGATCATTTACATCATATCCCATCGTATGCAACAACGTTTTTGCAATTGCAGTTACTATTGTATAGCAAGAGGCTTTCAAAATAATGCGAGAGCCATGATGTGCTTATTGACCGTGCATGTCGGCATACAAATACCCAATCACTGACGAAAAGTTAAATTTGGTCCTTAAAGCCCGACAGATAAAAGAAAAGATGGCGAACCTTTTACAAACTATTGCTGCAAGTTACATATTGCAAGTCACGTGTTCCGTTTTTTTTTTTTGCGGTGGACGTCAGTTTAAGATTATAAATAATGTACAGCAATAATAATGATGAAAAAGTTTTATTGTTTTGTGTTGCACTATAAAATGTGTGGTGTCACCGCCAGACACCACACTTGCTAGGTGGTAGCTTTAAATCGGCCGCGGTCCATTAGTACATGTCGGACCCGCGTGTCGCCACTGTCAGTGATCGCAGACCGAGCGCACCACACGACAGGTCTCGAGAGACTTACTAGCACTCGCCCCAGTTGTACAGCCGACGTTGTTAGGAAAGGTTCACTGAGAATTACGCTCTCATTAGCCGAGACGATAGTTAGCATAGCCTTCAGCTTAGTCAATTGCTACGACCTAGCAAGGCGCCATTTATCCTTTGCTATGTATCTAATGAAGCATGTACAGTAACAAGACCAATGTTCACCAATTGTGGATTAAAGTTAAGTATTCCAGCAGCTACGTACTTTTCTTTATAGCATTCATTAAGTATCCTGTTTCAGACCTCACGCCATCCTGTGTGAGCTTATAGCGTGCATTTCGGCTTCCTCCAAGAACACGGTGTTGACACTTCTGCCGACACATCAAAATGTTTACATTGTAAGTAAGTTTTGCATGTATATTTCTATAACCTCGTACTGTTACTAAACCGAAAGGTGCATTAAGTAAGGAATAAGAGTACGGTATGCTTTTGTTCTGCTGTTCGTGATCGGCTTCCGGAGATATGTTGATGAAAGCTAATTGTGTGATCAAGATAGAGCTGGGAAATGATTATCAGAAATGAGCTGCCAGGCTATTACCATAGAGACCACAGACTGCTCCTTCCCCCAAACTCAGCTCGCAACTTTATAGCCAATTACAAATTTTGCAACACTCTCCACGAGCTGTGAGAAAGACAGAAATACAGCATACATACATACTATCAAAACTTACATATGTATAAGGGGCGACCAAAAACTTTCCGTTTGAGGGCGTTGGTGTAGCGTATATGCAATGTAACGCGGCACCGATGCGGGTGTATAAGCATTGACAAGTAAGCAAGAGATGAGTGTGGCATTCGTGTCCTCATATGCACGCCGTAATTGCAGAAACGTGAACAGTGGTGACACTGTTAGTACATGTGACCAACGTGCCGTTATTATTATTATTATTATTTTGGCTGAGTCTGGGGCAGCATGTCTGTCGAAAACCTGACAAGGGAAAGCAGGATACGACGTTTTACCAAACGGGTGCCATCAGCCTTGTGCACCGGTGAGATGATACCCTCAATGCTTACGGCGATTTTCCCTGGTTGGCTTCCCGATTCAGGACTGTATGGCCTTCAAAACTAAACTTTTCGGTCGCACCTTATATGTTATGTTCCACATTACCTGCTAAAACACTGGACCGATTTCAACCAAACTTACTAGACATATCACTTACTGTCTGGGAAGAGTAGCTGTGAACGTGAAAACCACCTACCTACCTATATCAAAGGGGAGGGAGAGGGGGTGAAAAAAAATAGCCCATAACGCACGAATATCCAGACTTTCAAAAAATGGTTCAAATGGCTCTGAGCACTATGGGACTCAACTGCTGAGGTCATTAGTCCCCTAGAACTTAGAACTAATTAAACCTAACTAACCTAAGGACATCACACACATCCATGCCCGAGGCAGGATTCGAACCTGCGACCGTAGCGGTCTTGCGGTTCCAGACTGCAGCGCCTTTAACCGCACGGCCACTTCGGCCGGCTATCCAGACTTTATTCATCCAGTATTTAAGAACGAGAGCAGTTAGTGATTGGTAACAAACTTTACACGTAATTTCAAACCTTTACAAAAAATTTTCTCACTGAGAATCCCCACAGATCGATGAAAAGGAAAAGGTTTATCGCTTACTAAATTATCAATATTCAAGCAGTAAACTGCCTCATAAGGCATGACGATTTAAATTATTACTGTTTTGCTGCTAACTCTATTCGTAACACATATCGCAGACCTCACTCACGAATGCCGCTGAATGTACCTACAAAAGTATATAATTTTACAACACGTAATTCACGAGATATGACGTCATAAACATTGAGCTGCGTGGGAACGAAACTGGAGGGCGAAGATTCCCAGAGATGTAGGTGAAATATGTGTACAGATATGTTCACCTAAACTTGGTATACATGTTACTCGTACTTACCAAACTGCAGGTGTGTAGATATTTTTTCCTTTTCGAAAATTGGGGGGGGGGGGGGGGGACGACGACGACGACTTGTTCAGCTCTGCTCAAGTACACGATGTTCATCTAGGTCAGTATCTCAAAATATTAGCAGCTGTATCTTCATAAACTGTGTCAACATTTAGAACTGGAACACAAGTTGCATCTACTGAAATTTCTGATATAAATGAATGGAAACAAAGGCACTGCTGTAAAAAAAATTGCGATGCTTATTTACGTTGTTGTAAATCGGTCCGTAAACCGCTAGTAATTAGCGCCTGTAGTCTGTATGTTATGCGGCAGTCCGTTTCAAACGCTTTTTTTCTCAGCGTAGTTAACTATGCAGGGTGTTCGGAAATTCCAATTACAAACTTCTAGGACTAGCAGAGCGAAGCGATCCACTTCTGCTTGAGGAATCGAAGTAGGCATGACGTGGTACAATTTTTAGGTAAAACTTCAAAAGGAAACGCAATGAAACATTCATTTATCACTTATGCTACTTTGTTTGCATTAAAACTTAAGCATTAAGTTCTGTACGTAGAGAAAGCTGGGTTACTTTTTGTCTTGGAATAATGTAAACACGTAATGTGTCATAAATGGATGTTTCATTTCGAATTGTTACCTAATAATTGTACTATGTCACGCCCAATTCAATTTCTCAAGCAGAGGTGGATGAGTTAAACATGTGAACTGAAACCGCCGTAGAACGGAAATGGTGCGTTTCCGGACATTGGATCCTATTAAAAATGTTATGTACTTACTCCCGTTTACACGTCCTAGAAGACTGTAACGGAAATTCCCGAAAACCTTGTATATTATTTAACATTTCAAATCGGTCAGCAGCGCTTAAGTTACTTCTGTCAACAAACGACGAAATGTCACTTTCTACGGACGGAGTTGGAATTGGAGAAACGTTAACACAATGGTACCTATCTTCTCAACTGACTAATCAGACAGAGCAGGAAGTGAAAATAGAACTGTTTTCGTGTATTTTTAACATCTTTCTTTGAGATCTGCATTTGGTGAATCCAGTGTTCCTACTTTACTTTGAAGAAATGATTTAATCTGTGTTTGCGAGGGTCCTCTGTGAGCTGTTGGCTCCACGATAGTTTCTAAAAAGAGACAATGAGCATGTGAAATGTTTGGTGTTGGAATGTTGTGGCACTGTAGGGCTAAAATAATCATAAATACTGTGTCTTAAGGAAATAGAATGAAAGTAGCCTAAATAAGGTGACTTTCTAGAAGATGTGTTTTCTAATGCGTAATCTGAAAAGTGAGAAATTACATAGAATGAAATTTTCAAAAATTCCACAAACTGGTAAACGCCCAGAACAGGGGTTCCTAGACTACTTGCCACTGCGTAGCACTCGGCGAAATTTGGGTGTACCACTATAGATTGACCACTTCATAAGGAACCCTGGGGTGGGGGAGGGTCGAGGGTGAGTGCGAAAGGTTTAGCGATGTTTGCCGAAGAGGCGAGGAACGGTACGGCAGTAATAGTTTTCGCCATTTCCTCAATGCTGACAACACACGCGCGATTTTTGGCACTTTTTATAGAGTCGTTCACGCTCACATATGTACTTATTTGTGGCAAATAATGTGAAATTAAAATAAGCTGTTTCTGGTGCAAATATTCAACGAGCAAGAGAGGAATAACATTTAAAATATATGTTAAATTTTTACTCCACAAATAAAATAACTAGTTGTGCAAGACTCGAATATAGTAAATTAGAGCCCAAATAGCAAATAAATTCAGGATTAAATCAAACTTCGACGCTGATTCAGACTTTAGAATCAGTAATTAGACAGTTTTCAAATTTAGATTCTCATGAAAGAACATATGCATGCTTCAATTAGAAGCATGTTACTGTTTATCTTTACGCAGAGGTTGAAAGACTGTCTCGATCGAGCTCAACTTCACTCACAAGTCTTCTTCACACTAACGCTGTTTATATATCTATTTTTAATGTACAACAACTCAGAGACCCACTTTCATACATGTAAGTAGTAACAAACGGCACAAAAAATCGGACTGCTTATTTCAAAAGTGGAGGGTTTTGAACTCGGGGTTTTATTCCCACTCAAAAAGAAGCAGAGTTTTGTTTTTGAAAGTACCCTCCCTTGAACTGCCGCTAGTCACGTCGATGGAAGTTTCTTTCGTGATTTCTTCTTGTGGCTCTTTTCCTACAAATGGGTTTCCTATCCAGTCTACTTTGTGTAATCTTTGGGGAAATACGTTTCGTAACTTTTCTGGAGAACGTCTAAATGTGTAATAACGTCTCGAACTGAATATTCCATGGGGGCTGATTCATTGTCTTCCAAAAATGATGCAAGAGCGGGTTACTGTTCAGCATTGGGAACTAAATAGAGTCAACTCTTTTTAAAAGACGATTTTTGTTATTTGCTAAGAATGCTGTTCCTCCTCCTCCTTGTAGACCGATATTCAAAATATGAGGCCTGACAAAGATATCAGCGAAATAGACCGATACAGATAACCACTGATCAGCAAAAAAAAAAGTCTTCCTACAGTATTTCAGCGTTTTTGTCACTGAGAAACAAATTGTGTTAAAAAATCTTTGGGCGAGAGAACCATCTTACTTCACTATGTAGGAACAAACGCTTGAATTTACCTCCCATACCTCCACACAATAACGTGAACAGCTGTGAGTTTAAAGCTCTTGCCTTGATGAAGTTTATAGCCTATACTGGACCAAAAGAATAAAAAGAGTTTCGGAGCTTCGGGCCTATACTTAGAAGCCACACCTTCTCGGCGTGTTGTTATACAATGTATGCTTCGACAGTCAGGTGCAACTTTCTTCACTTTTCTACCAGGCTTGTTAAGTTACTATACACTGCGAAGAACGTTAAGATATTTAATCACACTATGTGAGCCTGGAAGTAGTTGACAGAGGGTAACTGATGAAAACAAATTAAATTTTTTTTCAATAAATGGAAATTTATTCCTAAAAGCTGTTTTTTTGTTTTGAAACATATTTAAAATTATAATCACAAAGCACCCTGTAAATATCAAGTTACAATTTATTCAGAGGCAGAAATAACAATTTTTTTTTGACAGTATGAGCTTTCGGGCTGAGAACCTTGCCACTCCCTTTTAACATGGCCGTAGTCACGACCGCTCACAACAACCTCTGAAAGACTACACTGGTGCAAATGTGCATCACACCAGATTACTTTAAACTAAAAATTTTAACAACTCACATAAACACATAAATATGCACCCCGTAGGAGGGATGGAAATGGTACCAAACACTCACATTAAAAATTATTTGTCACCGAAAGTGCAACTTGTTTTTAAAAGAACTCTTACGGTGGAAGGGTGGCAACTTTATATACTAAAATGACCATTTAAATAAAAACCCATGAAATGCAGTCTTACATCAAATGTACAAACATGCTCTGCATTACACATATACCACCTCTCAAGATGATAGGCAAGATAAAAAGATATTTCAGAAATTCGGCCTTTACACCTTAAGCAATAAATGCGTTAACACAGAATCCGACAAGCATGGCAGAGGCAGCTATTAACGTATGGCAGATTGACAGGGGGATTACTGAACAACCCTAACCGCAGATTGCTCAAACCCGCCCCAACTCCACAAGGGAAAAACGGACCACCCAATTCATAAATAACCACCTTCCCGCGGGTGGTCAGACGGAGAAGAATGGTGGGACGACCCCAAAACAAAGCGGCTGGTGACCTCACCAAGAAAACAAGTAGAATTTAACAAGTAAATGAAACAACATATCTCCAATCACTTAACTTCTAATAAAATGCGATTTCTGGCGAAGACCTGGCGCAGCATTCCCAACGCCCTCCCCAACCGTCCGCTGCCAGCCGCTTCAACGGACGCAGAAAGGCGCGCCGATATCCCGTCTCACGGCGTCGCAGCTCGCCCCGGCCAGCCCGATGTCGTGGTTTGACTCCTGTTGCTCTCGTGTCGACCGCGAAGCCACTACCCCTTTCTATACGGCGAGGCCCACTGGTCTGACGTGGGGACCTCACATGCGCCGACGCTCATGGCGGACAAGTCATCTTGTGTCTCAGTGCGCGACCGACCAACCGACCGATCCAACCGCCAATGACCGTTGCCCGAGTAACTCGAGCGGACTGGGGGCCTAACGCGCAGGCTCAGATGCAGGAACTCAGCCCCAACCGGGCGACCACTAGCTGAGTTCTGTTACTGGCGGAGTGGCAAGACTCTCATTTTCTGGCTTTAAAGTTTGATCCAAACGGCGGACATACTAGCACTCCGACGAAATACAGACACTAACTGCCGCACAAATGCGAACGAGAGACAGACTAGCAACTGGTGACACGAGACTGACCCAGTCTGACTCCGACTGACCAACTGCGCCTGGCGAGCTTATACCGCCCCTTAAAGTTACTTGTTAGTGTTTTTGAAGCTTGCCATGCATTTGAAGTCTTCTTTACAAAACCCAGATTTCCCTTAAAAAAGTCAACAGGTTTACCATCTACCTCAGAGTGTTTAGAACTTCAATAACATTTTAATAAACAAGGCTTAATGCTTTGATTTGAAAGCGTCTCTCTAAACATACGACCCATCTGGGACTCGGGTAATCACTGGTTTCTTTATCAGCCTTCACTATAACGCCAAATTGTAAGTAGCTTACATAATACTTGCTGTTAGTTGTTGTTTTAGAGTTTTTAACTGAATCCTTGGATTTAGAAAGAGTTTCCCAGCTTAAAAATCGTTTCATAATTAACTTAAACACAATGATGTGTAAGTCACACAATCAAATTAAACTTCGCATCACAATTATAGTAGTCAAGAATCAGATCGTTATGATACGCGCACTCCGGTTCCAGACGCAGGTTTTCTTCATACCACGAATTCACGATACCATTTCACTTAACGCTCAACAAAGCGACAATAACATGTTATAACAACAATAAATCGTTTCCTGCGTAATGGCTACTGCAGCTCCACACCAGGGTTGTTATGTGTCTAAAGATAATATGCGTACCATAATTTCAAGTCCGGTATGATGTATGATCCTTAGTGAAGGAATATACTGTATTTGAAAATATGATAATCCTGGGATTACTACGTTGTGAGCGAAAAACCATTATAAAACAAGTCAACTCTACATACATTATTAGGTTACTGTCAAGCGATTACGGAGCACGTGCACAAGAATGAACTAGGCGTACGTTAAGATTATTTAGTTCAGTGTAAGAACGTCTTCCGATTTGCGCGCCTCGCAGGAAACTTGTGCAGTAAGGCTGATTTTAGCGCTGCGTATTCATTACAGTTCGGCTTAATACTTGAATATTTAAATAGCAACGGATTTCGGTTAGGTAGTGTATAATTTCTTATTACACGTGCTTATACCGGCAGTTCTTCGTGCTCTAGTCCGTTAAGTAGCATGGGCTGTTAAACAACATATAGCGTTCACATTTCTTGTTAATTTGTGTAAATTACTAAGCCGGTGTAGCTTCAAGTAATGATGAAGAAGTATGCGGTCTTCCTATGCCAAAGACAAAGAATATGCAAAGAGGTGAGTTGCCAAAAAGTGTGAAACGTCAGCACAGGTGTCAACAATATCGCATTGCAAGGGCGAAGGATCCAAAATTTCGCTCATGGATAGCAAAGGACCGTAATAATTACTACAAGGCAAAATGAAAATACTGTAACGATTTTGTAGTAGCTAATTAACTGTATTAAAGAAACACGTGAAATCAAAGAAGCATATTAATAAAATGTGTGGTATCACTGAAAACTCATGCGTATCTTTCGAAAATGTTTTGTCTAAAATCGTAATCGTCTTACAACCCGTTATATGTTAAAAAACAAAAAAACACAACCATGTTAACATTACAAGCGCTCTTGGTTCTACAGGTACACACAGGTATACATAGTAACAGCTATACCGGCTTTATAAACCCACGTTTGGAATCACCTACGAATGACGTGGTTTTTCCAGACAAATACCGTGACACTGGATACAGAAGGTGATCCCCAGAGTGTATATTATCACACCAGCAGTGCTGTTACACGTCGCCGACGATGTACCCTTGTAATAAAATTACCGAATTTTGAAAGTGATTCGGCCTTAGCGTGGTATGAAACCAGTATTTGCAACCCCTCTCACGTCGCTAGATATTTCTCCAGTATTTGTAACGCATTTTGTCTCGATGCAATGTCAGAGGGTCTGATGAACGAAATATTATTATTATCAAGCATCAGATCGAGAAGGGGAAGCAACTTATACTTGCGTGGCTCCCATTCCCGTTTAAAAAGTGCTGCGTACCCCTGTGGAACAGCGAGGCTTAGTGCGAGCGATGTGCGATTTGAGAAGTGAAATTTGCTAAGAAATTCCCGGACGTCACTCGCACTGAAAATGTACCTAAGGGTACTGGGGGGGGGGGGGGGCACATAGAAAGGTTGTCCAACAACTAAAGCAAACACAAATTTAGAGTAATTGACACTATAATTACGAGCTTGGATTTGAAACACATATAACACGTTCCCCCATGAACCATGGACCTTGCCGTTGGTGGGGAGGCTTGCGTGCCTCAGCGATACAGATGGCCGTACCGTAGGTGCAACCACAACGGTGTGGTATCTGTTGAGAGGCCAGACAAACATGTGGTTCCTGAAGGGCGGCAGCAGCCTTTTCAGTAGTTGCAGGGGCAACAGTCTGGATGATTGACTGATCTGGCCTTGTAACATTAACCAAAACGGCCTTGCTGTGCTGGTACTGCGAACGGCTGAAAGCAAGGGGAAACTACGGCCGTAATTTTTCCCGAGGACATGCAGCTTTACTGTATGATTAAATGATGATGGCGTCCTCTTGGGTAAAATATTCCGGAGGTAAAATAGTCCCCCATTCGGATCTCCGGGCGGTGACTACTCAGGACGTCGTTATCAGGAGAAATAAAACTGGCATTCCACGGATCGGAGCGTGGAATGTCAGATCCCTTAATCGGGCAGGTAGGTTAGAAAATTTAAAAAGGGAAATGGATAGGTTAAAGTTAGATATAGTGGGAATTAGTGAAGTTCGGTGGCAGGAGGAACAAGACTTTTGGTCAGGTGATTACAGGGTTATAAATACAAAATCAAATAGGGGTAATGCAGGAGTAGGTTTAATAATGAATAAAAAAATAGGAGTTCGGGTTAGCTACTACAAACAGCATAGTGAACGCATTATTGTGGCCAAGATAGACACAAAGCCCATGCCTACTACAGTAGTACAAGTTTATATGCCAACTAGCTCTGCAGATGATGAAGAAATTGATGAAATGTATGACGAGATAAAAGAAATTATTCAGGTAGTGAAGGGAGACGAAAATTTAATAGTCATGGGTGACTGGAATTCGTAAGTAGGAAAAGGGAGAGAAGGAAACATAGTAGGTGAATATGGATTGGGGGGAAGAAATGAAAGAGGAAGCCGCCTTGCAGAATTTTGCACAGAGCATAACTTAATCATAGCTAACACTTGGTTCAAGAATCATAAAAGAAGGTTGTATACCTGGAAGAATCCTGGAGATACTAAAAGGTATCAGATAGATTATATAATGGTAAGACAGAGATTTAGAAACCAGGTTTTAAATTGTAAGACATTTCCAGGAGCAGATGTGGATTCTGACCACAATCTATTGGTTATGAACTGCAGATTGAAACTGAAGAAACTGTAAAAAGGTGGGAATTTAAGGAGATGGGACCTGGATAAACTGAAAGAACCAGAGGTTGTAGAGAGTTTCAGGGAGAGCATAAGGGAACAATTGACAGGAATGGGGGAAAGAAATACAGTAGAAGAAGAATGGGTAGCTCTGAGGGATGAAGTAGTGAAGGCAGCAGAGGATCAAGTAGGTAAAAAGACGAGGGCTAATAGAAATCCTTGGGTAACAGAAGAAATATTGAATTTAATTGGTGAAAGGAGAAAATATAAAAATGCAGTAAATGAAGCAGGCAAAAAGGAATACAAATGTCTCAAAAATGACATCGACAGGAAGTGCAAAATGGCTAAGTAGGGATGGCTAGAGGACAAATGTAAGGATGTAGAGGCTTGTCTCACTAGGGGTAAGATAGATACTGCCTACAGGAAAATTAAAGAGACCTTTGGAGAGAAGAGAACCACTTGTATGAATATCAAGAGCTCAGATGGCAACCCAGTTCTAAGCAAAGAAGGGAAGGCAGAAAGGTGGAAGGAGTATATAGAGGGTTTATATAAGGGCGATGTACTTGAGGACAATATTATGGAAATGGAAGAAGATGTAGATGAAGATGAAATGGGAGATAAGATACTGCGTGAAGAGTTTGACAGGGCACTGAAAGAACTGAGTCGAAACAAGGCCCCGGGAGTAGACAACATTCCATTAGAACTACTGATGGCCTTGGGAGAGCCATTCATGACAAAACTCTACCATCTGGTGAGCAAGATGTATGAGACAGGCGAAATACCCACAGAATTCAAGAAGAATATAATAATTCCAATCCCAAAGAAAGCAGGTGTTGACAGATGTGAAAATTACCGAAATATCAGTTTAATAAGTCACAGCTGCAAAATACTAACGCGAATTCTTTACAGACGAATGGAAAAACTGGTAGAAGCGGACCTCGGGGAAGATCAGTTTGGATTCCGTAGCAATGTTGGAACACGTGAGGCAATACTAACCTTACGACTTATCTTAGAAGAAAGATTAAGAAAAGGCAAACCTACGTTTCTAGCATTTGTAGACTTCGAGAAAGCTTTTGACAACGTTAACTGGAATACTCTCTTTCAAATTCTGAAGATGGCAGGGGTAAAATACAAGGAGCGAAAGGGTATTTACAATTTGTACAGAAACCAGATGGCAGTTATAAGAGTCGATGGGCATGAAAGGGAAGCAGTGGTTGGAAAAGGAGTGAGACAGGGTTGTAGCCTCTCCCCGATGTTATTCAATCTGTATATTGAGCAAGCAGTAAAGGAAACAAAAGAAAAATTCGGAGTAGGTATTAAAATTCATGGAGAAGAAGTAAAAACTTCGAGGTTCGCCGATGACATTGTAATTCTGTCAGAGACAGCAAAGGACTTGGAAGAGCAGTTGAACGGAATGGACAGTGTCTTGAAAGGAGGATATAAGATGAACATCAACAAAAGCAAAATGAGGATAATGGAATGTAGTCAAATTAAATCGGGTGATGCTGAGGGAATTAGATTAGGAATTGAGACACTTAAAGTAGTAAAGGAGTTTTGCTATTTAGGGAGTAAAATAACTGATGATGGTCGAAGTAGAGAGGATATAAAATGTAGACTGGCAATGGCAAGGAAATCGTTTCTGAAGAAGAGAAATTTGTTAACATCGAGTATAGACTTAAGTGTCAGGAAGTCGTTTCTGAAAGTATTTGTATGGAGTGTAGCCATGTATGGAAGTGAAACATGGACGATAACCAGTTTGGACAAGAAGAGAATAGAAGCTTTCGAAATGTGGTGCTACAGAAGAATGCTGAAGATAAGATGGGTAGATCAATAACTAATGAGGAGGTATTGAATAGGACTGGGGAGAAGAGAATTTTGTGGCACAACTTGACTAGAAGAAGGGATCGGTTGGTAGGACATGTTTTGAGGCATCAAGGGATCACAAATTTAGCATTGGAGGGCAGCGTGGAGGGTAAAAATCGTAGAGGGAGACCAAGAGATCAATACACTAAGCAGATTCAGAAGGCTGTAGTTTGCAGTAGGTACTGGGAGATGAAGAAGCTTGCACAGGATAGAGTAGCATGGAGAGCTGCATCAAACCAGTCTCAGGACTGAGGACCACAACAACAACATAACACGTTAACACTTACGTCAATAACAATGACAGAGCCTGAGTGGTTTGTTATGTCCATAAAAGTTTATAAATCACGTAGAAATATTCATTCATTAACCACTGTGTTTTTCACACATACTAGTCTCACATGCAACAAAATAACAGTATTTCTCAATAGACTTAAATTACAAATCTTATAATGACGTCTATGTAATGGTGCGTCAGTATTGTACAGGAGATAAAAAGAGAGTGATATCCTCCGGCAGTGGACGATGGGTGATGCGCTTATTATTTGTAATATTCAAATGTCTTCAGATTCTGTCTTTTTAATATTGATGTTTTTACATGCGCACAGAATTAGTCTATAGTTTCTGAGATGCGTCAGTGGCACTGGATTCATTTCTCCTTGTAAATCTTCAAAATACATCATTACAATGTGTAGTTAAATATCATAAATTGGCAAATAAATGGCTCTTGACCTCTTTCATTCCTCAGATCAGTGTTTTATGTGATGAGATGTGGCTGTGTGAAAATACAACATTTCAAGGGTCAGTGATGTATCCACTGGGCTATAGGCAATGGTTGATTGAGAAGGATCACAAACAGTAGATGGTGTGATGATTGAGGTTGTAAGAAATACACACTAGCTTTTCAAATCTCTAGTGCTACGCTATGCACTAGAAATACCGTCTGGCATTTGGAATCAAGTCCCCCCATTCAAGCACATAGCTGCATTGTATCCTATGGCGAAGTCTTTTAATAATTGCAGCCACTAGTGAATCATATTTCTGGGCTGGACATCAATTTCACGCTCTAATATTCAAGTTCCTATCCTCAGTGGGAGAGCAGTGTAATTGAGTAATAGCCTTTCCGTATTTGACGATATGTGGAGGCACTTTGCAAGGTTTAATTGTCAGTGCAATATAGCGATCTGTGTAAAAT
Source organism: Schistocerca nitens (assembly GCF_023898315.1). Taxonomy (NCBI): domain Eukaryota; kingdom Metazoa; phylum Arthropoda; class Insecta; order Orthoptera; family Acrididae; genus Schistocerca; species Schistocerca nitens. Next base: position 439,916,567 of record NC_064614.1, read on the forward strand.
ACTTTTTTGCCACTGAAAGTCTCGTCTGCAGAAAGAAAGAAATGGCGGATGGTGCTTCCACACCGATGGCATCAGTAATTTGGAGGGTAAATTCGATAAGAGCCAGTCATAATGCCCGATTCATTCAGAAGACATCCTTTGCGTCAGGACGTAGGAACGTCTACAAACTGATTCAAACAAGATGGAGGCAACGTATATATGGTACAGAAAGTTCTGAGAATGCAAGTGTTCAAAGACAAGTTGAAGCAGACCATCCGCCTCTGGCAGGGATGCCATCACTCACCTGCCACTGTGGTATTAGGACATTTCCAGACCTGTAGCTGTAGGATATGGAATCTTCGTGTCATTTTTCTCTTCTGTAAGGCAGTGCTTCGAATTCTGTTTGTGTAACTGTTTTGACTGCGCCCTGTCTGCGCTTAGACAGAGCTCTCTTTCCACACAACAAGAATGCTTTTACGATTAATGGTCTTGAACAGTGAATTTACTTTCAAAACCTTTTCTTAAGCATTTACTTATTATACTAGCGATTCATCAAGAACATTAACACATTTAATCACATGATGTGAGTGTGGAAGTAGTTGCCAGTGGGTAACTGATGAAAGCAAATTAAATATCTTTCAACGAATGGAAATTTTATTCCTAAAAGGTCCCCCCCCCCTTTTTTTTAAACAGTTTTAAAATTATAATCAGAAAGCACCCTCAAAATATCAAGTCACAATTTTATTCAGAGGCAGAAAAAACAAATATTGAGAGTATGAGCTTTCGGGCAGAGAACCTTGCCGCTGCCTTTTGACACGGCCATAGTCACGACCGCTCACAACAACCTCTGAAAGACTACACTGGTGCAAATGTGCAACACACCAGATTACTTTAAACTAAAAATTTTAACAACTCACACAAACACACAAATTATGCACCCTGTAAGAGGGATGGAAATGGTACAAAACACTAACATTAAAAAAATGTTACGGTGGAAAGGTGGCAACTTTATATACTAAAATGACCATTTAAATAAAAACCCATGAAATGCAGTCTTACATAAAATATACAAACATGCTCTACATTACACATATACCGCCTCTCAAGATGATAGGCAAGATGAAGATGATTTCAGGAATTCGGCCGTTACACTTCAAGCAATAAATTCGTTAACACCAAATCCGACAAACATGACAGAGGCAGCTATTAACGTACAGCAGACCGACAGACAGAAAGACAGACACTAACTGCCTAAAAAATGCGGATGAGAGACAGACGAGCAAGCTGGGGACGAGAGACTGACCAAGAAAACAAGTAGAATTTAACAAGTAAATGAAGCAACATATCACGAATCACTTAACTTCTAATAAACTGCGATGTCTGACGAAGACCTGACGCAGCAACCCCAAAACGCTCTCTCGAACCGTCCGCTGCCAGCCGCTTCAACGGACGCATTAAGGTGCGCCGATATCCCGTCTCACGGCGTCGCAGCTCGCGCCGGACAAACCGATGTCGTGGGTTGACTCCTGTTGCTCTCGTGTGGGCCGCAAAGCCACTACCCCTCGCTATACGGCGCGACCCAGTGGACTGACGTGGCGACCTCACATGCGCCGACGCTCAAGACGGACAAATCATCTTGTGTCTCAGTGCGCGACCGACCAACCGATCGATCCAACCACCAATGACCGTTGCCTGAACAAACTCGAGCAGACTGGAGGCCTAACAAATACTAGCACTGCGGACGACAGGCAGAGACTGACTGTCCCACACTGACCCTGCTGAACAACTGACTAGACTCGCCGCCTAGCGAGCTCATAGCGCCCCTAAAATGCACGTGAGCAGGCTATCTTCCCCCTTTCCCACCAGAGGGAGACACCAAAGCTGTGACTGCCACAGCGGCGCCACCGCCAGAAACGGAGGGCGACTGCTTCACACTACGCGCTGCGGCGCGCTCGTCAAAACAGCAAATTTACCACGGCTCAGGTGTTTTCGCGTTCATGCACAGACGTGATGAAGGCTTTTAGCGGTGAGAACATTTAACGTTTATGAGACATATATTGACAGCAGGACAAACATTTCGCGGCGATGTGTCAGGGTACGCGTACACGGCTAGACGTAGCTCGCATGTGCCGTTAGGACAGCTAGGAACAATGCACCCTGTGCTATTCTGTCAGCAACGGTAAACACACATTCTTTTCAGAGGCGTCTCGCATATGGTACCGGCATGAGCGCGCCTTGGAATTCTGTGATGTTAGTATAACACTCGAGGAACTCTAACTGTATACTCGAAAACAGACCCGACTTTCTACTGCTTGCTGTAGGCAGCAGCAGCTTAAGAGTGATGGCTCGCACTGGCTTGCGTCTGGAAGTGCCTAGCGGCGGCGTCGACACGCGTGTGCCCTTTTAGCGTCTGATATGTTGACGATAGTTCGAAAGTGTATTTATGTGCAATGAGTGGCTATGGACTACATTATTTCCGGCTGTTTAAGCGTTGTGAGCGTGTTGGCACAGCGTTATACAGGGTGTTACAAAAAGGTACGGCCAAACTTTCAGGAAACATTCCTCACCCACAAATAAAGAAAAGATGGTATGTGGACATGTGTCCAGAAACGCTTAGTTTCCGTGTTAGAGCTCATTTTAGTTTCGTTCCACCTACGCTCAATGGAGCACGTTATCATGATTTCATACGGGATACTCTACCTGTGCTGCTAGAACATGTGCCTATACAAGTACGACACAAGATGTGGTTCATGCACGATGGATCTCCTGTACATTTAAGTCGAAGTGTTAGTACGCTTCTGAACAACAGATTCGGTGACCGATGGATTGGTAGAGGCGGACCAGTTCCATGGCCCCGCGCTCTCCTGACCTCAACCCTCTTGACTTTCATTTATGGGGGCATTTGAAAGCCCTTTTCTACTCAACCCAGGTACCAAATCTAGAGACTCTTCGTGCTCGTATTGTGGACGGCTGTGATACAATACGCCATTCTCCAGAGCTGCATCAGCGCATCAGGGATTCCATGCGACGGAGGGTGGATGCATGTATCCTCGCTAACGGAGGACATTTTGAACATTTCCTGTAACAAAGTGTTTGAACACCCTGTATATGCATTATTTCAGTGATTTATGAGCACTTTACTGGTCTGCACATCAGGGTATCGCTGGACCACAGGTAGAGAGAGGGATCACACCAGCAGCGGTGAACATGTATGGGCGGTCGAGAGTGCGACTTAGAGTGTATTTACATAGAGATTGACATCAGTACAACACTCTAAGAACTAACTGTAAATGTGGCTTTCACATGTCATCGGCAATGGCGTGAGAGGAAATGGCTAGTGTTCCGGCGCTGGCTTGCATCTGGCTGGTCCTGCAAAGCACGTGCGCACATTGGAGTCTCTGATAGGTGTGGTTGATTATAGTCCGAAAGCGTTATCTAGTGCAATGAGTGTTTGTGGACTACATTATTTCTGGCTGTTTAAGCATTGTGAGCATGTTGGCAGAGCATTATACATGGGTTATTTCGGTGATTTAGGAGCAGTTTACAGGCTATGTGGCGTGGCCCCAAGCATGTCAGAGTGTTTGTTTTGTATCAGGGTAATAAATAAACTATGTTAAATCCGTCCCTAAATAAATTGCTAGAAAATAAATAAAGTACAATCCTACCTCTCTCCAGCAGTCCGGCACAGGCTGAGTCATTATCCCGCCATTTTCCCCACAGACCACCGTCTAGGATGACGTCACGGGAGGGGCGACAGCGTCCCCTGGTGAGTACTGTGTACTAGGTCAGTTGGACTCCAGACCTTATGGTGGACACACTGTTTTCTGCCATTTTCCGCCACCCCAGATCGCTATCTTGGATTACATCATGGAATGGATGACAGCACTATGGAGTGATGGTACTGTGTAGTAGGTCAGTTGGACTCTGGACCCCATGGCGATCACACTGTTTCCCATTATTTTCCCCCACCCCAGACCGCCATCTTGGATTTTGTCATGAAATGGACGACAGGGATCTCTGTTGGCAGCACTGTATACTAGATCAGTTGGACTCTGGATCCCATGTCGACTACATTTGATGGTGGTACTGCCTCTAATTGTTTAAATAAATAGTGCATACAAAACAAATACTTATGTCCAGCACAGGTCGAGTCCTCTTCCCACCATTTCCTAGGAAGAGGTGGCTGTCAGATGCCTTAGGTTAGTGGAGGTAGCCTAATTGCCCTTTTTCTTTCCCATCATTTTCTTAGGTTAATAGAGATAGCCCAAGAAGCCTTTCTTTACTGTCAAAATTCAAATATCGCTCCAGTCACTAGGAAGAGGTGGTGATTGGATGGCTTTGGTTAGTAAAGGTACCCGAACTGACCTATCCTCCCGCCATTTTCTTTGGTTAGTAGATGGAACTGTGGTGTGTTGTATTGTCCTTATGGAATTTGAACTTCCCACCATTTTCTGGAAAAGGTGTGGGGAGGGGGGTTATGTTAGTGGAGGTACCCAATTGACCTATCTTCCCGCCAAAATCCGCCATCTTAGATGAGGTCACAGACGCCATCTTGGATGATGTCATGTGCTGTTAACTAGGTCTACAGGCCGCCATTAGGATGGCGTCATCGCTGCCATCTTGGATACATCTGGCAACAATGGAAAGTGGGGTAGAACGACTGCTAACCCACAGGTGACCATTAATCACACTGATTTAACAAAGCATGTTAAAATATACTGCCACGCGGGACTTTAATCGTTAAACGCCAGGATACTAAAATACTGCTTAGTACTGATCACGTGTTCACACTCAGTCGTGACAATAAGGATTGTCTATTGAGCACTGAGAATAGCGAGCAACAAGAAGGCTTGTATTGCCCTACTTATCACCACAATGGCGAGCAATGTGATAGGGCGCGAGCCGGCCGCTTTGGCCGAGTGTTCTAGGCGCTTCAGTCCGGAACCGCGCTGCTGCTGCGGTCGCAGGTTCGAATCATGCCTCGGGAATGGATGAGTGTGATGTCCTTAAGTTAGTTAAGTTTAAGTAGTTTTAAGTCTAGGGGACTGATGACCTCAGATGTTAAGCACCATAGTGGTTAGAGCTATTTGAACATTTGATAGGGCCCGCCGTAATCTTTGTTGACGATTATAGAATCACATTTATGAGCGGAAATTGTTTCACTGTGACAATCAAACCTTTTTTCGCCATTAAAAAGTCACTTCCTAAGCAATTTTACAAACTTCTCTCCACAATAGCAATGAAATTTGTAATTCAGTTTATGAAGCCATTTTTCAACACGCCAATGCTAGTCCACACATGACCCGTTTCTCTATTAATTGTCTGCGTAATGCTGAGGTACTGCCTTGGCCGGCATGATCCTCACATTTGCCTCTATAGAACATGTGTCGTACCAGCTCGGACATCAACTCCATCTCAGTATCAGCATCCACGATGTCAAGGACAAGTTACGACAGTTGAGTGCCAGTTTGACTGAGGAGAGCATCAACGGTTTATGACACCATTCCCTACCTAATCAGTGCATGCATCCGGGCCAGTGGGTGTGCAATGTCACTAGTAAGTGGACTCAGACTGCTAAAATCTTCGTATATCTGATTCAACATTATAATCAGTGAAGTAATGTCATACACCCACTCAACCCGTGAAGTTTCATTTCGTTCCCTCCTCCCCTTTTACGTGCTTCACTTTTTTTTTGTCATGTATTGTCGTTGACTTCTATTTTGTATCTTCCTCACTTCATGGACATAGACAAGTCCATTTCTTCAGACTCAAGTGGTAACCCCTCATTCAAATTTCGTCTTATTTTTCTTATCGCCCTGGAGTATACACAGGCCAACGTTCTAGAACAGGGCTGGCCATGGTGTGCCCAACTTCACGCATGCAGCGTGTGCGGGCAGCGGGAGAGACAAGATCCAGTCTGTCTTGGCTTTGCTCGTTCCTTCCCGGAAGTGTCTGGCAGAGTGCGAAATTTCATTTAGTATTGGGTGTGGCATTCTGCACAACCCTATTCAGTTAAGCAGATTCGTGATGTCATCGCTGTTCGTCGTTCGCTATTTGTTCGTGATATGAAGTACGTTTAGAATTCCAATGGCTGCTCACACAAAGGAAGGGAATGTGGTGATCTGTTATCAAAAGCCTTTAAGAATGGATGGAATGACAGAAAAGAGGAATGAGAATTCTCGGTATATATTACGCAATCGCATAAGCTATGGGCACTCCACATTCGCTATGAAACAATATTAGCCGACCGCTGTGACCGAGCGGTCTAGGGGGCCTCAGTCCGGAACCGAGCTGCTCCTACGGTCGCAGGTTCGAATCCTGCGTCGGGCATGGATGTGTGTGATATCCTTAGGTGAGTTAGGTTTAAGTAGTTCGAAGTCTATGGGACTGATGAATGGTTCAAATGGCTCTGAGCACTATGGGACTTAACATCTGAGGTCATCAGTCCCCTAGAACTTAGAACTACTTAAACCTAACTAACCTAAGTACACCACACACATCCATGGCCGAAGCAGGATTCGAACCTGCTCCATAGCGGTCTCGCGGTTCCAGACTGAAGCGCCTAGAACCGCTCGTCCACCACGGCCGGCTAGGGGGCTGATGACCTCAGATGTTAAGTCCCATAGTGCTTAGAGGCATATGAACCATTTGAAACTATATTATAATACCATGGAGAAAGAATTTGGAGATTTACTCGGCAATGAAAGAACAAAAAATTACAACAGTCGACAGACAGGATTTATTGTTCTGTACATCAAGAAACACTTGCTGCAAAATTTTCAGGCATGGAGAACTGAAGAAATTGATGGTACGAATAGTAAAATTTCTCACGTCGCAAGCATTTTTCCGCTGTCAGTTGCAACAATTTTGGACGGAAGTCAACGAAGAGGATGGGACTTCATATATTACTGCAAAGTACGTTGGTTAAGTCAAGGACCATGTCTGAAACGATTTTTCGATTTAAAACTCGCTATTGTTGAATTTATGACGGAAAAAGAGGCAGTAACGAAAATTAACTGATGTTAAGGAAAATAATAAATTTCAAGAATTCAGTGTGACCTTGATAAAAAATTATGATAGTTTCCTAAACTTTTTGAGGTCACTGCCGATCTTACATCCGTTTTAGAGCTGTTTTCGGGACCGTCTGCTGCTACTGTTGAAGACGCCACTGTGCATGCACAGTTGTAGCTGACTGATCTGCAATGTAATTCCCGTTTGAAAGATGAAATACTTTAATGTTAAAACTGTCCAGGACGTCCACATTACATTCTTCTGGTAGTTTCCACGTCTCTGTAGTGAGGTTGCAGAAATGCTGCAATTTTAGACTAACACGTGAATTCGTGAAAGACGTTCTTTCGTTTAAGAAAGCTTCGATTACGTGGCAACCTGAGTACGAAAATCTGTGAAATTGTCTGCGTCTGTCCGCATGACGACAGTTCATACCAGTTGAAAATTGCATGTCTTCAGTGCGCAAAAAATAATTCAGTATTACTGGAAATTTACTTGGTTTTTGATCTACGTTGTTGAAAAATGTGAAATATAAATCCAAGTCGTACATAGTGCCACTGCATTGCCATTTAAATGGACGTTTTTTGCAGTTTTCTTCTCCTGACGCTAAAAGAGAGTGGCGTGGCGGTGGGGGACATTTGCCAGCCAAGCTGAGCGCTATGTACGCGTGCCAGGGCACGGCCTGCGAGCCGAATTCTTGGGCACCCATGTTCTAAGAGGTCCACGTGGTACACCTACTAGCCATGCCATCGTCGCCACCGTACACTATACCGTTACTCTCGCACTCTCTGGGAAAGAAACCAATAACAACTACCTTCTTCTTTGAATTCCGCTGCTTCGCCGTCAGCAAAATTGTATAGAAATCAAACCAGAGGTTTGATTACTTCACGGATTGCTCGAATCGCCTGAAGATTTATCACTTCATTCAACAGTAATTTACACAACTGGCCATTACAATTGCTACACCAAGAAGAAATGCAGATGATAAACGGGTAGTCATTGGACAAATACACTCCTGGAAATGGAAAAAAGAACACATTGACACCGGTGTGTCAGACCCACCATACTTGCTCCGGACACTGCGAGAGGGCTGTACAAGCAATGATCACACTCACGGCACAGCGGACACACCAGGAACCGCGGTGTTGGCCGTCGAATGGCGCTAGCTGCGCAGCATTTGTGCACCGCCGCCGTCAGTGTCAGCCAGTTTGCCGAGGCATACGGAGCTCCATCGCAGTCTTTAACACTGGTAGCATGCCGCGACAGCGTGGACGTGAACCGTATGTGCAGTTGACGGACTTTGAGCGAGGGCGTATAGTGGGCATGCGGGAGGCCGGGTGGACGTACCGCCGAATTGCTCAACACGTGGGGCGTGAGGTCTCCACAGTACATCGATGTTGTCGCCAGTGGTCGGCGGAAGGTGCACGTGCCCGTCGACCTGGGACCGGACCGCAGCGACGCACGGATGCACGCCAAGACCGTAGGATCCTACGCAGTGCCGTAGGGGACCGCACCGCCACTTCCCAGCAAATTAGGGACACTGTTGCTCCTGGGGTATCGGCGAGGACCATTCGCAACCGTCTCCATGAAGCTGGGCTACGGTCCCGCACACCGTTAGGCCGTCTTCCGCTCACGCCCCAACATCGTGCAGCCCGCCTCCAGTGGTGTCGCGACAGGCGTGAATGGAGGGACGAATGGAGACGTGTCGTCTTCAGCGATGAGAGTCGCTTCTGCCTTGGTGCCAATGATGGTCGTATGCGTGTTTGGCGCCGTGCAGGTGAGCGCCACAATCAGGACTGCATACGACCGAGGCACACAGGGCCAACACCCGGCATCATGGTGTGGGGAGCGATCTCCTACACTGGCCGTACACCACTGGTGATCGTCGAGGGGACACTGAATAGTGCACGGTACATCCAAACCGTCATCGAACCCATCGTTCTACCATTCCTAGACCGACAAGGGAACTTGCTGTTCCAACAGGACAATGCACGTCCGCATGTATCCCGTGCCACCCAACGTGCTCTAGAATGTGTAAGTCAACTACCCTGGCCAGCAAGATCTCCGGATCTGTCCCCCATTGAGCATGTTTGGGACTGGATGAAGCGTCGTCTCACGCGGTCTGCACGTCCAGCACGAACGCTGGTCCAACTGAGGCGCCAGGTGGAAATGGCATGGCAAGCCGTTCCACAGGACTACATCCAGCATCTCTACGATCGTCTCCATGGGAGAATAGCAGCCTGCATTGGTGCGAAAGGTGGATATACACTGTACTAGTGCCGACATTGTGCATGCTCTGTTGCCTGTGTCTATGTGCCTGTGGTTCTGTCAGTGTGATCATGTGATGTATCTGACCCCAGGAATGTGTCAATAAAGTTTCCCCTTCCTGGGACAATGAATTCACGGTGTTCTTATTTCAATTTCCAGGAGTGTATATTACACTAGAACAGCCATGTGATTACATTTTCACGCAATTTGGATGCATAGATCCTGAGAAATCAGTACCCAGAACAACCACCTCTGGCCGTAATAACGGCCTCGATACGCCTGGGCATTGAGTCAAACAGAGCTTGGATGGCGTGTACAGGTACAGCTGCCCATGCAGCTTCAACGCGATACCACAGTTCATGAAGAGTAGTGACTGGCTTATTGTGACGAGCTAGTTGCTCGGCCACCATTGACCAGACGTTATCAGTTGGGGAGAGATCTGGAGAATGTGCTCGCCAGGGCAGCAGTCGAACATTTTCTGTATCCAGAAAGGCCCTTACAGGACCTGCAACATGCGGTCGTGCATTATCCTGCTGAAATGAATGGTTTCGCAGGGATCGAATGAAGCGTAGAGCCACGGGTCGTAACACATCTGAAATGTAACCTCCACTGTTGAAATTGCTGTTCTAATTAAAACTCTTTCTTATTATTGTTTTGTGATGTTTTGAATCGTGATGAAAGTCTTTGTGTGTTGAATGCAGCTTGCCGCTAACTTGGTGTAGTGTTTGTCTGTACAGAAGTGTAACTGTCGTCTTTATCGCTCCTTCACTCTCACGCCTGAATCAGTACAGTAAAGTCAGGGCTTCGTGGATTATGATTGGCTGATCCGTAAAAGGACAGACAAACAATTATACTACTGGAGGATTGTAAGTAATTTCTAGAATTACATTCACTCTCTCTCTCTCTATATATATAATTTATCTGTGTACAATGAAAATATATTACTTGAGATCAGCCTCGTCGAATCTCTGGTAGAGCCCCTCGTCTTAATATTCAGCGGCAGTTTTGCTAGAAAAGATCTTTACGTTTGTTATTATTATTAAGCGCTGCATTCAGTTGGGAAAATCGATCGTTTGAACAATCCGTTCAATTTACGACAGATCTAATATTTCAGATGTGGACGAAGCCTTTTTGGACGATTTGTAAAACTCATAGATTGCAGGTTCTCTTCGTCACAGCTGAAACTTCCCAATTAATTACAGGCCCAGACAATCATCAATGATTCATACAGAGAACTCATTCTTCATTCACTCTGTAATAAAATGTTCACAAACCTGATTTCAGATGAACGGTTTATATTAAATCCTTTGTTGTACAGATTCCGTTTTCTGGTATTTTAAATCTCAAGAGATTTATTTTCACAGGTTTATTATTTCTTTATGTCTCCCACTAGCGGCACAAATTTCCCTTGTTCGCTTTAATGCGAAGAAGAGTACCCAAAAACTTCTTTAACAATCCGATTTTGGAAAAATTCCCGTTCTCTCTCTCTCTCTATCCCAACTATAATAACCATGGAGCATACATATCTCTACCTCTGTTGTTCCAGAGAATAAACGTACTAGAAAACTACCTTGGCGTCGACGAGCTGTCGGCGCATATCTTACTAGAAAATCTGATCAGATACTTTTTAAACGTAAATAAATATGGATGATTTGATTAATCATTATTAATTAGTGCGTGGTAGAGGGTAATTTTCCGTGGGGATATTACACTGTCAATGCGAAAAAGAGGTGACCGAGACGTGTAACCAATGGCACCCCCCACCATCACGCCGGCTGATACGCCAGTATGGCGCTGACTAATACGCGCTTCCAATGTGCGTTCATGGCGATGTCGCCAAACACGGATGCGACCATCATGATGCTGTAAACAGAACCTGAATTCATCCGAAAAAATGACGATTTGCCATTCATGCACCCAGGTTCGTCATTGAGTACAACATCGCAGGCGTTCCTGTCTGTGATGCAGCATCAAGGGTAACCGCAGCCATGGTCTCCGAGCTGATAGTCCATGCTGCTGCAAACGTTGTCGAATTGTTCGTGCAGATGGTTGTGGTCTTGCAAACGTCCCCATCTGTTGACTCAGGGATCGATACGTGGCTGCACAATCCGTTACAGCCATGCGGATAAGATGCCTGTCATCTCGACTGCTAGTGATACGAGGCCGTTGGGATCCAGCACGGCGTTCCGTATTACCCTCCTGAACCCACCGATTCCATATTCTGCTAACAGTCATTGGATCTCGACCAACGCGAGCAGCAATGTCGCGATACGATAAACCGCAATCGCGATAGGCTACAATCCGACGTTTATCAAAGTCGGAAACTTGATGGTACGCATTTCTCCTCCTTACACGAGGCATCACGACAACGTTTCACCAGGCAACGCCGGTCAACTGCTGTTTGTGTATGAGAAATCAGTTGGAAACTTTTCTCATGTCAGCACGTTGTAGGTGTCGCCACTGGCGCCAACCTTGTGTGAATGCTCTGAAAAGCTAATCATTTGCATATCACAGCATCTTGTTCCTGTCGGTTAAATTTCGCGTCTGTAGCACGTCAACTTCTTGGTGTAGCAATTTTAATGGCCAGTAGTTTACTAATATCAGGGCTAGTATTTTAATGGCTAGTAGTGTCTCTCGTAATTGACCTTATGTTATTGAGTTATATTGGAGTTGGTAATGGACGTGGGCAGAGAAAGGGAGTAACACCGACACGTCTCAGACGGTGAATCCCACAGAACACGTCGTCTGCACGCGCCACGTGTGGTGGCGACGTGACGGGAGCGCACGCGAGCGCGCGCAGCGGGCCGGTAACTGCTCGTGCCACGGACAACTTGTGCGCCAGCCCTCGCGTGAGAGTGTTTTCTTTGAGTTACGGGCTTAGCTGGCGGCAGGGCGGCGCTGTTAAGACCCGCAGCTTAAACGCGGCTGTCGCGTGGATCTCAAGTTGTGCGTCCCCCCTAATGTCTCCCAGGCTGGTAATGGCTGCTGCCGGCAGCGGCAGGTGAGCTGAGGTGAGGTGTGGGACTACACGAGCCGGGTCTCCTATTCGCGGGGCAGACTGCTGCTGTCTCCAAGCACTGGCTTATCTTCAACAAAGTGGAGTCCAGCGCAGCGCCAAGAGGCCGCGAAACCCAGAGAGCAGCAGGTACCGTTGCCACGCCTGATGCATTATTACTACACTTCCGGATGTCATTCCATTTTTTTTTTCTTTATTGAGTTTCGATTCCCCCCGAAGGGGGCGGGCTGGCAGCAGCTTAGTATGCCGCTCTTCAGCCTACAGAATTTGTTTTAGAAAGACGAAGATAATAAATCATAAAAACAGGCGATAAAATCGGAGAATTAAATGGTAACATGGCGGAAAAAATCGTGGAACTTAAAACATAGGAAAAAGGGATGATAATGCTAATAAAATACATATGAAGCAGACAGGTAAAATAATAGACAGACAATTAAGAAACACGGCGACAGTCTGGTTTCTGTGCGCAAGAGACATAAAATTCACACCCAGCGACAGCATGATTTCTGTTCACAACACTTTGGAAAGACGAACAACACTGAACATTCACTTGAACACTGCACTAAAAAGTTGGCAAATATGACATGCCACAGCCGAGGGCAGGTGGGGGGAACCCGGACAGATGATGGGAAAATAAAAAGGGGGTAAGGAGAGGAAAAACGAAGGGGGGGAATGGGGGGAAAAGGAGCTGATGGAGGATGAGACCCTATAAGAGGGGGGGGGGGCTGCTGGGCAGACGCGACAGGGAGTGGGGAAGGCAGAGGAGGGGAATACAAAAGGACTCCGGGGGGGGGGGGGGATATGTCATTCGAGACAGTTCCGCACTAATTTCAAATGAAAAAAAAGCACGAGCGTGCTGAATATCAGACCAACTGTGTCACTGAGGAGTTTCTAGCAAACACATGCCAGGATGTCATTCTCGACAGAGACAAATATTCAGGCTTATCACGGTATACAGAATGACCAAAAAGTCCGTTAACATTCGAAAGTACACTAATGCTCGTGATAATGCAGACAGAGAGGTAAAAAATTGTCACGAATTCCTCAAATAACGTGCGGTTTTATTGAAAGCTGCCAACAGATGGCGCTGGAGAGCCACACATCAGTGACTCCGTCTGCATGACGCCGTAAGCGTGACGGGTGGCGAAGAACGCCGATATGTTACAGAATACCATCATCCCTAGCCTGGCTGATAAATATCTGCTTTTAAGTAGGATGGTGCTGCACCCAATTTTGCTAAAAGTGTGAAAGATATTTTTCACGTATCATTTGGCGAGGACCGCGTGCTGAGACGCCACTTCCGACACGCTTGCCCTCCTAGGTCCCAGGCCTCAGTCTGTGTGATTATTGGTTGTGGACTTACCAGAAGTCGCAAGTCGCGATCGTCCGACCTCATTAGGTTTCTCACCATACCTTCTGATGTACATGTACAGTGCTATTCACAGCACTGCCCTTCGGCTACAGGTATTATTGATGAATGATGGCCGACATGTTGAGCGTTTGTTATAAAGTGCATCGTCTTTGGTAAAAATCAGTTGCTATGCAAATTTTGTATTATATGAAGCGGCATCTGTTGGTCATTTTGTGAATTTTTATCGTTTCAATAAAACTCCATGTTATTTCAAGAATGTGTATAAATTTTTACCTTTCTACCTACATTACACCGTAAACTACTGAATTTTGAAATGTCAGCAGACTATTTGGGTCACTCTATATAAACGTGCCCCAGTGGATGACGTCTGAAGTTTCATACGGCTTTTCACGAATAATGGTGTTGTATGTAGAGAAGCCTCAAAGCTAAAATTCAAACATTTTGACGGACATACTGGGGAGGAGGATATAAGATCAACATCAACAAAAGCAAAACGAGGATAATGGAATGTAGTCGAATTAAGTCGGTGATGCTGACGGAATTAGATTAGGAAATGAGACACTTAAAGTAGTAAAGGAGTTTTGCTATTTAGCCGGCCGCGGTGGTTAGCGGTTCTGGCGCTGCAGTCCGGAACCGCGGGACTGCTACGGTCGCAGGTTCGAATCCTGCCTCGGGCATGGGTGTGTGTGGTGTCCTTAGGTTAGTTAGGTTTAAGTAGTTCTAAGTTCTAGGGGACTTATGACCTAAGATGTCGAGTCCCATAGTGCTCAGAGCCATTTTTTTTTTTTGCTATTTGGGGAGCAAAATAACTGATGATGGTCGAAGTAGAGAGGATATAAAATGTAGACTGGCAATGGCAAGGAAAGCGTTTCTGAAGAAGAGAAATTTGTTAACATCGAGTATAGATTTAAGTGTCAGGAAGTCGTTTCTGAAAGTATTGGTATGGAGTGTAGCCATGTATGGAAGTGAAACATGGACAATAAATAGTTTGGACAAGAAGAGAATAGAAGCTTTCGAAATGTGGTGCTACAGAAGAATGTTGAAGATTAGGTGGGTAGATCACGTAAGTAATGAGGAGGTATTGAATAGGATTGGGGAGAAGTTTGTGGCACAACTTGACTAGAAGAAGGGATCGGTTGGTAGGACATGTCCTGAGGCATCAAGGGATCACAAATTTAGCATTGGAGGGCAGCGTGGAGGGAGACCAAGAGATGAATACACTAAGCAGGTTCAGGAGGATGTAGGTTGCAGTAGGTACTGGGAAATGAAAGAGCTTGCACATGATAGATTATCATGGAGAGCTGCATCAAACCAGTCTCAGGACTGAAGACCACAACAACAACAACTGGGGAGGCGAAGCCAGACCACGCTGGTTTCGTTGTTCTAAGGATTCGGGTGTTTCAGCTTCGTTTCGAGGTGCCTTTCAACTCTTCGGCACATCTTGGAAAAATGACAGCTGTTCACAAGACATACCATGTGTTAAATAGTGTCCAACAGATTAAGATCGAACTGTCCAAACACCTGCTACCCTATTTGCTGGTAGGTGTTGTGCGAGCCATTGTTATGTATGATGGCTGACTACAGTCAGGTGCAGGATCTGGACAAGAAAGCTATGTCAGGTCCGACTGTCTCTGTCGCCATTTGCTCCAGATCGCTACTGGGATGCAGCATCCAAAGCGACAATCACTTCTTTACCAGAGACCTATGCTTTGACCATGTGCAACCTAGATGCATCACTTCAGGATGCACTTCTTCTCTCACATGAGGGACGACAGCGTGGACGAGACCCCACTGCCACCATCTCCTTTGCCAGTGACGAGAGCAACAACTCTCCAGAGCTTGATGAAAGGTCTTCCCACTGCGATGGATACAGAACCAATTGTGATGCCTACTTCTGCTTTCCTTCAGTTGGACACAGCAATAGATGATTAACGACCACATTATGACATGGAACAGCACCTGTGTAACCAGCAATCCCCCTGAAAACAGAAGAAGCGAAGTTGAACGTCCTCTGACGACACACTTCTTCACATGGCATCATGGATTGTGGACCAGGTACCAGATAGTGATCATTTGAGTGCCCTGACGTTAGGAGTGGCCGCTCCCGATGTCCCATCTGGAGAGTGGTCTTTCCACCACCTGCGATAGCGATGGAGGAAGGTTCTCCGGATCCCACTGCGACAGCTTCCCCACTCCACACTTTAATGGGCGCGACAGTTGATCTCTTGGGTAGATGATGTTGACAATGAAACAGAACAGGATGCTTGCTCACCTGTCGGGGAATTTTCCCATGGTGGCGCCTGACCTAGCTTCCACCCAATTATAGCAGCCACAGTGGCTTCACTGGGTGTTTCACGCCAGCCTGACATATCTGTAATAGGCGGAACAATCCACAACACTACCACATCGTGATGATGAATCTGGCCACTAGTCAGGGTCCACAAGAATTGGCATTCTTTAGAAACACCATTTACACTGCTGATGTCGACATTGCCCTCCTCCAAGAAGTGATCGTGGCTGATTTCTATGCTCCCACCGGTTACATGGCCCACATCTCCCATGCCTCTGACAACAATAGCAGAGTGGCCATCCTCCTCTGTGCAGGGCCTCCCTGTTTGGCGCCTGTCTCCTAAATGTATAAGCACTGTCCAGCTCCAGTTGACGTCTCGAACGACACACATCCTTTGCTGACGAGGAATGCCACTTTTTGAGGATCCCTTGAGTGACATGGTCCTCTGTGGGGCCTACTGATGAACTCCCCCAACATTCCTAGTGAGTGGCCCTCTCTGTCATCATGAAAAAAAAAAATGGCTCTGAGCACTATGGGACTTAACAGCTGTGGTCATCAGTCCCCTAGAACTTAGAACTACTTAACCCGAACCAACCTAAGGACATCACACACATCCATGCCCGAGGCATGATTCGAACCTGCGACCGTAGCAATCGCGTGGTTTCGGACTGCGCGCCCAGAACCACGAGACCACCGCGGCCGTCATCATCAAACAACTTCAGCTTATCGACACATGGACATTTCCACGCCCGGGTTCCCGGGTTCGATTACCGGCGGGGTCAGGGATTTTCTCTGCCTCGGGCATGGATGTGTGTGATGTCCTGAGGTTAGTTAGGTTTAAGGAGTTCTAAGTTCTAGGGGACTGATGACCATCGATGTTAAGTCCCATAGTGCTCAGAGCCATTTGAAACATTTTTTTTGACACATGGACAAACCCTAATGGCACCCACATAGGTTTCACATACTATGTGGTGCACTCGTCCAGACACCTTAACCATATCTACCTCAAACATTTCCTTGCTGGCAGCACTCGATATGGCAGAGTTTGGCCTCTGATTTCCTCTGATCACTAGGCCCACATCTGCAATGTCACCCTTGCCCATCAACGGGTGTGACAAAATCGTGGTCTGCGGAGGTTACATGTTGATCACCTGACTGCCCATGACTGCTGACAAATCGTCGAGGACGCGTGGGCACTCTATCGTTGACGTCGCTGCATCTACACAGGTACCCTATCCTGGTGGCTATTCTGCATGAAACAGGCTCTAGGCAGGTCATTGCTGGGATATGGCAAAGCGTCAAGGCTTGGCATGCAAGAACCTCGGACTTTCATTACATGATCCTACATGACTGCACTTCCATGGCATTCTCTCCCAGCTGTCAGGTGATAGTGAATCATGCTAAAGTACGGGTCACTGCACTTATACAACACTTGGAAGGGCTCTCATAGGTCCTGCACCCATGACTAAACAGGGTGGTCCATTGATAATGACTGGGCCAAATATCTCACGAAATAAGCATCAAACGAAAAAACTACAAAGAACGAAACTCGTCTATCTTGGAGGGGGAAACCAAATGGCGCTATGGTTGGCCCGCTAGATGGCGCTGCCATAGGTAAAACGGATATCAACTGCGTTGTTTTAAATATTTTTATTACATATTCGTATAGTACGTAAAGAAATATGAATGTTTTAGTTGGACCACTTTTTTCGCTTTGTGATAGATGGCGCTATAATAGTCACAAGCGTATAAGTACTTGGTATCACGTAACATTCCGCCAGTTAGGACAGTATTTGCTTCGTGACACATTAACCGTGTTAAAATGGACCGTTTACTAATTACGGAAGATGTCGATATCGTGTTGATGTATGGCTATTGTGATCAAAATGCCCAACGGGCGTGTGCTATGTATGCTGCTCGGTATCATGGACGACATCATCCAAGTGTCCGGACCGTTCACCGGATAGTTATGTTATTTAAGGAAATAGGAAGTGTTCAGCCACATGTGAAACGTCAACCACGATCTGCAACAAAAATGATGATGCCCAAGCAGGTGTTTTAGCTGCTGTCGCAGCTAATCCGCACATCAGTAGCAGACAAATTGCGCGAGAATCGGGAATCTCAAAAACGTCGGTGTTGAGAATGCTACATCATCATCGATTGCACCCGTACTATATTTCTATGCACCAGGAATTGCATGGCAACGACTTTGAACGTCGTGTGCAGTTCTGCCACTGGGCACAAGAGAAATTACTTGACGATGACAGATTTTTTGCACGCGCTCTATTTAGCGACGAAGCGTCATTCACTAACAGCGGTAACGTAAACCGGCATAATATGCACTATTGGGCAACGGAAAAACCAAAATGGCTGCGACAAGTGAAACAACAGCGACCTTGGCGGGTTAATGTATGGTGCGGCATTACGGGAGGAAGGATAATTGGCCCCCATTTTATGGATGGCAATATAAATGGTGCAATGTATGCTGATTTCCTACGTAATGTTCTACCGATGTTACTACAAGATATTTCACTGCATGACAGGATGGTGATGTACTTCGAACATAATGGATGTCCGGCACATAGCTCGCGTGCGGTTGAAGCGGTATTGAATAGCATATTTCATGACAGGTGGAGTGGTCGTCGAAGCACCATACCATGACCCTCATGTTCACCGGATCTGACGTCCCTGGATTTCTTTCTGTGGGGAAAGTTGAAGTATAATTGCTATCGTGATCCAGCCACAACACCTGACAACATGCGTCACCGCATTGTCAATGCATGTGCGAACATTACGGAAGGTGAACTACTCGCTGTTGAGAGGAATGTCGTTACACGTATTGCCAAATGCATTGAGGTTGACGGACATCATTTTGAGCATTTATTGCATTAATGTGGTATTTACAGGTAATCACGCCGTAACAGCATGCGTTCTCAGCGATGATAAGTTCACAAAGGTACATGTATAACATTGGGACAATCGAAGTAAAATGTTCAAACGTAACTACGTTCTGTATTTTAATTTAAAAAACCTACCTGTTACCAACTGTTCGTCTAAAATTGTGGATCATATGTTTGTGACTATTACAGCGCCATCTATCACAAAGTGAAAAAAGTGGTCCAACTAAAACATTGATATTTCTTTACGTCCTACACGAATATGTGATGAAAAATGGGGGTTCCTATTTAAAAAATCCGTTTGACCTATGGCAGCGCCATCTAGCGGGCCAACCATAGCGCCATCTGGTTTCTCCCTTCAATCTAGACAAGTTTCATTCTTTGTAGTTTTTTCGTTTGACGCATATTTCGTGAGATATTTGACCTGGTCACGATCAATGGACCATCCTGTATGCCTCATGAAACGCCATCAGTGAACTACCTCCAGACAAAACGCCAGCGTCATCGTCTAGCTCTCATACGCAACATCACTGACGTAGAAGGAAGACGATATACTACAGAATGCGCCGTTTGTTACGGTTTCCACTCCTGCTTCAACTGGTTCTACACTGCCGTCCCACATCCCCTGGTCTTAATTAAGGAAGTAGTGGCACTCACGATAAACATATCAGAGAATGTAGCTCAAGAACTTCAGGAAGACATGACCATGGATGAAGTCCTAGACACTGTCAATGTGGAAGCTGCCACTAAGTCCCTAAGACCTGATGGCCTCCCCCTCCAATTTTACAGCGGTTTCAGCATTCTGTTGGTACTTGCACGTCCATCTTTTGTGAACTGATTTCCCCAACAACGATGATCCAAGCCACCTTCCTTTATGGGGTCATTATCCCAGTCCTTAAATCGCGTGGGCGATCGTGGATATACAGGGTGTTACAAAAAGGTACGGCCAAACTGTCAGGAAACATTCCTCACACACAAATAAAGAAAATATGTTATGTGGACATGAGTCCGGAAACGCTTAATTTCCATGTTAGAGCTCATTTTAGTTTCGTCAGTATGTACTGTACTTCCTCGATTCACCGCCAGTTGGCCCAATTGAAGGAAGGTAATGTTGACTTCGGTGCTTGTGTTGACATGCGACTCATTGCTCTACAGTACTAGCATCAAGCATATCAGTACGTAGCATCAACAGGTTAGTGTTCATCACGAACGTGGTTTTGCTGTCAGTGCGATGTTTACAAATGTGGAGTTGGCAGATGCCCATTTGATGTATGGATTAGCACGGAGCAATAGCCGTGGCGCGGTACGTTTGTATCGATTTCCAGAACGAAGGTGTCCCGACAGGAAGACGTTCGAAGCAATTGATCGGCGTCTTAGGGAGCATGGAACATTCCAGCCTATGACTCGCGACTGGGGAAGACCTAGAACGACGAGGACACC
This sequence comes from Schistocerca nitens, assembly GCF_023898315.1. NCBI lineage: Eukaryota > Metazoa > Arthropoda > Insecta > Orthoptera > Acrididae > Schistocerca > Schistocerca nitens. The sequence goes on from NC_064614.1 coordinate 439,936,837, forward strand.
TGCAATGGACGAGGCAATTCTTCGTGCAGTTGACGATAACCCTAATGTCAGCGTCCGAGAAGTTGCTGCTGTACAAGGTAACGTTGACACGTCACTGCATAGAGAGTGCTACGGAAGAACCAGTTGTTTCCGTACCATGTACAGCGTGTGCAGGCACTATCAGCAGCTGATTGGCCTCCACGGGTACACTTCTGCGAATGGTTCATCCAACAATGTGTCAATCCTCATTTCAGTGCAAATTTTCTCTTTACGGATGAGGCTTCATTCCAACGTGATCAAATTGTAAATTTTCACAATCAACATGTGTGGGCCGACGAGAATCCGCACGCAATTGTGCAATCACGTCATCAACACAGATTTTCTGTGAACGTTTGAGCAGGCATTGTTGGTGATGTCTTGATTGTGCCCCATGTTCTTCCACCTACGCTCAATGGAGCACGTTATCATGATTTCATACGGGATACTCTACTTGTGCTGCTAGAACATGTGCCCTTACAAGTACGACACAACATGTGGTTCGTGCACGATGGAGCTCCTGCACATTTCAGTCGAAGTGTTAGTACGCTTCTCAACAACAGATTCGGTGACCGATGGATTGGTAGAGGCGGACCAATTCCATGGCCTCCACGCTCTCCTGACCTCAATCCTCTTGACTTTCATTTATGAGGGCATTTGAAAGCTCTTGTCGAAGCAACCCCGGTACCAAATGTAGAGACTCTTCGTGCTCGTATTGTGGACGGCTGTGATACAATACGCCATTCTCCAGGGCTGCATCAGCGCATCAGGGATTCCATGCGAAGGAGGGTGGATGCATGTATCCTCGCTAATGGAGGACATTTTGAACATTTCCTGTAACAAAGTGTTTGAAGCCACGCTGATACGTTCTGTTCCTGTGTGTTTCCATTCCATGATTAATGTGATTTGAAGACAAGTAATAAAATGAGCTCTAACATGGAAAGTAAGCGTTTCCGGACACATGTCCACATAACATAACGATAACAGCAGTTGTATTAGTAGATTCAGGCGCAGACCATCATTGGAAGAGGAGAGACAGATTGTATGGCTGACAGATGAAATATGTACGAACACTTTTACAATGCGAATTCTTCAGCATTTGTTAGATGCCTACAATCGAAGGAAATACAAGCAGCAGTACATTCCTACAGCTATTTCACTCAATAATCGCTGAAAGATATTTAGAAAGAAAATTTATAAATATCATGTACGTGATAATGCATGATATAAATAAATTTATACAAAATTCTCTTAGAATTGAGAATTACCTGCCGGCACTGGGCATTGAGTCTATGTCATCCGTATGGCTGTCGGACACGATGACCGACCAGATACAACGTATTGCTAATCACTAAATTGTTAACAAATGGTCCACTTAAATGTTAAGTTTTTATCTTGCATCACTTTCCAACAGTTCCTATTCTGCCATATCGCCACATTTGCTTATACTGGGAAACTACGGAAATGTCTACGGGGTATTAGCTTCTGAATCTTAAACAGGGGGGAGGTGCCTACTGTTCGCGGGAGAGGTGCGTTATGGGGTGGCCGCCGTAGTCTAATCCTAGTAGCGGCGAACTGTAGCGCAGAGCAGGTATGCGTGTAGCCGTGAAAGCGGTCCTGACCTGCGCTCATAAGAGGCCCTCCCCCGACATCCACCTCCCTGCACGCTGTGGCAATTTGGACGGCGGCTGGCGGCGTGCCGGAGCCATTCGGCCACATTAGCGGAATTTCCCCCGGGCGCGCTACTGCGCCGAAAAATGGTCTCCGCCGGCGCCTCGGAATTATCTCTAAACTCGCCGCTTTCCGCTGCACACCGGCCGATAATGCCTGCCGGCCGCAGTATCATGAATACCGAAGGCTCTCCCCAGCCTGCTCGGCTGATTGAGGAGAGGCAACGAAAATCGGCGACCCGAATAAAAGTTCTACTAAATACTTGCGTCGATGGTCTCTCGATCATTGCGACTTTTTGGCAACTTAAACAGGAGGAGCATTAGGCCTTAGTTGAAACGTGGGCATTTAGAAAATTCCCCTTGAAATAAATTGTTCTGTACTAGATTATGAGCACCGGGGGGAATCTGGAACTCTACACTTTGCGTGAAGGGAAATTGGGCACTCACTTCCCAAAGGTATAAAATAAACGTTTAGTTACATTCATACTAAATGAGAAATTTTTGTAACTATGACATTTTAAAATCAATGCAGCACACAGTGTCTTAAATTATTCATACGATTTCATAAGGCTATATGTCCTACAAGTATGAAGACAGACACTTTGCTTGAATTTCAGTTCACGCTTAGCATTACAAAATATTTATTTTCGAAAGAACCTTCCGATTTAACTGTGGCATATGTATTACATCGATGCACACACACCCTCGAGGCACTTTTTTCCTTTCGCAAATGTTCAACATGCGCTGCAAACGATAGACAAACACGTCCCATTCTTTTGCGAGCGTGTTGGAGTGACTGCTTCTGGATCTTAAGCAGCGGGGAGCTGTCTACTGCTCGCAGAGAAGCACGTCTGAGGGCAGTCGCCGTGGTCTAATCCTAGAAGTGGTGTTGCCGCAATTCAATCAAAGTTGTTCGCAGGGTAGGCACATAGGGGGAGTCCTTCACATACCATCTCAAAAGAAATCGCATGCCGTGCCATCAGATGACCTTGAAGGTCTATACTGCAATGCTAGTGCTATCGTCGAATGCTTTGAGCTGTACGACGTGGAGAGCCATGCTCTCGAAGAACGTAACGTTGCGCAGTTGTAACTGAACTGCACGTGTTGGAACGGAGAGCGCAAAACGCCTGGTCTTGCTCTACGAACTTTGTATGTAACAGACGAACGGGAGAGCGAGCGAGGCAGAACCCTACCGGCAACCCCATGAGTCAGGAACTTCTACACCTGCATACATACTCCGCAAACCATCGTAATGTGTGTGGCGTTGGGTACTTTGTACCACTACTAGTTATTTGCTTTCCTGTTCCACTCGCAGATACAGCAAGGGAAAAATGACTATCTGTATGGCTCCGTATTAGCCCTAATTTCTAGTGTCTTGTCTTGGTGGTCCTCACGCGAAGTGTATGTTGATGGCAGTAGAATCGATCTGCAGACATCTCCAAATGCCGGCTGTCTAAGTTTTCACAAAAGTGTTCCTCGAAAAGAACATCGTCTTCCCTCCAGGGAATCCCATTTAAGTTCCCAAAGTATCTCAGTAGTGCCTGCATGTTGTTAGAACCTGCATCCGAATACCTCCAATGCCTTCCTTTAATCTGACACATCCCAAACGCTCGAACACTACTCAATAATAGGTGGCACTAGCGTCCTATATGCAGTCTCCTTTGCACATGAACCACACTTTCCCAAAATTTTCCCAATAAACTGAAGTCTCCCATTCGCATTCTCTTCCGCAGTCCTCAGAAGCTCGTTCCATTTCATATAGCTTTGCAACGTTATGTCCATATATGTAAATGACTGTGTCTAGCAGGACAGTACTAATGCCATTTCCGAACATTATGGGTTTGCTTTTCCTATTCATCCGGATTAACCTACTTTTTCCACTTCTAGAGCTAGGTGCCTTTATCACATCAACTAGAAATTTTGCCTAACTTGTTGCGTATTCTCCTACAGACAGTCAACTTCGACACCTTCCCGTACAGCACAGCATCATCAGCAAAAAACTGGAAATTTCTGCTCACCCTGTTCGCCAAATCATATATGTATATAAAAAATAATGTCGGTCGAATGACACTTCCCTGGGGCACTGCTAACTTGAAACTGGCGTCAAAGTAAGCTTTTAGTGTCGATTCATAAGACTGACATTTACCCCAAGTTTCTTTTTCCACTCTTGTAAAAGTCATACTCTGAAGTCGGATTCATGTATTGAGACACCATGTTTATTATGTTATATTTACTGTATTAATATTGCAGTGTAATTGTAATGTGTAGTGCTGTTTAGAACTGCGGCACTCCAAGATGAGAAGTGAGGAACAGTAATCAGAGTCCCCAAGGCTCCCGTCCCTCACAAGGCTAATGTTACTCTATCAGTTCGGTCAGCGTTCTTAACCAAATAACCTGACATATATCAAAAACAAAGAAGCACTGTAACATAAGCTAAAATAACTCCTGGTGTAATGCGGTCTCCTAATAAACTTGTTACATCAGTAATACGTAGTGGTAAATTTGTAAGAAACAATATTTTATTATGTGTTCTGCACCACTACTTGCAAAGCAGAATAAGGAAAGCTTTTCTCACTCTGACCCTTCTACTCCAACACGTCAAGCATGTGCCAACAGAAATGGGACAGAACACTCACTACATATACCCTTTATCTCTCTCTCTCTCTTTCCACGTTTCTCAATTGGAGACGCGTTACCTTGTCATTTGCTGTTAGTTGAGGGGTCGTCATGTGTACGCCATCTATCAGCATATTTTTTTTTTTTTTTGCATTTTCGTGTTTCTGCTATTTTCGAACTGTCCCTGGAAACAGGTACAAGAGTGGTGCTGCTGAAAAATACATATTAATTCCACACAGCAAATGAAACAAAAATTTGCTGTCATGCTGAATATACAATGAAGGACTCAGTATAATAGCAAGGCGTTGACAAAGATTTTATACTGCTCTACGTGTTTACGTAACTTGCATACTGGCAATAAAAGTGCCTTCCATGGTGTACTGTTAAGAAAACCATGTAAAATCACGAAAGAAAAAGAATACCGCCGACACTTAATGTAAAAAAAAAAAGGATAAAAATACGAGAATAATACTAGCAACTTTTAATAATGACGACAGCAATTTTAAGCTGTTGTAAAATACTGGAATCAAATAAGCTCAAGAGGCCATATATGGGTGCCATTCGTATTATTACGAGTGTATGGTGACTTATTGTAGATGCTGAACATCAATTTACTCCTGCATAACAAAAGGTGGTTCCCGATAGGTGCCCACTTTGGGTTGTTTGAACATACTGACACAATCTCTGATTTTCTGACTTGGGACTTAATGAGCATGTGGCATTTCATTACAGATATGTGCCAACAAAAATGGGACAGAACCCTCGCAACATATATACTACCTCTATAGCATTTTTAAGTGTAGATTGTGGCGATTCACTGATATGTAGCCGATTCTGGGCTCTATACGAGGTTGCAAGATGACAGTTTGGTTGTCAGTTGATGCAGTCGACATATGTTTTGTCATGGCAATGACCATAATATTCTTATTGGAAATTTACTGGAGAGACCCTGTCTATTTACCATTTATAATTTACTGCTCTCTTTGTAGAGGTCTTTTACCTCCTGAAGGTAATGTGAACATGTTGCTCACTGGACTTTGAGTGCTGCGATGGCATCTAACGGCTACAGCTGTGTAAATGCTCTTCCTAACAGCATCCCATAGGAGCAAATCAGTTACGACGTTGCCTGACACTGCTCGTACCTTAGGTACTTGGGCTGTGCATGGCTCTGTTTAAAAACAATAGTTCGACGTAGTCATCGGATCAAGCCGTGCATGTCTGTTTTCATGCCCTGCAGCTAATTCGCTGCAAATATAACCTGTAGTTGTGATCCTGCGGACAAATAGTATATGCATTGGTTAGAACTGCTAGTTATTCTCGTACATAGAAGTTTAAAATAAAGATAAATGAATAATTTTATAAAAAGGATTCTACTCTAAAGTCTGTAATTGATGTAGATGACAGAGAAATGCGTTGAGTAATGTTTATTCAAGAAAGCACACCTCAAATAAACGAGAAGTGTTCCTACGATACTCACTTAAAAGACTGACACGAAATATACCCTTACGAAATCAAGTAAAGCGCGTTGAGAGCGTTTCAACAATGGAATAAAAATCCCCATACTGATTAGTCATTCAAGACTCGTGAAAACTGAGTCCATTTCGTAATCACCATACGCAAACATTCAATTGCTCAAAACAGTTGAGACTTTATCGTGATGCTTCAAAAATTAACACACACGATCCAAAGTATAGTAACACATACTCTGTCCATTCTCAGTGCCATAAATCAAGTGGCAAAAGTTATTTTCCTTATGTGGATAAGGCTCTTCCAAAGTTAGAAAATTGTTGCGACTGTTCACTGCCCAAAATCAATTACCTATACCATTGAATCATGCACATTGCCATAGGCAGGTCTGCCTTCTTCCAATACTCCAATAAGGTGTCCAGAATCGCCCACTTGAGCTCTTCACTCGAAAACGCCCTGTTCCCGCTTGACTCCTGTAGTGTTTCGCTACTGTCTGCTTTTCCATTGGCTGAAGGCTGTCCCCACCAAAAATACTTCGTTTTTACGTGCTAAAGACATTATCTGACTCGACTACTTTCCAGCATTATATTGATATAACAATATTTCAATGAAAGAAATGTTGTAAACCTTCGTTTACATCCGAACATTTACAATAAATACAAGTAAAAGTTGGTTCACATATAAAGAAGCCAATATTATGGCGCAAGTGTACTCATGTTAAATGACAACAGATTCTTGCTGAATATTATTTAAACAGTTCCTTACGCCTTCTTAACACAAACGTCTTTTGATTCGCTTCTCGTAGTATTGTCGGCTAACATGTCCGATTGACCGTGTTCCAATTAGCACAGTTTTAATAGCTCTTGCAATCAACATTTGAATAAAGTTATTGGCAAAATAATAAACTGAGCATTAAATGATTACACAAGTACATTGAAATATGAGCTACTGATGCTGTATTCATTAGCTGTGTAAATCTGGAGAATATGATGCTCTGACAAACATTTGCGTAACGAAAAAGATATTAAAGACGTCGTAAGTCAATAAATAAAATAGATACATGCACGTAACTTTCAGGGATGATAGCTATAGTGCAATACTATCATCTGATATAATGTTTGTTGATATCATGTGAAGCATTTAAAAGTCTTTGAGTGGTTCTGTGTGAAAACGTTTATTCACTGTGAAATATTAACTTCTATAGTTTTAACACTATTTAAATATTGTTGTGTCCCTGGATGTGCCTCATTTATCTGATATCACTGCTCTACATGTATTAAGATTTGCATTAAGGCCATGTGAGCGACAGCCATCAGAATTCCTTATGCTGTTTTTTTCCCTACTTATGGCAACCCTGCTATTCACTGTACCAGGACTTGCTCGTACTGGTCGCCTAGCTGGAAGGTGGAACTTGGGTAGTGCACCCTCAGGATGGCCCATTAGCTCGCCTAAATACGTATGACGTTACACTGTAGAAGATCTTCTGACTATTGTCACTGTAATCATCAATAACCAAGTTATTACTCCTGAAAGTGTAGTAACATGACTCTAAGTACGATATGAACATAACCGGCGCTGTTTGACAGCTCTCACATTCAATTTGCCTTCGCCGTGAAGCTTAGACGAAACGCAGACAACCACCTTTAAACCTATTGTTTGATGCATAGAAACTAATGGCGGACGCCGTAATTTACGTGTGCGGCCGGATGAAACATTATGGTATGCCAAATCACTTTGAAGACAACACTGCACACCCATTTGTAACACATCCCCTCAAAAGGCACACAAAACATACGCAACTGTAGCATTAATTTAAAAGAAAGAGTTAGTTTAAGTAAAACAAAAATACTTATAATTAATGGTGGGTCAAAGAAGCTGCATCGAAAGTTAATAGTTCACTACAAGAAATTTTATTTATGTAGCAAGAGTTAAGGAAGAGTAAGAAAATAGTTTTATAACGAAACAAACGATTTACCATCTGAACTGGTGAATCCTGTTAGTCTTTAACTAAGGAGAGCGCACTTTCACTGCAGCTTATCAGTTCATTGCTGGAGAGACGTAACGATAGCGGCTCGTAATACTGCAGACGAAGTTATGACAGCAAGTCAGTTTGCCGTATTTCCAAGGCGAAATGTGCTGCTGAAGTCTCATCTTGGTTAGGCTACAAAGTCATCCGCAGCGACGTGAACAGGCCACTGGCTGAATAGACGTAACTGTTGGTGATACTCCGGCAGGTTTAGCATGTACATGTTCGTTACTCGTTAGAGGCGCCTAGTTCTCGTTTCAGTATTTTATACACTGTTCGTTATAATTTCTGTCCGTGATATAACTGTTCGTCATGTTTGCATATAGTCCGATGACCTCGCAGTTTGGTCTCTTCCCCCAAGCAACCCACGGTTGCATATGACTACCGCGACCCGAACTCACTGTCAGTAAAACCGTTCTTACAGCTGACCTACAATTGTAACTATGTTCAACGCAGCAGTTATGGCTTAAAGCACTCGGATGTTCATCAACAAGACAAAGATGTTGCACAGTTTTATGGAGCCATATCTCTCGCGACGCGGTTACGTGTGAAAGCAGTTTCGCTCACACAGTAGCATTAACTAATGTCCACTCGGAAAGCGTCGTCAATATCAGTTGAGAAAGTCTTTTTACAAATGCTCAAACGGTACTATCTTTCCGTTCGTAATGATCATTTCAGTTTTCATTACGCACTGCGACAGTAATCCGAATCGACAGTCGAAAAGTTCCAGAATTCACTGTATCGGCAAGTTTATGCATTTCAGATCAACAATGCGCATCCCACCATATTGCCGCACTCAATATCTCTGACTTTCCCACTTTGTATATCGCTGCTCTTCTGCGGTTTCGATACCGCCCTCGGTACTCTCACGCCCACGGTCCACATAGCGGTTCCCCACATCACAGTTAATATTACAAATGCTAACAAAATAAACAAAAGAATTTAAAGTCATTTCATATTGATGCGCCAACAAGAAAATAGAGTTATATATTAGAGAAAGGAAAATAAATTGCAGCTACGTTTCAACATCGTTTCCAAACACAACTACTCCACACCATCAAAGATAAGAGCACTTAGTCCAAGAAAACAAAAAAGAGAAAAAAATCTATCACTAGTGGCTATAACTTCACAGCTTTCAAATTATATATTCAAGGCCAATAATTCCATTAATTTATCGTTGTGTTCTGAAAGCAGTTCAATAGCTCTAACCGCTGAATCAATATCCATAGTATTTATGTACTTCCTAACTTTTCCTGATCATCATCACTATATAGTTTCAGTGACAATAGGGTCAAGTTAATGTTTTCATGGCTATGGGGTGGTGGCTGGAAGGGCATCCGACCACCCCTTTCCACTAACCTTGCCAAATCCGTTACAACAATGCCGACCCTGCGTCAGCGCGGGACATGGCACCAGTGAAAGAAAGAAAGAACTGTAGCAATAACAAAGCCCAACGTTGCAGCTTCTGAGCCAAGCATAGCGTAACTGTTTTGGATGGATGAAACAAAGACTAAGGTGGCGTATAGTCCGTCACTAGGTAAAACCTCCGACCGAACAGATAATGGTGAAAATTTGTCACGCCATACATAATAGCGAGCGCTTCCTTCTCGATTTGGGAATAGTTACATTGAGTCTGTCCTGTGAACAAAATCTGTGCGAGACCACATCTCCTATCCTGTGCGAAGAAGTGTCCTCTGCCAAAACCAGAGGCTTAGCGCGAACGAACTGTAAAAGTCATTCGTCACTCAAAAAGGCATTTCTAAGTTTCGGGAACGGACCCTGACACTCTTTGGTCCAAACAAAAGTTACAGTTCTCTGGGGCAAACGATGCAGCGGAGCCGCTGTCAGGGCTGCATTTGGTATGAACCGGATATAATGTGTCAGCGTTCAGATAACCGACTGCAGTTCCGTTGCGTTCTGCGGGGCAATGTGAGTAAAGGGCATGAACTACTTGGCTATTAAGAAAATTGCCTAAGTACTGAATTTCAGTCTGAAAAAAAGGCACATTTGTCCAGACGACACTTCAAACTTACAGCTGAAAGTACTTGAAAAAGTGTACGAAGGTTACTGACATGTTCCTCCGGTGTACATCCTGACACCACAATATCGTCCAAGTAATTTGAGCAGAATGGAACTTTTGCAGTAAACTGTTCTAAGTAGCGTTGGAATATGGCAGGCGCGGAAGCGCTGCCAAAGCGTAAGTAAAAAAAAAAAAAAAAAAAAAAAAAAAAATTGAGCAACCCTAAACAAGTGTTGACCACGAACACTTCCTGAGACTCCTTATCTAGTTAAATTTGCAAATACGCATCACGTAAGTAAGTTTCTGAAAAATAACGGCCTGCAACAAGTATGTTCATTAATTCCTCAGGGCGAGGCAATGGATACGTATCAATTATTGTTTGTGTGGATTTAAAGTCAACACAAAGACGAAATTTTCCAGTAGGCTTTGTTAAGATGGCTAAGGGAGAAGCCCATTGACTAGCTTAGATAGTAGCAATAACTCCACTGTCTTGCCATTCATTAAGTTCACTTGCAACTTCGACTCTAAGTGCATGAGGGACGAAACGCCTCCGAAAAAAGTTTGGTTGCGTATTGTCCTTCTCTGTAACGTTTGCCAAGAAATTATTTGCTCTGCCAAGCCCTTCGGAAAATACATCAGGGAACTCCTCAGGCAAATGAGTAACACTGCCTTTTTGGTTGAAAGCACAAACAGGAAGTTTGCCTGAATACGAAAACCAAACAAATCGAATGAATCTAACACAAAAATATATTAACAGTGTTGCGAACGCAAAATTGTAAATGTCACTGTTTCGGTGTGAGACCGGAATGTGTCAGGCACACTGCTTGTACTAAGTACTGGAATCTTCTGGCCGTTACACGCAGTAAGTTGTATGCAACACTTTGTCAACTGTTGTGAGCCCAACTTTTCATAAGCGGTACGATTAAGTAATGAACGGAAGCCCCAGCGTCTCACTGAAGTCGCACACAGCGCCCAGCAATGACTAAGTTCACAAATAGTTTGACTGTCGTTGCACAGAATGGGCGGGGTGAAGGCACAACCTCAACTTGGTCATTACCGGTCCTGCAGCAAGTTTCGTAAAAACTACATTCACTTGTTGAGAAGGTGCTCCGTCCTTACGAGGGCGAACCTTTGTCTGTCGCAAGCACACATACTGCACATGACCTGGCTTTCCACAAGCAAAGCAAGTCACGTTCCGTAAAGGTCAGTGTTGTCTTTTATGCATGGTAGAGCAGCGGGCACATGATTTCACAGCAGACAAACACACGTTGACACTTGTTTACTCTGAAGTGGCCAGTTTGCGCAAGGTAGTCGGTCATAAGACTGTCCCCTCTTCATTACACAGCAAATGGGAGCTAACTGAAAGTTTTCCATGGTACTGTCATATGAGTCCTGATGATCAATAACTTGTAACACTTATTTGAGAGTAGATTCAGAATGTTTGAGAATTTGTTCACGAATCCTACTGTCTGCACATTGTACATAATTGCATCACGAGTCATTGCGTCACTGTAGTACTGTCCATAACTCTGTCGTGTCAAACCATGGCCCAATGACGATATGTCTGTTCTGGCTTTTCCCGCAAAAGAAAGAACTTGTAACGAGCTGCAGCAGCCTGCGCCTGATTCTCGTAATAGGGCGGAAACTAAATCTTCAAAACCTAGCAATTCCGGCCGACTAGTCGGGAATGACTTCTGAGCGAGGCGGTGGTTCAGATGGTTCAAATGGCTCTGAGCACTATGGGACTTGACATCTGAGGTCATCAGTCCCCTGGAACTTGGAACTACTTAAACCTAACTAACCTAAGGACATCACACACATCCATGCCCGAGGCAGGATTCGAACTTGCGACTATAGCGGTCGCGCTGTTCCAGATTGAAGGAGGCGGTAAACGCCTGTGACGGCCGTGGACAAGTAATAAGAAAGTTTCACAATGCCTTCCACTTGATGTGTAGCACAATGAGCGTGAACTGTGCGTAGTACTGGTTCCACTCCTCTCGTTCATTAAAAGCTCCTAGCGGTGAAACGCAAGGAGGCGTTGCAATCAATGCGGCGGCTGTTGTGGCGGAGTTGATGCCGCAGCGGCTTGTGCATTAATGAGCTGCTGAACTGTCGCAATCAACTGCGACATTTGATGGTTCTGAAACTGAATTAACTGCATCAGATCACAGCCAGCAGCAACTGGGGTGTAGGTGCAAATGGAGTAGGATACGAGTTAGAGGCCATTTTAATGATAGGAGCGCCGAATGCTTCACTTAAGCCCGCATCTCGTGGTCGTGCGGTAGCGTTCTCGCTTCCCACGCCCGGGTTCCCGGGTTCGATTCCCGGCGGGGTCAGGGATTTTCTCTGCCTCGTGATGGCTGGGTGTTGTGTGCTGTCCTTAGGTTAGTTAGGTTTAAGTAGTTCTAAGCTCTAGGGGACTGATGACCATAGATGTTAAGTCCCATAGTGCTCAGAGCCATTTGAACCATTTGAATGCATCACTTAACGACCGAGAGCATCGGCTTTTGCTTAGAGTTGTCAGTGCTAACAGACAAATAAGACGGGTTGAAATAACCGAAAAAATCAGTGTGGAACATAGGACGAATGTATCCGTAACGACAGTGCGGCGAAATGTGGCGTTAACGGGCTATGGCAGCAGACAAATGACGGGAGTGCCTTTGCTAACAAACCGACATCGTCTGTGTCGCCCCTCCTGGGCTCATGACCATATCGGTTGGACCACAGGCTACTGGAAAATCGTGCTCTCTTCAAAAGAGTACCAGTTTCAGTTGGAAAGAGCTGATGGTAGGGTTCGAGTGTGCCGCAGACCCGACCCCCCGAAGCAATGGATGCAAGTTGTCAATAAAGCACTGTCCAAACTGGTGGTGGCTACATAATAGTGTGGGCTGTGTTTACATGGAATGGACTGGGTGCTCTGGACGAACTGAACAAATCACTGGTTTGAAATGGTTATGTTACGACAGTTGGACACCATTTGCAACTATTCATGGACTTGATGTTCCCAAAAAACGATATAATTTTTATGGATAAAAATGCACCGTGTCAGCGGGCCACAGTTGTTCACTATATGTTTGAAGAACGTTCTGGGCAATTCGAGCAAATGATTTGGTCACCTAGATCTCCCGGCATGACTCCCACAGAAAATTTATCGCACGCAATCGAGAGGTCAGTTCGTGCACACATTTCTGCACCGGCAACACTTTTGCAATTATGGACGACTATAGAGGCAGCATGGCTCATTATTTCTGTAATGGACTTTGTAAAGACATTGCTTTCCCCAAAAGTAGATAATATTTTTTTTCTTTTGTGCATTACCTTGTCATAGTACGAATGTATCATTTATTTTAACTATTCTTTATTTGTTAATACGTCACATTGTTTATTCATTCATTTTGCTACTGTTTTATATTTTATATTGTACGAATATGAATCTTCCCCCATGAACCATGGACCTCGCCGTTGGTGGGGAGGCTTGCGTGCCTCAGCGATACAGATGGCCGTACCGTAGGTGCAACCACATCGGAGGGGTATCTGTTGAGAGGCCAGACAAACATGTGGTTCCTGAAGAGGGGCAGCAGCCTTTTCAGTAGTTGCAGGGGCAACAGTCTGGATGATTGACTGATCGGGCCTTGTAACATTAACCAAAACGGCCTTGCTGTGCTGGTACTGCGAACGACTGAAAGCAAGGGGAAACTACAGCCGTAATTTTTCCCGAGGACATGCAGCTTTACTGTATGATTAAATGATGATGGCGTCCTCTTGGGTAAAATATTCCGGAGGTAAAATAGTCCCCCATTCTGACCTCCGGGCGGGGACTACTCAAGAGGACGTCGTTATCAGGAGAAAGAAAACTGGCATTCTACGGATCGGAGCGTGGAATGTCAGATCCCTTAATCGGGCAGGTAGGTTAGAAAATTTAAAAAGGGAAATTGATAGGTTAAAGTTAGATATAGTGGGAATTAGTGAAGTTCGGTGGCAGGAGGAACAAGACTTTTGGTCAGGTGATTACAGGGTTATAAATACAAAATCAAATAGGGATAATGCAGGAGTAGGTTTAATAATGAATAAAAAAATAGGAGTGCGGGTTAGCTACTACAAACAGCATAGTGAACGCATTATTGTGGCCAAGATAGACACAAAGCCCATGCCTACTACAGTAGTACAAGTTTATATGCCAACTAGCTCTGCAGATGATGAAGAAATTGATGAAATGTATGACGAGATAAAAGCAATTATTCAGGTAGTGAAGGGAGACGAAAATTTTATAGCCATGGGTGACTGGAATTCGTCAGTAGGAAAAGGGAGAGAAGGAAACATAGTAGGTGAATATGGATTGGGGGGAAGAAATTAAAGAGGAAGCCGCCTTGTAGAATTTTGCACAGAGCATAACTTAATCATAGCTAACACTTGGTTCAAGAATCATAAAAGAAGGTTGTATACCTGGAAGAATCCTGGAGATACTAATAGGTATCAGATAGATTATATAATGGTAAGACAGAGATTTAGGAACCAGGTTTTAAATTGTAAGACATTTCCAGGGGCAGATGTGGATTCTGACCACAATCTATTGGTTATGAACTGTAGATTGAAACTGAAGAAACTGCAAAAAGGTGGGAATTTAAGGAGATGGGACCTGGATAAACTGAAAGAACCAGAGGTTGTAGAGATTTTCAGGGAGAGCATAAGGGAACAATTGACAGGAATGGGGGAAAGAAATACAGTAGAAGAAGAATGGGTAGCTCTGAGGGATGAAGTAATGAAGGAAGCAGAGGATCAAGTAGGTAAAAAGACGAGGGCTAATAGAAATCCTTGGGTAACAGAAGAAATATTGAATTTAATTGATGAATGGAGAAAATATAAAAATGCAGTAAATGAAGCAGGCAAAGGGAATACAATCGTCTCAAAAATGAGATCGACAGAAAGTGCAAAATGGCTAAGTAGGGATGGCTAGAGGACAAATGTAAGGATGTAGAGGCTTGTCTCGCTAGGGGTAAGATAGATACTGCCTACAGGAAAATTAAAGAGACCTTTGGAGAAAAGAGAACCACTTGTATGAATATCAAGAGCTCAGATGGCAACCCAGTTCTAAGCAAAGAAGGGAAGGCAGAAAGGTGGAAGGAGTATATAGAGGGTTTATACAAGGACGATGTACTTGAGGACAATATTATGGAAATGGAAGAGGATGTAGATGAAGATGAAATGGGAGATAAGATATTGCGTGAAGAGTTTGACAGAGCACTGAAAGACCTGAGTCGAAACAAGGCCCCGGGAGTAGACAACATTCCATTAGAACTACTGATGGCCTTGGGAGAGCCAGTCATGACAAAACTCTACCATCTGGTGAGCAAGATGTATGAGACAGGCGAAATACCCACAGACTTCAAGAAGAATATAATAATTCCAATACCAAAGAAAGCAGGTGTTGACAGATGTGAAAATTACCGAACTATCAGTTTAATAAGTCACAGCTGCAAAATACTAACGCGAATTCTTTACAGACGAATGGAAAAACTGGTAGAAGCGGACCTCGGGGAAGATCAGTTTGGATTCCGTAGAAATGTTGGAACACGTGAGGCAATACTAACCTTACGACTTATCTTAAAAGAAAGATTAAGAAAAGGCAAACCTACGTTTCTAGCATTTGTAGACTTAGAGAAAGCTTTTGACAACGTTAACTGGAATACTCTCTTTCAAATTCTGAAGGTGGCAGGGGTAAAATACAGGGAGCGAAAGGCTATTTACAATTTGTACAGAAACCAGATGGCAGTTATAAGAGTCGAGGGGCATGAAAGGGAAGCAGTGGTTGGGAAAGGAGTGAGACAGGGTTGTAGCCTCTCCCCCATGTTATTCAATCTGTGTATTGAGCAAGCAGTAAAGGAAACAAAAGAAAAATTCGGAGTAGGTATTAAAATTCATGGAGAAGAAGTAAAAACTTTGCGGTTCGCCGATGACATTGTAATTCTGTCAGAGACAGCAAAGGACTTGGAAGAGCAGTTGAACGGAATGGACAGTGTCTTGAAAGGAGGATATAAGATGAACATCAACAAAAGCAAAACGAGGATAATGGAATGTAGTCAAATTAAATCGGGTGATGCTGAGGGGATTAGATTAGGAAATGAGACACTTAAAGTAGTAAAGGAGTTTTGCTATTTAGGGAGTAAAATAACTGATGATGGTCGAAGTAGAGAGGATATAAAATGTAGACTGGCAATGGCAAGGAAAGCGTTCCTGAAGAAGAGAAATTTGTTAACATCGAGTATAGATTTAAGTGTCAGGAAGTCGTTTCTGAAAGTATTTGTATGGAGTGTAGCCATGTATGGAAGTGAAACACGGACGATAAATAGTTTAGACAAGAAGAGAATAGAAGCTTTAGAAATGTGGTGCTACAGAAGAATGCTGAAGATAAGGTGGGTAGATCACGTAACTAATGAGGAGGTATTGAATAGGATTGGGGAGAAGAGAAGTTTGTGGCACAACTTGACTAGAAGAAGGGATCGGTTGGTAGGACATGTTTTGAGGCATCAAGGGATCACAAATTTAGCATTGGAGGGCAGCGTGGAGGATAAAAATCGTAGAGGGAGACCAAGAGATCAATACACTAAGCAGTCTCAGGACTGAAGACCACAACAACAACAACAACGAATATTAATGTTCTGGTTTTATATGCTTTGTAAATCTTTGGTTAGGCTAGGAGAAGTACTGTGTCAGAGAGAGAGCGAACGACTATCGATAGAGAGCGTGCGAGTTTTTATGGTATCGTGGCCGGTTCGCGGGTGGAGGAACGTTGCAAAGTTGGGCGTGAAAGACGGTGATACGCGGAGGAACAATTAATTATAGTGCGTCCGCTGTGTTAATAGGAGATCGTGCATTATTAAGTGAACAGTAAAACCTCAAAAGTATATCGAGTGTTTGCGGTTACGATTTTACGTACTGTGTGAACTTGTGACAATTAGCCGTGAACCAGGCACCATTGTCGTGTGGAGACACTAACTGTTAGAATTGCGTGAAAGTGGAACAAACCAAAATGTTAAGTAAAAGAACAGTGCTGTGATTTGATCAAGAAACATTTATTATACCATCCAAACTGTCTTAAAGACGACGACGTAAATTGAACTGATGTTTAATGGACTGTTATAGTGATAAACACATGTGACTGTTTTCCTATGGCAACATGGTGAAAGAACTGTGCTAAGTATTGGCATTAACCGGCTATATATCGTAAATACTAAACACATTGCATAATTCCGACCTACCCGCACCGCGTGATTAATAAACTTTTAATAATAAAACGTCGCGCGCGTAACGACAACACACACACTGCAGCTATTATTATCACGCCAGTGCTGTCAGCTGATTGACGTGGACCACCGCCGTAACTGGAATATCAATGAAACAGGAGGATACATCATTATCTTCACGCCACGAACCAGGATTAATGTCAGACATCGTCCGCGCGGACCACCGCTGACGTCATCGCACTGCCTGCAGCAACAGTTAAGACATTAAAAGAAAATTATAACGCTCTCTCTCTCTTTCCAAAATTAAAGACAATTGCAGGTAAATTATCTATTTTAAAAATACTGTCACAATACCAAGGTTCAATTTTGTTTAGTTCCAATAAATATTCTTTCCATTATTTCGTCTTATTGACAGTGTTGAGAACCCACCAAAGTAAAGTTCAATTAGTAATTTTCTTTCAAAATTCTTCTCAGACATTTCGCTGCTTATCATAATTTTATTTTAATGTTTGTGTGTAACTTCTTTTGGAGGGAGTACATATTTTATTTTTTGCGTAGTAAAATTAGCTACCATAAAATTACGTATACAAGGTGTTACAAAAAGATACGGCCAAACTTTCAGGAAACATTCCTCACACACAACAAAAGAAAATATGTTATGTGGACATGTGTCCGGAAAGGCTTACTTTCCATGTTAGAGCTCATTTTATTACTTTTCTTCAAATCACATTAATCATGGAATGGAAACACACAGCAACAGAACGTACCAGCGTGACTTCAAAAACTTTGCTAGAGGAAATGTTCAAAATGTCCTCCGTTAGCGAGGATACATGCATCCACCCTCCGTCGCATGGAATCCCTGATGCGCTGATGCAGCCCTGGAGAATGGCGTATTGTATCACAGCCGTCCATAATACGAGCACGAAGAGTCTCTACATTTGGTACCGGGGTTGCGTAGACAAGAGCTTTCAAATGCCCCCATAAATGAAAGTCAAGAGGGTTGAGGTCAGGAGAGCGTGGAGGCTATGGAATTGGTCCGCCTCTACCAATCCATCGGTCACCGAATCTGTTGTTGAAAAGCGTACGAACACTTCGACTGAAATGTGCAGGAGCTCGATCGTGCATGAACCACATGTTGTGTCGTACTTGTAAAGGCACATGTTCTAGCAGCACAGGTAGAGTATCCCGTATGAAATCATGGCGGTGAATCGAGGAAGTACAGTACATAGTGACGAAACTAAAATGAGCTCTAACATGGAAATTATGCGTTTCCGGACACATGTCCACATAACATCTTTTCTTTATTTGTGTGTGAGGAATGTTTGCTGAAAGTTTGGCCGTACGTTTTTGTAACACCCTGTATTACCAGCTCTTGCTGTCCGCCAATACTGCTTGAAAACTGACCAATAGTATTTTTGCACCTATTTTCTCATTGGCTGTCAGCTTCAAAACAAAATTACGTATTCTGTGGGCATCTAGCAGATGCGCGATGTCTATGTGGGCCCCTACGATAATTTTTTTTTTTTTTACTTTTGCAGGTGTACTGGAATTATATTGACTTTAATTGTTCATTTCGTACCCGTTAAAATGATATGCCGCATCTATATAATAATTGTACTGAATTACCTTTCTTTTACGTAAACATTGCCATACCATATTTAGATTAAAATTGACGTCTTATTGGCCACACATAAGATTCTGCACGTTCTGACAAAGACTATGCCATTTTTTTTTCGTCCATGACTAACAGGTGTAGTCAGATTCCTTGTATAGGTCATGTTTTGTTATTTAAAAGGTTTTTTTTCAGAAGTAGATAACCAGTTTATTTACAACTTATAACACTTCGAACGACTTGTTGAGTCCATGAAACTTTGATTTGCTGCACTACGCTGAGCGAAAGGAGGTGCGACACTATACTAAGGGGTATCCCACGTCTTTCGTCACCTCGCTGTAAATCTGCCTGATGACTGAGGTAGACTTATTGTTTCATACGACATCACCATTTTAGCAGTCTCTTTATTCACCAACGTTCGCACCAAGTAGTAGCGCAGGCCAGAAACAAGAGATGATACGTTCAGCTGCTGTCTGTTTCTTTTTCTGCGCCCAGAACGCCGAGGGCGGCCTATTGTGATAGCTGGGTAGCGCCGACGCGTGGAGGAGGCCCCGGCTGCTGTGGCCCTGGCCGCTCGGTTACCATGGCGACCACGTCTCCCCGCGATCCCACCGCCCCATTACGGATAATGCCCGGCCTCGGCCCGGGGACCAGCGCAGGCGCGACGGGGGCCGAGGGCGGCCGGAGCCGGCGAGCAAGCAGGCGGGCAAGGCGCTGCCGCCGGCCTGTTTGTCTTGCCTACCGGGCGCACTCCGGGCAAGGACTGTAGCGGCGGCGGGGGACCAGCCTCTAATTGCGGCAATCTACATCGCCAGACAGCCCTAATTCGCCTGGTCCGCGCTGCTTCGACCCGCGATAATTGCTCTGCCCGAATTATCCCCCGCCTGATACCACGCGAGAAGATCCAGTTTATGAGGCTGCCACCAAGACTCGCGGAACGGTCCAACTCCGACGCTATTAACTCATTGCTAATAACTTATCTCCATTACCTAGCAGATAACTATCAATAGCGGAAGTACAGATGCTGCTCAGAGCTCTGTTGTCGAATTCTGTGTAGCTGCTGTAGTACCCCTGAGCATTAGCTCTCAAATTAGTTGTGAACGTGTTGTCGATAAACGAACGAACTCCTTAAAGAAATGTAGCTTTACACCATCTACGAATATTACCTCTTTCTCTGTTACCGCTCCAGTGAAGGAAGAAAGAAGTCTCTCAAAGAACACCATTCGATAGCACAACAACTTGTACCACAGTTATGCAAGTCTAAATGAATAACATCCACTCGTCACGCAGCGATTATGACGACACATGTACACAGACTATGGTGGGTAGCGTTTCATCGTGAAGCACAAGTTCAATATCAATCAAATTTTGTGCAGAATTTCTTCACATAATAGGACTTAAAATATTGAATTTCCTCTTGTTGAGAAATAAGAAGGAGCGTTCTGTTTAGCTTGGTAACCAAGATCGCATATGTATTTCTTTATTTTCAACAACCGGTTTCAATAGAATTTGCTACAATTTTTTTTTAAAAATACGTGTCATAGTGAATTAGAACTTCATGCCAAGTTGTCATGTTAGTTAATAAAATATAGCAGCTTATGCAAAGGTTTGTCGTCATGAACCGAGCCACCGCTACGGTCGCAGGTTCGAATCCTGCCTCGGGCATGGATGTGTGTGATGTCCTTAGTTTAGTTAGGTTTAATTAGTTCTAAGTTCTAGGCGACTGATGACCTCAGAAGTTAAGTCCCATAGTGCTCAGAGCCATTTGAACCACAAAGGTTTGTCAACAATAAAAAATTTACAATCAAAAAGCATCTGTATATGTAGCGCTCAAAGATAATTATTACTTCATAAAAATCACAAAATACGAGGGTTGGAACTTTAATAGTGGCAACTATTTATTTACAGCTCGTACAAAATAGATACGTGTTTGTTTCAAAGTTTCACTGACCTTCAAAGTAGTAGCCAGCATTGTGTATAACCCGTTGCCAGTGACGTGGAAAACGTAGGATACTCTGAGCAGCGCCAATTGTGTTGACATTGGAGCGGGGCGGTCTATTGCCCGAGGAATTTGTAGCATTTCAGAAGCGAATGCCGGGAAGTGTTTCCTTCAGTTTAGAAATCGAGTTGAACCTACGAGGGCTTAAGTCAGGGGAGTGCAGTGTGTGGTATAGCACTTAGCAGCCCCATCAGTCAAACAAATGAGTAACAGCTTGCACTGTACGTGCTTGAGCATTGTTCTGTAAAATGATGGTCAGGTCCTGCAGAAAGTGTCATCACTTCTGTCTCTATGCTGTTCATTTTTGGAACACAACCTACGACCATCTACAAATTCGTCGGGTAGTAGACCGCGCCGCTCGAACTGTCAACACAACTGGCACTGCTAAGAGTATCCTATGACTTCGACATTGCTGGCAACGGCTTATTCACAATGCTGGTGACTACTTTAAAGGTCAGTAAAATTTCGAAACACGTATATATTTCGCACGAGCTGTAAATAAATAGTTGCCACTATTAAAGTTCCAACCCTCGTACATTTTGAAGACCTGAAGATGACAGTAAAGTCTGCTGAAACCGGTTGTTGAAAATAAATAAATATTTATGCGTTCTTGGCTTTGGACTATTTTAAACGGGTGTTGAAAGATTAAACATTCATTCTATTCGGTACTGATGCCCACTGTCAACATAAGTATGAGGCGTGAGCCCTACAGGCACGCCTGTACGAGGGCTATTTTTTCTTTCAAGTTTTGATCGGTCGCGGAATTAAAAACATAGTGAAAATTCGATGAAGCTATGTGCAGATGTTTTGCGCTGTGTCTCTAGTATGCCCGTCGATTGCGCCATGTCGGGCTTTTCAGTTCTGAACTCACAGCGAGCACATAAATATTCCTAGAGCAAGGGAATCGGCTCCGAGGTGCTGTCATTCTTAATGCTGGAGGATTTCACCTCATCTTATACAGTCCAAATAACTGACACGGGTAGCCTTCTTCATGGTAATGCACGGCCACAAACAGCAGGTGCAGCAAAGAGGCTCCTGCAACGTGTCTGTTCACCCGAGATACAGCCCGGACTTGGAGCCCTCCGATTTTCATCTCTTTATTCGCGTGAACCGCTGTCTGTGAGGACAGCATTTTGGCACAGACAACCTACTAACGAACGGAGACAGTTGGTGGAAAGCGGACGTGGCTGCCTTCTATGACGAGGGTATTGGAAACTTGATATCAAACTACGAAGACGGAACGGCGACTACGTACATCGTTTCTCGAATAAGGTATGTATTTAAGTGTCAGAACAAAACAGAAGTCGATGTCTACAGACAAAATCTTTATTTATGATTGAAATATAATATTTAGGAATTTACTTATTAAAATTAATGTCATTTAAATGCAAATCAAGCATACCTTGGGCACTGATTTAAACGATGATCAAAATTTCACAAGACGGCTCGGCGTGTGGACTCTGTAATGGCTGCCATTTCGCTACTGAATTTTCTTTCATTTGCTCCAGAGAAGTCGGATTATCGACATGCACTTTAGATTGGACATATCCGCATAAGAAAAAATCCATGGGCTGAAATCTGGACTGCAGGGGGGCCAATTTATGTCACCCCTCCTGGAGAACAATTTGACAGGCAAAATTTCAAGAATTAACTGTACAGACGCATTGGTTATGTGTTCTGTGGCTCCGTCTTCCTGAAACCATGTACTTCGGTTGTGCCCAGGAAAGTTTTGCAAATCAGGCACCAAATCGTTCTTTAACATCGTTACATAACGCTCCAAATTCACTGTAATTGCACGACTGCTCTCGTCCTCAATTATTCCTCGAGTTGGCATCGCAGTCTATTTACACTGGTTTCCAAAATTAAAGCAACAAACCGCTATTTCCCCATCCTGTATCTAATTCACGATATAATCAGACAAACTGTCAACAGAAGTCCTTACGATCGTATTCTGCATGGAAGATGAACAACGCTGACGTCAGGGCACCTATCAAACGGGGTAGTGTTCGCCGGATAGTTTCACATCCACAGTCGCTGTGTACACAGTCGAGGACGGTGCAGTATGGCACAGAGAAGACGCTTACCAGACTCTCGGCGGTGGAGGAAGAATAGAAGCAAAACAGCCGGATGGCTTAATGTGAATCATTCTCTTGTTTCTCGTATGTGGCGACAATTTATAGAGACCAGAACTGTATCCTGAAGACCAGGACAGGGCCGACCACGTGTGACATCAGAAAGAGACGATCGTTAATTGGCTGTAAGGGCACGACGGTACGGCCTTAGTACTGCAAGGCAAGTGGCATCTGACGTCGCAGCATCCACTGGACGTGTTGTATTGAGGCAAAGGGTGTACAGAAGGCTTCGGCAGAGTGGCCCTTATTGTCGAAGACATGCTGTACGTGTACCTCTGACACGTTTTCATAGAAGGGAAGGTCTAGAGTGAAGTCGTCAACAAGCCACCTAGACGGTCGAACAATGGGCCAGTGTTCTTTTCACAGACGAGCTGATTTGGTCTGGAGAGCGATTCTCGACAGATTCGCATCTGGAAAGAAAATGAAACTCGATTTCGGGACCCAAACACTGTGGAAAGAGATCGATATCGAAAAGGATCCCAAATGGTGTGGTCAGGGATTATGTTGACCATTCGAACACCTCTTCATGAAATGTTGTTGCGAGGTGCTGTGGACTCAGACTTTGTACTGATGGACGATAATGCTCGACCTCATAGAGGACGGTTGGTAGATGTTTCCTTGTAAATGGAAGATATTGTACACATACGTAGCCTGCACGCTCTCCCAATTTAATCTCATAAAGCTTGTCTGGGATGAGCTTAGGAGACGGGTTGCATCACGTCTGCATCCAAGAGCACTCTCCAAGACTTTCGAGCAGCTCTGCAAGAAGAAGGGGTGCTATTGCCTCACCAAGAGATTGATAACATCGGTCACATCATGTCCTGTCATTGCCAGGCCTGTATTGCTGTCAGAGGTCGTCACAACCCATACTGAGCACATTAATCAACTGTCGGAATGTGTGTGCAAATCCGTTAAATTGGAAAAAAATCAAGAACATTTTTATCTACCGTTATGCACATTGGAGTTGTTTACGTTCCGTATTCTTTACATTGCTGCTACTTCACTATCATTCGTTTGTACGGAAAAATAAGCGCTACTTTGGAAAATTTCTGTTTGTTGCTTTAATTTTGGACACCAGCGTACTAACGTTTGGCGAATGAAGCGGTTTTTAACGCTTCTGTTTAGGATTCGTTGCACTACAGCAGCAGCAATTTCCCTTATTGCGTGACCGTTCAGGTGAAAATGAGCCTCGTCAGAAAACATAGCACTGAGTTACATCATTAAAGAACTGCAGCCTATGCATGGCATCCTGAGACTTAACGTACTGCACCAATTGGATTTTGTAAGGGTGCAGTTTAAGATGTTTTTGCAGAATTCGATGCAGTGATGATCTATGCACCTTTAGGAACTTGAAAGCTTACGAATGGTGAAGTAAGGATCGTGACGGACAGACGGATTTACATTCTCCACGGATTCGCCCATTCTTGATGATCTTGATCGCTCGGATTTCGGTTTGGCCAGTGTTGAACCCGTCTCCTCAAACGTTTTGATCCATTTCCGGATAAGGGGAACGCTTGGAGCGTCATTTACATCATGCAGTCTACGATCACTACGAAAAGTCCTCCGTGCTACAGCCACCGAATCTCCGTTTCTGTGAAATTCTCGCACACAGAACGCGTGGTCTGCTCCCGAGAAGCGCTCTATATCGACTGAATTCCTCAAGGTCAAGCAAGCGACGAACGTCCCGCCCCCCCCCCCCCCCCGCTCCGCCCCCCACTTCCTTCCGATTTGATGCACATATGCAGAGAGCTCCTCAAACATAAACATTCTTCTGAGGTACCCCGTAGAGAAGTAGCTGGAAAGTGAAGAACAGTGTTGCACATAATACATTTTTGGTTTTCGCTGTGTGTTGTATTTCACGACCAACTGGAGCAAGAAAAAATCAGTTTATGTGCGAGTAGGAATCAAGCGCCGAGGCTTCCGTACAAACCTAATTATGTACATAGATAGTTTATCCGTTCCGGGAATCGAGAATTTCGACGATTTTTACATGTTATCGATATCGATACTGGCGAGGTACCAAACTGTGGAAATAAATAGCCATATATTTTGACTGTACTGACGTAGAAGCTTAAATGTTTTCCAATATAAATAGACCGACGACCTTAGTATACGACTTCAATTTCAACTTGATACGTAACAGAAGGGCGGAGAGACAAACAAATGATAACATCTTTTTCGTGCACGGTAATTACAAATTAACAATTTTCTGATTTTTTCCTTTAATGTGAAACTTTTCTTCTTGTCAAATTCCATCGTTCCAGGTCAATGGGAAGCACCCTGTAGGTCTTGATGAGTGAGTCTGCGAGTAAAAAGATACAACATAAAAGGTCGTATCTTTTGCGTACATTGACTTAGAAGCTTCAAGTTTTCGCATCGCCAGAGACCATAGACCTTGGTATGTGGCGTAAATTTCAACTATACACGCCTACCCGTTCCTGAGAAAAAGTGTTTTTAAGAGTTGGACCGACAGAGAGACAGACATACACACGGACAGACGGACATCAAAGTGATCAGATAAGGGTTCCGTTTTTACCGATTGAGGTACGAAACTCAAAAAAGCATTTGTTGGGGCGCAGAAGCAAACAGCCACCAAATGTCATCTTGAGGAATTTTTTGCCATGTCTGAAGCACATGCTATGTCCGTTCATGAAGATCGCTGGCTGCACCTTGGTATCAGGGTATATGCCTACCCATCACATCCCAGACGCGATCGATGGTTGACACGTAAGGGGAGCGAGCAGGCGACACAAGGATCTTTGTTGTGCTCAAGGCGTTTGTGGTGTGAACTGCAGTATACAGTTTTCTATTATTCTGCTCCAATATGCCATTTGGTACCATGACCAAGAAG
Source organism: Schistocerca nitens (assembly GCF_023898315.1). Classification (NCBI taxonomy): domain Eukaryota; kingdom Metazoa; phylum Arthropoda; class Insecta; order Orthoptera; family Acrididae; genus Schistocerca; species Schistocerca nitens. The sequence continues at coordinate 439,962,486 of NC_064614.1, forward strand.
AGTTTGACGAAAGGGTCTCTCATGGCGCATACTGAAGACCATCCAGTCTCCACCCAACTATTATCAAATCGGAGCTGTTGCCACCACGATTCCAGGAGATGCAAAGGTACGCGTCTGCCCACAGACACGTTGGTATCTATATGACAGCCACGAACAGAACCTCAAGACCACAGAGTGCTGCTTGGTATCCAAGTTGACTGTGGTTTCATGGAAGTCTTTGCTGTCTGAGATATGATATCAGAGCTAAAATATGTACGGTTTCTCGAGATTTCAACCCAGATTCTAGTGAACTCTTTCCGACGGTTAGCAGTAACCTATCTGTAACCTCAATTCAGATTTCAGCTGCTGTATCGTATCTATTCGAGGAAGACGTGTGCCAAGTCTTCTTGACACAACCTCCTCAGCATTTTGCAGTCATTTTATAACAGCCAACTGTCTGCGTACTCTGTCGGTGTGATGTTCTCATGTCCCTCATGCCAATAATTCGATTTTTCTCGATGTCTAAAAGATGACGAGAAGCTGTTGGTGCACGTCCTCTGGGCATGCCATATTGTCATCTCAACTTGACAGGTTCCATTAACGTTTGACACACCTGATGACCATTACGTGCTCACACTTCCTTTCACCTTTAAAAATGGATCTTTTGGGTTCCTTACCTCAACCGGTATAAATAGAACCCCTGTAGGAACATTTTACTATCCGTCTGTCGGTCTGTCTGTCTGACCGACTATTCAATACCAACTTTCTCAGGGAAGGATAGTCGTACCAAGTAGAAATTTGTATCAGATTTTGAGTTCTACAGCCCCTTTGTGATGTAAAAAATGAAGCTTCTCCGTCAAGACAATCGAAAGATACGGAAAATTATGTCACATATTTTGACACTCACAAACTCACTCATCAAAACCCGTAGGAAACTTCCTGTTGGTCTACAGTCAAGGAATCTGAAACGAGACTCGTCCGATCAGGCAACATGTTTCCAGTCATCAACTGTCCAATGTTGGTGTTGACGGGCCCAAGCGAGGCGTAAAGCTTTCTGTCGCGCAGTCGTCAAGGGTACACCAGCGGGCCTTCGGCTCCGAAAGCCCATATCGATGATGTTTCATTGAATGGTTCGCACGGTGGCACTTGCTGATGGCCGAGAATTGAAATCTGCTGCAATTTGTGGAAGGGTTGCGCTTTGTCACGTTGAACGATTCTCTTCAGTCGTCGTCGGTCTCGTTCTTGCAAGTCGTCGTTGGTATCGTTCTTGCAGAATGTTTTTCCGGCTGCAACGATGTCGCAGCTTTGATGTTTTACGGGTTTCCTGATATTTACGGTACCCACGTGAAATGGACGTGCAGGAAAATCCCCACTTCATCGTGACCTCCGAATGCTGTGTCCCAACGCTCGTGTTATATTTACGGAACCCACGTGAAATGGACGTGCAGGAAAATCCCCACTTCATCGTGACCTACGAATGCTGTGTCCCATCGCTCGTGTTCGTACTATAACCCCACGTTCAAACTCACTTAAATCTTGATAACCTGCCATTGTAGCAGAAATAACCGATCTCATAGCTGCGCCAGTTGTTGTCTTACATAGGCGCTGCCGACAGCAGTGTCATATTATGCCTGTTTACACATCTCTCTTTTTGAATATGCATGCTTATACCAGTTTCTTTGGCGCTTCAGTGTAAATGTACAACGTAAATGTTAGTTGAGTGCTTTATAAAGTATGGTTCGGTGACTTCCTTTTGCATACTACTATCCTATTAATTCAGTAAATTACCGAAAAACCAAAACTAATTGGACAGATACAGATGCTAGATTTGCTCACTCATAAAGACTGGCCGCAGTGTTAGTGTTTTCAGTCTCTCTCCCTCTCTCAGTGGAAGATACGACAGTGTGCTACAACACCGCATAATATTCGTTAGGGACAAGTCGTACACTGGTCCGAAGTTACATAAGCTTGGACTTGTCACGTGACACCGTGCAGGCGATTTTCGTGCCAGTTATGACGGTACGAAGACAAAGAGGACACGACACCCAGTCCCAGAACTGAGATGTTAGTACAGTAACATGTAACAGGTAAAGCTTTACATTAGCTTGCATTTAGTTATGAAAATATTTAATAATTCTTACTGTGAAGACTGTTGAAATTGTGGTTGCTTGAATAATCTTGTTTTTCACTAAAGTGAATGTGTATATTTTCATGCCGGTTTCAGCCAATGACTTTTTAATCGAGTCTAAAAATATTTTTTATTTGTCCCTTCAGGATTGTATTATTATTTAATGCTTTTATAAAAAAGATTTTCGTAAGGTAAGGTTGTATTGGTCCCGCCCTGGTTTGAATACCAACACTGTTGTTTAGTGGATAATACAAAGTTGTGTGAAAGAGAACTCAGGTAACTAGTGAACAGTTAGTTAGAAGCTTTCCGACTACGACCTCAATAATGTCCACTAGTGGCTTCAGAAAATCACGAGAGGCTTTCCAATAATCTGAACAGGTATTAGGGCAAAGTTAACCATTTTCAAAATGAAAATTATTAAAGTAATTCTGGAATCATTTAGAATTTCATTACGAGGTGCATTCAAGTTCTAAGGCCTCCGACTTTTTGTCCGGACTGGAAAGAGATAGAAACATGCGCATTGTTTTAAAATGAGGCCGCGTTCGTTGTCAATACGTTCCAGAGATGGCAGCGCCGTACAGCAGATGGAATTTTACCGCCAGCGGCGAGAATGAGAACTGTTTTAAATACTTAAAATGGCGATGTTTTCCTTACTTGAACAGCGTGCAATCATTCGTTTTCTGAATTTGCGTGGTGTGAAACCAATTGAAATTCATCGACAGTTGAAGGAGACATGTGGTGATGGAGATATGGATGTGTCGAAATTGCGTTCGTGGGTGCGACAGTTTAATGAAGGCAGAACATTGTGTGACAACAAACCGAAACAACCTCGGGCTCGCACAAGCCGGACTGACGACATGATCGAGAAAGTGGAGAGAATTGTTTTGGGGGATCGCCGAATGACTATTGAACAGATCGCCTCCAGAGTTGGCATTTCTGTGGGTTCTGTGCACACAATCCTGCATGACGACCTGAAAATGCGAAAAGTGTCATCCAGGTGGGTGCCACGAATGCTGACGGACGACCACATGGCTGCCCGTGTGGCATGTTGCCAAGCAATGTTGACGCGCAACGACAGCATGAATGGGACTTTCTTTTCGTCGGTTGTGACAATGGATGAGATGTGCATGCCAGTTTTCAATCCAGAAACAAAGCGCCAGTCAGCTCAATGGAAGCACACAGATTCACCGCCACCATAAAAATTTCGGGTAACCGCCAGTGCTGAAAAAATGATGGTGTCCATGTTCTGGGACAGCGAGGGCGTAATCCTTACCCATTGCGTTCCAAAGGGCACTACGGTAACAGGTGCATCCTACGAAAATGTTTTGAAGAACAAATTCCTTCCTGCAGTGCAACAAAAACGTCCGGAAAGGGCTGCATGTGTGCTGTTTCATCAAGACAGCGCACCCGCACATCGAGCTAACGTTACGCAACAGTTTCTTCGTGATAACAACTTTGAAGAGATTCCTCATGCTCCCTACTCACCTGACCTGGCTCCTAGTGACTTTTGGCTTTTTCCAACAATGAAAGACACTCTCCATGGCCGCACATTCATCAGCCGTGGTGCTATTGCCTCAGCGATTTTCCAGTGGTCAAAACAGACTCCTAAAGAAGCCTTCGCCGCTGCCATGGAATCATGGCGTCAGCGTTGTGAAAAATGTGTACGTCTGCAGGGTGATTACGTCAAGAAGTAACGCCAGTTTCATCGATTTCGGGTGAGTAGTTAATTAGAAAAAAAATCGGAGGCCTTAGAACTTAAATGCACCTCGTAAAAGTAATAACCAGTAGTGTTAAGGCGTCACTTTGCTAGACCATTCATTAGACACAGCGTAACTACAAGTAGTAACTCAGTGTTGTAGAAATATCACGAAAGTTATCATATGAAGCTTCACACTCGGGTGGTAACAGTTAATAACCAATAGAATAAAGAATAAGTAAAAAGGGGTTGTCAGAGTATCATATGTAAACACACCAGTTTACGGACGACAGAGTTGGTAACCGTGTGGTTCTTTAAAAGATAATAAGACGAGATTAATTACCTCTTCCGTCAAGTTTTGCGTTGTCGTCAGGTAGTAAACAATCATACAAGTTCCGTAGGAGGGCTATGAGTAGCGTATTAACTAGCAGTGCTTTTTCGACTTTTCAGCTAGCTGTCCTGAACATTAAGAAGATAATGCATTTCCATGGAAGGTAGTTAGGATACATACAAAAAACTACAGAAAATACAACAATTCTATGGTATAATACTGATTACAGGCATGGGAAACATAGGGCGCATCATTACTGATCATGTTACACACTTTACTGATTCATGTTGACAGCAACGAAACATTTCCTTACTTGATGTGTTCTTTACAGTTAACGACATAGACACTGTTAATAATGTGTTCTGCAGTTTGTCGCTGTTGCATGCAGGATACACCTTAATAGATCAAGATAACGCGGTAAAATCTTGAGCTTGTGCGATTACATTCCTCGCCGTGGAATTAGTAGTCTGGTATTGTTCTGTCCCTGGTGCCAGATACAGCAGCATTAACAAAAAATTTCCTCTTGATCGTAAAATAATTTAGGATCTTGTGCATCTATGATTGATAAATTTCTCTTCCCCTCTTGATACTTGAACGTCAGTTCATTCAGCCTGAAAACAGCACGAAAAGGTGATACTTCCAGCAACCACCCATGGATGCAGAGAGCACAAAATGGTCAAATTTTCTGAACGCAGCAGAAATGAGAAATAGTACGGACTAGGACTGCGTACATCTGATATCAGTTGGTAGTTAGCACTTACTTATATTACAGGACTTCAGCAGTTTGTTGTATTGTAATATCGCTATGACTGTTAATTACAAGTGTTCTCTCTTTGCATCTTCGGCACAGTATATCTACCAATCGTTCAAAAACTTCATCTTGTCAATATTTGTAGCAACTGCTCGGACACGTACCTTCTGCTTGGAAGAAAATCAAGTAGCAAAAAACTCACAAGGAAGGAATCACTATCAGACTGAGCTGAAACTGTGTATGACAAAACTTTCAGTATTAAAGCATAGGGTTTTGATTATGGCCCAACGTCAGGACAAATTTTTATCGATTTTTATGGATAGAGCACTTGTCCGCGAAATGCAAAGGTCCCGAGTTCGAGTCTCAGTCCGGCACACAGTTTTAATCTGCTAGGAAGTTTCAGACTAATGAACTTCCCTGTTTGTCGTTTGTGAGACGCAGTTCTCAGTCTCCATCATCAGTTGTCTTTCTTACTTGATGTTACGCGTAATTTAGTCTTTGTTAAGTAACGACATGCTGCACAACATAATCAAACAGGGGGCATGAGTGGAGAGAGGCTTAGGTTAGGTTAGTGTTTAACGTCCCGTCGACAACGAGGTCATTAGAGACGGAGCGCAAGCTCGGGTTAGGGAACGATTGGGAAGGAAATCGGCCGTGCCCTTTCAAAGGAACCATCCCGGCATTTGCCTGAAACGATTTAGGAAAATCACGGAAAACCTAAATTAGGATGGCTGGAGACGGGATTGAACCGTCGTCCTCCCGAATGCGAGTCCAGTGTGCTACCACTGCGCCACCTCGCTCGGTTCGGAGAGAGGCAATTTGGAAGGAGGGGGAGGGGGGGGGGGAAGGAATTCTAAAAATGCTTACCTTCTTTATGCCTACTAAGTACCATAAAACACAATGTATTTGTTGAATGTTGCTTTTAATGTCAGGACGCGTCTGATGAAATGCTGGGAATTCAAAATGGTCTTCACATCCCTGACTTCACTTTGATGTATCCACATACAGTGGAAAACGATCTGTAGAGGTTCAATATACTACTAAGTACTTTTCCGAAAAACTGAGAGTTTCATTCGACGACCACTACACATAATAAGTGACTAAACATGGATAATATTGTACTTTTTTAAGAATTGTGCAGGCGTATTTCCTTTTCAATGGGCTTCCAGTATAACTGAAAAAGTTGAGAGACAAACGTCAAGTCTTCAGATGTAAGATTCGCTTGTGCTATTTCGCACCGGAGTTACTCGCAGCAGTTGAGAACATTTCTCTGTAATGTGGTATTTACTCCGATAATTTGTCACATGTATGTTCTTTGGCTCCTTTGACTAAAAGTTTCTAATCAGAATTCCGTAAACTGTGTACTGAGTCATTCCACGACGAAGCAGCTTTGGCTCACTTGATTTCACAATACCTAATAAATAAATCAATGTGAAATAAACAACAGAGAATTTGTAATCGCATACACGAGGATTGCGCGTGCAAATTGACTAATGATTCTTGTTTCAAAGACACGTTAAAATCCAGCCGACTAGCCGTGTAATTTCAAACTCCTCCACCAATCATATTTCGACAGTATACCTCCTCAGATATGGCAGAAGGGCGCGTGGCCGAAATATCAATGGAGAACTTGGGAATTGCGCTGTTGATGATGATGTTGTCGGATGTGGGGCGCTCAACAGCACGCTCATCAGAGGCTTTACAGTCAGAAGGCCATATTAGTGGGAGGGGGAGGAAGGAGGGGAGGGGGAGACGAAAGCAGTCCCTACAGGAGGAGTTGCTTAAAATGCATTAAAGACCGCTTAGGAGTTATAAAAAAGCACCCGTCATGATACACTGAACTTTGACTTTGAAAATGGAGTTATACGCGTGGGCAAGCTATCCTTTCAGAACACAATGTCCTCTGCTCCCCACCACTTCAGGAATGAGGCCCGACGGTTGACAAACTTTAAAACCCGTATTACACTGGTATCACTGTCGGCGATCATGGTGGGCAGATCTCCAGCCAAACTAAGGATTGCCCTGATATTAGTAAACTACTGGCCATTAAAATTGCTACATCACGAATATGACGCGCCACAGACGTGAAATTTAACCGACAGAAAGAAGATGCTGTGATATGCAAATGATCAGCTTTTCAGAGCATTCACACAAGGCTGGCGCCGGTGGCGACACCTACAACGTGCTGACATGAGAAAAGTTTCCAACCGATTTCTCATACACAAACAGCAGTTGACCGGCGTTGCCTGGTGAAACGTTGTTGTGATGCCTCGTGTAAGGAGGAGAAATGCGTGCCATCACGTTTCCGACTTTAATAAAGGTCGGATTGTAGCCTATCGCGATTGCGGTTTATCGTATCGCCACATTGCTGCTCGCGTTGGTCAAGATCCATTGACTGTTAGCAGAATATGGAATCGGTGGGTACAGGAGGGTAATACGGAACGCCGTGCTGGATTCCAACGGCCTCGTATCACTAGCAGTCGAGATGACAGGCATCTTATCCGCATGACTGTAACCGATCGTGCAGCCACGTCTCGATCAATGAGTCAACAGACGGGGACGTTGGTAACACAACAACCATCAGCACGAACAGTTCGACGACGTTTGCAGCAGCATGGACTATCAGCTCGGAGACCATGGCTGCGGTTACCCTTGACACTGTATCACAGACAGGAGCGCCTGCGATGATGTACTCAACGACGAACCTGGGTGCACGAATGGCAAAACGTCATTTTTTCGGATGAATCCAGGTTCTGTTTACAGCATCATGATGATCGCATCCGTGTTTGGTGACAACGCAGTGAACGCACATTGGAAGCGTGTATTCGTCATCGCCATACTGGCGTACCACCCGGCGTGATGGTATGGGGTGCCATTGGTTACACGTCTCGGTCACCTCTTGTTCGCCTTGACGGTACTTTGAACAGTGGACGTTACATTTCAGATGTGTTACGACCCGTGGCTCTACCGTTCATTCGATACCTGCGAATCCCTACATATCAGCAGGATAATGCACTACCGCATGTTGCAGGTCCTGTACGGGCGTTTCTGGATACGCTGCCCTGGCCAGCACATTCTCCAGATCTCTCAGCAATTGAAAACGTTTGGTCAATGGTGGCCGAGCAACTGACTCGTCACAATACGCCAGTCACTACTCTTGATGAACTGTGGTATCGTGTTGAAGCAGCATGGGCAGCTGCACCTGTACACGCCATCCAAGCTTTGTTTGACTCAATGCCCAGGCGTGTCAAGGCCGTTATTACGGCCAGAGGTAGTTGTTCTGGGTACTGATTTCTCCGGATCTATGCATCCAAATTGCGTGAAAACGTAATCACGTCAGATCTAGTATAATGTATTTGTCCAATGAATATCCGTTTATCATCTGCATTTCTTCTTTGTGTAGCAAGTTTAATGGCTAGTAGTGTGTATAAAACACACGTAGCCAAATCATGCTGAACCAAAGTGGCACACAACATACTTCACAGAATGCTAGGTTCTCCTTCGTATGTTAGTGGACAGTGTCCTATGCGCAGTCTGGTGGGAAATTGCAATATTGCATGCTTGAAATTTAATGAATCCCTGAGAAAGCGAAAATACAGACATCTGAGAAATTTCTTGAATCCACCGAACCAGATGTCTGTCAAATGACAATATCGTATCAGTATTTCAAGAGGAGTGTATGTAATAGTGGTAAATGTTTCGTGGTTCATTGGAGTCCTGAGTTCTGAAAATTCAGGAGAAAAAACGGACATTCCACTTGCCACAGTAAAGGAATTAATTTAAAGTGATTTTTAAACTTTACTCCCCTTCTATACTATTTGTTTAATGTAGCTAGTGCTAATGACTCCCGTGAAGAGATCTCAGAAGTCGTCTGTTTTTGTTTCCTTTGCTTTTTTTCCCTTTGTGCCCTTTAGTGAATGTATTTAAATGACGGCGTATATAATACAATTATAAAAATTATTCGGAGCCTGTTTATTTTCCGGGGCCTTTGTTGCGCTGTGAGACCTGGGGCGGCTTTTTGCAGCGAGTGAGCCGCTGCCAACCCTGACGCTGAGGCTCGCTACGGCAGCGCACCTGGCGGCGCGGCGCGTAATTACGCGCGCATACCTACGCTGGCGCTGCGTAGCGTTGCGCGTTAATTAAGGCGGATACGGCTGGCCGCTTTGCCGGCGCGTTTCGCGCGATGGTTTGCTTTGGCCGGACACGCACACGAGGCTGCCCGCGGAGCGCGCGCACGTCTGATAAAGGGAGCGAAACTGACCTGAGAAGTGGCTCAGCTCCCCGGAGAGACAGACCTAAGAGGCTTTTGACATGTAAATGAGACAGTTTAGGTGAATGTCGTTCAGTACTACACACAATTTGCTGCATTCGTTTTCTAGTGACATCCCTATGAACGTCACTATCTACCTAACAAGGGAATGGTCCAACCCGACATGTCGAAACATGCCCCGAAATTTTTTATGCAGCAAGAACACATCTAAAGAAACATACTTTCAAAATTGTAGCTGGTAAGACGCACTGTAAGTATCTAAAAAGAAAAATCAAAATTGCCGAATTCGTAGCTCGCTAAGCGGCTGGGGAAGTGGCATACTGCGCATGCGCAACACCGCATGTTTGGCAGAGCATCGGTCAACAGGTAACACGACGTAACGCAATCGTAACTGTAAAGCGAATTTTGATAAGCGTTAACAGTGAAGATAGAAGTAATTATTCATAGTATTTTCTTCATTTATGTCTACCAATAGCATCTGTCCGTACAAGTTACAGAATTTCACAGTACCGCGGAATATAACTAACATTCTCACTCTTGCATTCTTGCTTAAGATTAAATGCAAAGAGCTTGGTACGCAGTCGAAATCACCCACTTCTCCCAAAGATCTACATATGTGTTATTTGTTAATTAGTTTCCTGGACATTAATTCAAATGATGTAGACCTTCGATATAGACTGTGGAAACTTCAGAAGAAATAGGTAATAACTCTAACAGTTCCGTGAATTGTGGTTCGAGCGATGATGGTCGTTCCAGCACGATTACGTAACAAGAATACCTTCCTAGCCCAAAGAAAACTTGTACAAAAATAGCTTTCGCTTACAATGAATAGGCTGTGAATCTTGCTTAAACCCGTCAAGGAGAAAACGCCTAAAATTAAGCAGTGTGCAAACGCAGTTTCCTTTTGCAAAATCTGAATCTGAACTGTATAAATGGAAGACGGACTTACACGATAAAAGACATATGAAATGTGAAGGAAAAACTTACTCGAAAGATTTAGAATTGCTTTTGAGAGATAGTGCACTGTTACCGAGGGAGATCTACAAGACGCGGGTTCAGAATTGCAAATGAGTTGAAAATTGCAGTTTCCCAAGCTTCCTTGACCTGATTAAGGAGAGTCAAGAAATCATATGTAGTAGGTAGTCGCAACATTATGGAGCCTACTTTAGGCGAACGTGTACAAGAGATGCTTTTGATAGGTAATATTATAGAGAAATTCGTATCTGGCGTAAAAAAGGCTTGCTGTTGTTCCTGTATTTGTTGGGTGTAAAGTCGATCAGTCAAAATTCGTGTAAGAACTGCATGAAAATCGCACTGTATCATTTAGCGGCGGAAAAAAGACAGAGCCGGTTGTGCAATCGATGAATCCTATGACACATTTGTATACAATAATGCCAGTCATAAGTATCGGTGGATTGCTGTTCCTGCAGCTTTATATCTCAAGGCAAATTATTATTACCACAAATAAAAAGAAAGGAGTCTCTAGTTGGAAAAATCTTGCAATAGACGTACGAAAAATCTGGAAAAAGAGAAAGAATAATTATAAACATTTTATTCAGAAAGAATCCTTACCAGTTGCCAGCCGGAGTGGCCGAGCGGTTCTAGGCGCTACAGTCTGGAACCGCGCGACCGCTACGGTCGCAGGTTCGAATCCTGCCTCGGGCATGGATGTGTGTGATGCCCTTAGGTTAGTTAGGTTTAAGTAGTTCTAAGTTCTAGGGGACTGATGACCTCAGAAGTTAAGTCCCATAGTGCTCAGAGTCATTTGAACCATTTTGAACCTTATCCGTTGCACGGAATAATTCATTACTTGTGCTGGACGTTTGATCTGGACATAACGACACCTCTGTCTTCGAAAATGACTGTGAAAAGACAGTTCATATAATTTGGATACCAACTGGAACAAGTGGTGGTGGTGGTTGTTAGTGTTTAACGTCCCGTCGACAACGAGGTCATTAGAGACGGAGCGCAAGCTCGGGTTAGGGAAGGAAATCGGCCGTGCCCTTTGAAAGGAACCATCCCGGCATTTGCCTGAAACGATTTAGGGAAATCACGGAAAACCTAAATCAGGATGGTTGGAGACGGGATTGAACCGTCGTCCTCCCGAACGCGAGTCCAGTGTGCTAACCACTGCGCCACCTCGCTCGGTCTGGAACAAGTAGTCGTGGGAGAACCTATCGGTAAATAACTTGTTCGCCTATGAAAAACATTTTTCAGGACGTTGTTGGGCAATATAATATCCGATATACTTCGTCATTTCTGGTTTATCACTGGAACAGTATTATCACACTTCAGTCATCTGTGCGTTATCAGTTTGTGTCACTTCGTTTTGCGAATTTGATCAACTACCCCTGGTATACAGCGCGATATCCAGAGCAAATGCATCCATCCCCAATCTGTCTAAATGTGAGTAGTAATTCTGTGATTGAATGCATTAATTTTTCCTCAATGAGATGTTCCTGGTGTAAGGAAAATGTGTGTATTAACGTTTCAATAGACGCTTCAGATACTTTTACAATATTTGATTTCTATGAATGAAAGTCTCGACTGATGGAAATCGCCTGTAATGTAGCATCAAACACGCCCTTAATTTTAATTTTCCTCTTCTAATGACATTTGTAAACATTACATCCAAAACAGTTTACCATGCGATATGAGCTGCAAGCTATTCAAATTATTTGTAAAACGTGACGTGTTTGGTATTATCTAGCTGTTTGAAATTCGCAAGTGTGCTCACTGGACCTCTGCGTTATGGTCTCTTGTTGAGGCTGTGTGAGTCCATTCGCCGAGTCACGCGCTATGCAGTAAAGGCTGTACGATCCACCTTTACAAGCGGTTTTCACGCCGCAAAAATGAGTACCTTAAACTTTTTTTAAATACGTCCAGTGCGTATTGGCAGCTAAAATTTTGACTTCGCATTTCTTGCAGTGTATTCTTCCTGTGTTAAAAAATCCAGGGTAGGTTTCGACATGTCGGACTGGACCATTCCCCTGTAATATTTACATACTACTGAAGACCGATTGAAACGATACGTCAACGGAACGGAACGGAATGACAGACAACGCTATCGTCAAATGCTGGTGTGTTCACACTAGGTGGTACGTTAATACGACGTCAATTCGTTTAGCCGATTACCGAACGGTGAAAGATACGTTATGATCTGTGATACAAAACGTCGGAATATACATCGGAACTAAAGAACTAGTAACGCCAAAGCAAATTTCATATGGGATGTTCTTGATAATGCATGTATGGTGAATTGCTGAGAAATTAATCAACGCGAAAAGTGTTATCCAAACATTTCAAAACATCGACACTTATTTACTAGCGAAAATTCCCGTATGTTCACACAAACACACCAAAATATAGTCATAAGGCAATATACCGGGTGATTTATCCGGCGCTATATGGGTTTTAATGCAACCTGCATTGCCTTCAGCTTCTACATGAATGATTTTCGATTTCTATCGCTTACCACGCGCCAACTATTAGTTCTACAGAATAAAATGAACAGGACATTTTTGTGGAAATTTTAATCTAGTAAAATTTTGTATTGCGATACGTTTTGGCTAGAGGCTGTAGTTCCCGTATTGAGCCGTGACGCGACCGGGACCAGTAGTATCTCTGACATGAGTACGATCGGTTTCCTAGCACAGGGGTTTGTCTTGGGGGCTTGGGATACAAGCGAGTGCCGACCGCGAGTAAAGGGAACAACGCTTTGAGAACGGAAGGCAGCGGTGAGCGAGTCGGCCATTGGCTGGCGGGCAGAAGCGAAGACGGCGTGCCTGAGGCCGGGCGGCGGTTATCACGTGGCTATACTGGAGGCGGCGGCAGTTGGCCGGCGCTGTGCTTTCTCCGGCAACCTCGTCAGCTTGGATGTGCCCGCTTGCTTGGAGGGAGAGTCTGTAATGGTCTTGCGAAATGATGGTCTGACATCGCGAAATCACCCCAGCATAAAGACACCCAGTTAAGTACTCTAATTACTAAGAGCCCTTAGTTAACTGTGATTGTGATCTCCCCTGGTACAGTAAGACGTTGCCGGACGCGTGATGTTATATGTGTTAGATTTCATTTGATGCCTCCTTACTAAGCGTGTGCTCTCCTTCCGCATAATATTGATGTATTTGCAGAATGTTAGTTCATTAGCTATTATTAGCAAGTGCTTAATTTGCTTACGATATCGGTTAATCCATGTCAATATGTCATCTGCGAGCAATCTGAGTTTTAATTTCTAAAGGTTACCGTGTTGAGCTTTGCAGGCCCACTTAAGGTGGCCAATATGTGTAAATAAGTTCTAGTGAGTGTCGGTTCTCGTGAGTCAGTTCATTTCCCACTCTTGGCGTTTATCAGGTACTGTTTCATTTAAAGAAGGACTTGCGAGTGAAATTAGCTGTTGTTTAGCCTTGATTTTATAGTGCTAATTTACTGATCAATCTTGAATGTTAAGAAACGTTTTTTGGCCTCCTGTTGTCGAGTGTGGTCTGTGTTTCAGTGAGCTGAGGCAGCGGGCAACAAAAAGCGCAGAGCTTCCCTTTAGATTACAAGATTGGCTTACGGGTGGTGGACTTCGCCTGAGCTCGGGTGTTCCTCTTCGGTAGCGTTTTCTGGGTTCACATTTCGGTGGCCCACTCGATTTGGGGCTGCAAACGGAGTCACGTATTGATTCGAGGTTATGTATTACTTCCCTCAATCGGTTCCACCGTTCGTGGTTAAACTTCGGTCTTACAAGCTCTGGCTTTACTTCTGTTGCTACATATTTATGATTGTACAAAGTTGTAACTTTCTATGCCCTAAAAGCCCATCTTACAAGCCATTGGGCATTTCAATATGGTTCAAATGGCTCTGAGCACTATGGGACTCAACTGCTGAGGTTATTAGTCCCCTAGAACTTAGAACTAGTTAAACCTAACTAACGTAAGGACATCACACACATCCATGCCCGAGGCAGGATTCGAACCTGCGACCGTAGCGGTCTCGCGGTCCCAGACTGCAGCGCCAGAACCGCGCGGCCACTTCGGCCGGCTGGCATTTCAATAATTTCGTGGTTCGCTCTGCAAGGTTCTCTAGTAATTTGCAAGATTTCCCGAGTTACGTTTTAATAAATATGTTCTACGTACTCGTGTTAAAATTGAGGCTGTCTGTCCACTGTTATTTTACATGTAATTTTAAAGTATTGGAATTGGTCTTAAATAACATGTCTCAACTAGAGTTGTTTTGTTAAAGTTATGGTCACATTCAGCATTGTGGCTTCTGTCAGTTTTTATATGAGATCGTTGCTAATGGTTTATTAGTTTATCAATGATTTTGGTTCAAGTGGCTCTGAGCAATATGGGACTTAACATCTATGGCCATCAGTCCCCTAGAACTTAGAACTACTTAAACCTAAGTAACCTAAGGACATCACACAACACCCAGTCATCACGAGGCAGAGAAAATCCCTGACCCCGCCGGGAATCGAACCCGGGAACCCGGGTGCGGGAAGCGAGAACGCTACCGCACGTATCAATGATTTTATGCAATGAGAGTGTTTCTTAAATATTTTGCCAGACTGGCGTTTCTCAATGTATATGGGAGATCGTTGGGTAATGAGTTATTAACTTGCTTATGATTTTATGTAATGAGTGTTTCGTAAATAATATTGCCTGAGTAGCGTCTGCCAATTTTTATGTGAGATTGTTTTTGGTAGTTAATAAACACATTGGAATTGAAATATTCACTTTATTGGGTCAGCCCTTCCACTCCCTTTAGATTTAAAGGTTAAACAAAGCAGGTAAGGAGTAAAGTAGTATCACGTATTATTCAAGAAAAACATACAAAAGTGACCTTCAAATGCGTTTTTCTTGAGTAACTCGGAAAACCGTGGCCTCCAGTGAAAACGTATCCCAGTACAAAATTTAACTCCATTAGATTTCCAAAAAAAGGTTCTGTTATTTTTTTCTGTAGAACTGATATTTTGCGCATAGCGAGAAAGAGAAAATTAAAATGTTGAGCTTGGGTTTGGAACACTGTGGGTTGCATAGCACCCATGGCTAGTGGCAGCTGAATCAACCTTTATATAGCCTATTTACCTTATCCATTGTAGTTTTTTCCCTTCTAAGTAGCAAATAACGTCGAAAATAAGCATTTTTCTGTGTTTCTTGAAGTTCTTCTGGCAGATAGAATGTTCCACCAGTTTCTTGGCGTGCATCCGGGATATTTTTAATTGACGTTTCGAAACCAATAAACAGTGAGTAACATGGATGCACCTACTTACTGGTTGGCTAAATATTTAGCATCGTCTTTAAGAACTTTTTTAGGTAAATATTAACATAATATCTGTAACTCAACCGATTTTATTACTTGGTTAAAAACTTTGAAACTGAATAGCTCTGATTTACTGGTCACCTTTGACGTCGGTTCCTCGTTCACTAAAGTACCTCATTGATTACCAACAAGTTTTAAGAAGACGTAACGACATTATTTAAGTACGCCCTAACTTCCACTTATTTTTTATTTGACAACGAATATTTTGAACAGATTGTTGTTACCATGGGCAGTCCCTTCCACCCATGGCAGCTAATTTATTTATAGAGGATCTCGAAGGAAAAGCACCCAACATTGCAGTTTTAAAACGAATATCGGTAGTGTTTTGGAGATATATCTATAATACGTTCATAGTTTGGCCACATTGCGAAGGCAAACTGATCGAGTTTCTTGGCCATCTAAACTCCATTCACCAAAACATCAAACTGTAGCGTCAACGAGTCTTCAGCTGATTTGTTCGTCTAGCTGACAGACGAGCCCACCACCTTTCTGACCAAAAGCTTGTTTTCCACGCATCTCAATGTGTACGATGTCGTAGCTCCTGAACTAAATGTCCTACAACGATGTAATTTTGTAGGTATATTAAAAGGTATATATGGATACGGTCTAAAAATGTGTTGCGAATGGAGCTAGTAGTAAAGTAGTAAACTGAAACTTCACGCTTGATGCTTCAGATTTACAGCAAGAACAGCGAAACTGTAGTAAGCGGTAAACTTTTATCATCATCACTTTGTGGGGAGGGTGTCAATGAGAAAAAGTTTCGTAAAGATCTTAAATTATGTATATGGTTTGTTGGAACTCAGTAAATTTTCTCATTCTCAAATACTGGATGAATATTGTCTGGATTTGCGCGATGTGAGTTACGCTGTTTTAAGACACATTCACAGTTTCTAACTGTTATACTTGTCTTACTGTTTTAAACCCTTAACATGAGACTATCTATTAATGGGTGGATTATGACATTTTGGGTTTTTAAATTCGGTCAATTGTTCTACGAAATACTGAAAATGAAATTTTTGTATTATATGAAGCTATTAGATAGGTATCCTACAAATGACACAGTGCACCATGAACGATGAAGAAGGTTAACCGTGTCCTGCTGCATGTATGTTGCCTCGTAACATTTTCCCTCATCGGAAGAAAGTCTCTGGCGATAGCAGTACTGAGTTTGCTGTTGATTCTGTTGTCAGAAATAGCTGGGCACTGTACCGGACTTCCATTCGACGTCTTTAAGCTACTAAGAAGGTTGTTCTTTTTACAGCATCAAATTCTCTACGATCGTGAACTTGTTCGTTAGCTCAGAGTTCGTGAATAATTGTGCGGCCACATTTAGCTGTTCCTAATAGCTGACAATTGCACCCTTCAGTGCACACCATTTTTACTGCATCTGCTGTCTTATATATTGAGGTGAAAAAGTGATGGGACACCTCGTGTCCCGGCGTGACATGGACTCAACAAGTCGTTGTAGGTCCACTGGCTGTCATAGTTGCAGTGTACGATTTTGTGCATGAGCTGATATCTCGATTATGTCCCATAAATGTTCAATGGGATTCACGTCGGGCGATAAGGGTGGCCAAATCATTCGCTCGAATTGCCCAGAATGTTATTCAATCCAATCGCGAACAAAGTGGAATGGTGACATGACGCACTGTTATACATAAAAATTCCATCGTAGTAACCGAACATAACCATGTCCAGTTCTTGATCTGTTCAGCTGGACCAGAGGACCCAGTCAATTCCATGTAAACACAGCCCCCACCATTATGTAATCACCACCAGCTTGCACAAGGACTTGTTGACAACTTGGGCCCATGGCTTCGTGGGGTCTGCGTCACATTCGTATCAAAAAAAGTGTGTGATATCTTATGGGACTTAACTGCTAAGGTCATCAGTCCCTAAGCTTACACACTACTTAACCTAAATTATCCTAAGGACAAACACACACACACACCCATGCCCGAGGGAGGACTCGAACCTCCGCCGGGACCAGCCACGCAGTCCCTGACTGCAGTGCCTAAGACCGCTCGGCTAATCCCGCGCGGCACATTCGTATCCTACCATCAGCTCTTACCAACTCAAATCGGGACTGATCTAACGAGGCCACGGCTTTCCAGTCTAGGGTCCAACCGATATGGTCAAGAACACAGGAGAGGCGCTGCAGGCAATGTCGTGCTGTTAACAAAGGCATTCGCATCGGTCATCTGCTGCCATAGACCATTAACGCCAAATTTCGCCAGACTGTCCTAACGGATACATTCGTCATACGTTGCATATTGATATCTGCTGTCATTTCACACAGTATTGCTTGTCTGTTGGCACTGACAACTCTGTGCAGCTCTGTGCAGCTCTGTGCAGCTCTGTGCAGCTCTGTGCAGCTCTGTGCAGCTCTGTGCAGCTCTGTGCAGCTCTGTGCAACTCTGTGCAACTCTCGATCGTTGAGTGAAGGCAGTTGGCCACTGTGTTGGCCGTAGTGAGAGGTAATGCCTGAAATCTGAAATTCTCCGTACACTCTAGACACTGTGGATCTCACAACACTGAATTCCCTAATTGTTTCCGAAATGGAATGTTCCATGCTTCCAGCTCCATTATTCCACGTTCAATGCCTGTTACTTCCTGTCATTCGACCATAATCATGTCGTACACTTTTTCACATGAGTACAAATGATAGCTCCGTTAATGCTCTGCCCTTTTATACCTTGTGTATGTGATACTACCGCCATCTATAGAGGTGCATATTGCTATCACATGACTTTTGTCACCTCAGGGTATATCATCGAGTTAGCACTGCAGACTCCTCTCAGAGTTCCGGCAATGCTTTTTTCATAGAGTTTTGCCATCCATCCTTTCCTGTATGTGAGAATTATTTCAAGAAGTTCATTCATGTACTGCTTCTTCTTTCAGCGATATCTAATCAGTTGCATATATAGATGCTAGTAAATTTTTCAGGCCACGCACGAAGTTTTAAATAGCACATTCACAAATTTATTTTTCGTTTCCAGAATGAAACAGCAGAGTGTGCGCTGATATGAAACTTCCTGGTAGATTAAAACTGTTTGCCGGACTGAGACTCGAACTTGGGATCTTTGCATTTCGCGGGAAGGTGCTCTACCATCGCGAGCACTTGCCCACGAAAGGCAAAGGTCCTGAGTTTGGGTCTCGGCCTGGCACACAGTTTTAATCTGCCAGGAAGTTTCATATTTTTTGTTTGTTTGCAGATAAATGCTTTCAGTCCTGACATACGCTGTAATAGCGGGTCCACAGCATCGTAACCCTATGCTAGAAAAGGCAAAACAAAATCGTTCTGTAATTCGTTTTCTTCATTTGAAAGGAAGCAACGCTGTAACAATGTATGCTGGATTAACGGAAGTATGCAGCAGCAATGCATCCTCCTATGACTCTGTGGTTAACGTGTCGTAGACAATTCCAATGTGCTCAGACAAATCTGAACGTCGAAGATCAAAGTGGCGAACCGTCTCTCTGCGAAAAACAGGAATCGCAAGGTATATGAAGGGCTTGGTGCTCTGAGACCGCCATACCATACTCGAGGAGATATTCGGAAACATGCAAATCAGTCGTGGATCTGTTTCAATATCTTTCATCACATTTTTCCATTAGGATGGCAGCCGCATTCTGAGTTCCGTGAGTTCTAGGACTCAATTCAAAGCCCCTTACCATTTTTCGCTCCCCCCTTTCAGATTCTACATTTTTCCATACAATCAACACATCATTTGGCGGCTCCAATGTCCCTACCCCATACACTAGTCATCACCATTTCATTTAATGATAATTCTACATACATTGACTGTGTAAATGGGTTGTTTTTCCTACCAGTTGTGGTACACCTGTGTGCGATTTTTGCTTTTGGGCGCTCCTATCGCAATCAATTTGATGCCCCCAAGCGGCTACTTGTGTTGCTTGGCCTTTAACCCGGGCCCGTTTAATCCTTAGAGGAAGGCCAAGGCAATAAGTAGAAACATGTGTATACACTATGGCCAGAAACAGCGCAGACACATCTTGCAAAACCATACTAAGTGTTTCTTTGGGATTGGAATGGTGTGGTGCTCAGGACTCAGTCACACAAGCTTCTTCTTGGGGCTATCGAATTTTGCCTAATTCCCTATATTCTCTTGACAAGGCACTTTATGACTCCTTCTTTTCGTCAGATTAAGAAATCATGGCAAGGTTTACAGAATGAAGACGACGGGGTGGAATGGTTCCTGAGCAGCCAAAATACAGAGACGTACAATTAATGTCTCGGTAATGTCATCCATCGTTCGTAAAATGTGGCGCATTAAAGACTGAATGCGTGGAGAAGGATTAATTCTTCAGTGGTCTCCCACCGATAATTTCGAGGTTGTATTGCTGAGAAATAATGCCTCCGATTCTTTTGTAATGTAATAAAATATGGCTTTAAAATAATTCTGAACAATGTACCTCTATATTCTACATACTTACATATTTGCAGTTCTCCGCCTCACCGAACTGTAGCGTATAACATGGCTGTGTGTAACGTAATTACGACGGTGCTTGAGAAACTGCGTGTTGTAATTGAGTTTCGAATTCGAAGAGTTCGTCGACACATGGAACGCCCTCTTCTTCAGCATGACAGCACCAGATCCCACACGAGACACGGGCGCTGCGACATCCGCAGCAGTCAGACGCCTTAGGTTCATTGTCATCGATCATCTTGCGTACAGTCCGGACTTGGCCTCTTTTCTGATTTTCATTTCTTTTCAGAACTTAAAGAACACCTTCGAGAACTTCACTTCGATAATGCTTAAGCGGTGGAAGCAGAGGTGAGGCTATGTTTCCTTCAACAATGTCAGACATCGTACAGTGACAGTCTCTGTGAGAAAAGTATTAGTCGTCAGGATGACAGATGTGAAATAAATATGCAGACATTAAGAATAAAGACGTTAGTTTTATTTAAAAATCTAGAAGATTTCTCGTATAAAAAATTCAGAGCCATTACTTTTCAGCACGCGCTCATAAAACCTTAACTAGTTCACGTGACTTCCCGGTACCACTTCTACACAGCTCCAAAGCGACCAGTGTGACAAATATTTCGTCTGGCGGGGGTACCAATGGACGCCATTTCCACCTTGCCTGCGTCCCGCCAAAAGACGGTTGTTTGCGGGTAGCATACTGTGTGTTGCACACTGGACAAAAGGTTTACTCAAGCTTCACTGGTAACATGCCGACGGCACCACTCATTTCGATGAGCTCTGGAAAAGTCTTTCGCCTAGGAACGCTAAGATTTGCAATAGTGTAGCAGTCTCCCTATAGTACTTAAGTCCCATGTACAACTGAAGCCTATGGAGAACAGCTGTTGGCCACAATACACTGTGCGAGGGAAGAGCAATAAAATAACAGAATTGCATAAGTCAGAGGGCTTGCCTGCGCTCGTGCAAAAGTGGCACTATTAATTGATCGGTCCGTGAAGTGAAAATCTATCAAATTAGTAAAATTTTTTGCGTTGCCTACGGATGAGCATTTCCTGTAAAGGAAAATTAGCAAATTAGTGGCTGGAAACAGAAAGACTAGGGATAGCCCTGGCTGTGTGAGGTTTTTTCACTCTGCTCGGATGTGATATGAGACAATTTGAAATAATCAAATAGTTTTAACCCATAGATTCCCTGCAATCGTTTAGATCAGGTTCATAGCGAAAAAAAAGCTTCTCAGCAGCAGAGCAGATGATTCAACTTTCCAGCATTCTGCCTTCCTTGAATCAAACGTGCATGCGGACGCGATTCCATGCATGGCACGATGAGAGTCTGCCATGAAAAGTCAGCGACACAGAATAGCCGCAATAAATCTCAACAATTTATAACAGTGCGTAATAAAATTCACAAGAGAAGTGCTGTAAAACGAGCTAAATATGTATATCAAGCGTGTATTTTCTTTTATTTTGCTAACTCAGCCAGTCTCCGATAGGTATTGAATCACACTCACTCACATACATACATACACACATACACTCACACATGCATTGATTATAATCATTATTTACTTCACAATATTCTCCCATCATTGCCATGAGATGTCACTCCAAACGCCAGTTAAATACGGAACACATAGTGCTGTTTACATCGCGTAAGTTATGTAAAAGTGATGACATTCAGTTATTTAACGTTGTTCTCTGAAATTTATTCATAACTCGACGCATTGACCGGGGGAAAAAAAATACGCCACGCCACGCAAGTTGTTTGGCCGTAGATACTTATTGCTACCCGTGTGAATTAGGGGCCGGATTGATAAAGTATAAAAGAGCTCTTTAAAGAAAATACGCACTAAATTTACGTGTTGCTCACTATTAAAATCCTGCCGATCGTAATTACGATAGCATAATGTCAGTCTCTGGGTTATGTAGTATTAAACATACATAAGATGCAGGCTTTACCACGCCAATGAAAATATTTTCTATCTGTAGTACTGTAGCTCAATAGTAAGTAAATCTTTTCAAATACCTGTGAATGGGCAGCACGAGAAGCAGATGTACACAAATTAGGGCCGAAACCTTTCCTTTGTCACCAAAACATAGTAATAATCCATAAGTGTAATCGCTTCCCAGTAACAGACAACATGTTTCCTCCATGTAGAAACTACCAAAACTGGTTATCTGCTAATAAAATTCTTTTATAAATAAAGTGTAATTAACTCTTGTCTTTTATTCAGTGCCCAACTACGTTCGTTGATTTATATCTGACGACGTGTTTGAGAGTTCTTTCTCTCTCGGAATTACTTATGCGTCGTAATTACTCAGATACTTAAATGTAAATTCACCTTTCATCTCTCTGATTTTTACACTCACTAGGATTTTCTTATCCTTTCAAGGGAAGTGAAAAATGTTTTTATTTTTTATTCTTTCCGCCTAATATGTGGTCTAACAAGAAAATATTTTTTTTATTTAACAGAGGCATTCGCCAAACAGCCGTGCAAAATGAGAAGTTCTTTCATTTTATTTTTGCTACCAGTTTCGGCAATTAATTACGCCATCTTCAGGAGCCATATGCACCTCTCAAAAATAATCTATATTGGCATACTGGGACCATATGTTTTTGAATCGCGTGGATTTGTACCTCAAGTGCTCCTTAGAAAACCTGACTGCAGCTGGCCAAAGCTATATTTTAATTGTGACATGCGTATACAGATTTAATTACCTTTTCATGTATACATACGCTGCCTTCGACCTCCATTGTATCGGCATACTGAGGCCATATGTTTCTGGACGTTGTGGATTCGTACCTCAAGTGCTCCTTCGTAGACATGACTGCAACTGACCGAAGTTACATTTTAACTGTGACATGCAAATTTAATTACCATATACAAATTTAATTACCTTTTCAAGTATACATTCGCTGCTTTCCACTTCCGATGTGTTACCCGATGCTACTAACTTGGCCTTTACTAACGCTTTAGCCCTATCAGTTATAAATTTCATTAACAAATCGCATGCGCTTGAGGCGTTGGCCTCTATCTGATAATACTCGTCTCATGAAATTTGTTACGGTAGTTTTGTAGACACTGGAAGCTGCACTTTCTTTAAGTTGGTAATAATCCGGTTTACTGTTTTTCCACAGTTCGCCAGTACCACTAGAGAAAGGGGAAATTTGATTCTTTCTAGATTGAGTTTGTTACTAATGAAACCACTCAACGACTCTTAACTATCCGGTAGACAACACTAGTAACCTCTGTTATACTGTCAAATCATCACAGCACTTCCTTTAGACTACTTGATATCCATCAAACACAAAAAAACAAACGGCAGTCTCTCTCAATAGGCGACGTCCTCATTCGTCCGGTTATTTACTAGTTGGGAATGCTAATTACTCTAATGACCATGTTCGGCAATCGGACTCGAAGAAACGGGAAACGGTCAAGTGCAGTATTTCAGCAGTAAAACTACTGATCGCTCTCTATATTAGACAGCGTTTGTGCGATTAGATATAGCTAACTAAACAGTTATTGCAAACTAAAAGTAGAGGAAACCTGACTAGTTTTATACGAACTGCCTTTGAGGCGTCGATGACAGGAAATGCTTAACTAGCATGAACACTTTATGTGCATCAGTGGCTAACGAGTATATCTACACAAATAACTACATTCGAAGTAAGATACTCGTACTTTATAGATACTGATTATAGAAATATTATATTAACTAGCCTGCAAAGCATAGAAGATGCTTACCCTACTGTGGCGGCAGTAGCGGCTCGTAGGTTTACATTCTGGGTGTTCACAAATTTTTAAATTCAAATAAATACGAGAGTACGAAATTAATAGCATCTACTGTATAATAATTATGCTTGTCAACATATTTATAAAACTTCAGCCGCTGCCAGTAATAATAATAATAATAATAATAACAATAATAATAATAATACAAAATATTAACTTCAGTCATTAAACAGAAATTAATGACACGTACAACACAGAACAAAATTATAAATGAAGAACAAAAAGGCTGTTGCAAAGGAGCACGAGGATGTAAAGAGCAACTGATAATAGATGCAGAGGTGACATATCAAGCTAAAACTAAACAAAGGTCGCTACACTACGCATTCATTGATTACCAAAAAGCTTTTGATAGTGTACCACACTCATGGTTACTACAAATATTGGAAATATACAAAGTAGATCCTAAATTGATACAGTTCCTAAACATAGTAATGAAAAATTGGAAAACCACACTTAATATCCAAACAAATTCAAATATCACATCACAGCCAATACAGATTAAGCGTGGAATATACCAAGGAGACTCATTAAGTCCTTTCTGGTTCTGCCTTGCTCTGAACCCACTTTCCAACATGCTAAATAATACAAATTATGGATACAATATTACTGGAACATACCCACACAAAATCACACATTTGCTATATATGGATGATCTAAAACTACTGGCAGCAACAAATCAACAACTCAACCAATTACTAAAGATAACAGAAGTATTCAGCAATGATATAAGTATGGCTTTTGGAACAGACAAATGTAAGATAAATTGCATAGTCAAGGGAAAACACACTAAACAAGAAGATTACATATTGGATAACCACAGCGACTGCATAGAAGCGATGGAAAAAACGGATGCCTATAAATATCTAGGATACAGACAAAAATAGAAATAGATAATACAAATATTAAAGAAGAACTAAAAGAAAAATATAGACAAAGACTAACAAAAATACTGAAAACAGAATTGACAGCAAGAAACAAGACAAAAGCTATAAATACTTATGCCATACCAATATTGACCTACTCATTTGGAGTAGTGAAATGGAGTAACACAGACATAGAAGCACTCAATACACTTACACGATCACAATGCCACAAATATAGAATACATCACATACATTCAGCAACAGAAAGATTCACATTAAGCAGAAAGGAAGGAGGAAGGGGATTTATCGACATAAAAAACTTACATTATGGACAGGTAGACAATTTAAGAAAATTCTTTCTAGAACGAGCAGAAACTAGCAAAATACACAAGGCAATCACTCATATAAATACATCAGCTACACCACTGCAATTTCATAACCACTTCTACAACCCTTTAGATCACATAACATCAACAGATACGAAGAAAGTAAATTGGAAAAAGAAAACACTTCGTGGCAAGCACCTGTATCATCTAACACAGCCACACATCGATCAAGACGCATCCAACACATAGCTAAGAAAAGGCAATATATACAGTGAGACACAAGGATTCATGATTGCAATACAGGATCAAACAATAAACACCAGGTATTACAGCAAGCATATTATTAAAGATCCCAGTACCACAACAGATAAATGCAGACTTTGTAAACAACAAATAGAAACAGTAGATCACATCACAAGCGGATGTACAATACTAGCAAATACAGAATACTCCAGAAGACATGACAATGTCCCAAAAATAATACATCAACAGCTTGCCTTACAACATAAACTTTTAAAACAAGTTCCTACATTCAAGTATGCACCACAAAATGTACTGGAGAATGATGAATACAAATTATACTGGAACAGAACCATAACAGATAAAACAACGCCACATAACAAACCTGACATCATACTCACCAATAAAAAGAAGAAATTAACACAACTAATCGAAATATCCATACCCAATAAAACAAATATACAAAAGAAAACAGGAGAAAAAATTGAAAAATACATCCAACTGGCTAAGGAAGTCAAAGACATGTGGCATCAGGATAAAGTTGACATCATACCAATTATACTATCAACTACAGGAGTCATACCACACAATATCCACCAGTACATCAATGCAATACAGCTACATCCAAACATATATATACAACTACAGAAATCCGTAATTATTGATACATGTTCAATTACCTGAAAGTTCCTAAATGCAATATAACACATACCGTACAGTTAATAGGAAGTGACGCTTGATCAAGGTCCGCGTCACTTTCCATTCTTAACCAGACTTAACGTCTGAGAAAGTAAAGAAATAATAATAATAATAATAATATGCATAACTTACCTGAAAAAAGGGAGAATAGTTTGTTGAATTTTGTAGTTTCCTCCATAATTAAATACAGTTTAGGGGAAGAACGAAATAATGTTTATGCGTTCGCTGCTCTTCGTTTCGCATTTTATTTAAATGGGAGTCTTCGTGTTTTTTTATTCTTACGGACAAATGTACACGAAATGTTAACCAATTAACTTCTGGGCTGAAAATCAGACTTCCTTACGTTGCACCCACATAACAGCTTACGCTACTATACAATTCTTTATGAAATGTTCGCTTGTAGCCACGCTTATTTGGTTTCGTCGCTTTCTCAGACAACGGATCTGGTCTGGAATGCCATAGTTTCTTTGCAGCTAACTCTTCTTGGTAATTTTCTTTTCTGTTAGCGCTTAATACAGGTTCAACAGAGTCCATATTGACAGTCCACAAAGCCCACTTCTGCACTGTAGACAAACAACTCAGAAAACGAATTGCCGTTTGCGGAAATGATTAAATTCAGATAGTACTATCTACAAATAAGGTCGCTTAACTAGAATGCAAATGAGGCACTGAGAGCCATAAGGGCCAAAGCCAACCGTTCTTGACCGCCATATTTAAGTGACTATCTGAGAAACCAATGAGAGAGGTTTTCGTGAATGTTCGGATGTACGTACAATGTGAGCTTATTGTACAGATAAACCTGACCCACCATAAGATCAACAGATGACAGAAGCATGAATAAATGCTACAGGCTCACATTCGACGAGGATGTAATTCATGTCTCTCAGCGCCTCAAATGAATTACTTTATGGTAAAATCCAAAACTTAGTGTACTATATCCCATTTACTAAATCTAATTCAGAATCCCGTAACACAGGTTTTTCTATTAGTATAGCTATAACATATACTGATGCCCGCTCTAATTTTAGTATATAGTCAGTGAATCTGAAAATTAGAATAGAGCATAGGTTTCGCAACTCAAATATGGCTTCTGTGTTCGACCTACGAATTACATAAAAGCACATGCAAAAATAAACTTATGTGGTGAGCTGTGTCCAAGCCTCTATCGAAAATGCTACTACAAAATGCACTATGCAATGTACACTTTTGTGGCTCTGAAAAACACTATTTCCTCCTTTGTACTAATAGCCAGTACAATGCATCTTGAAGTTTTGGAGAACCCATGACTCCACAACATGTCTGGCGTATATATCGTAATACGTCTGAGTCCACTTCTTCTTATATAATTACACTTGTTTAGCTGCTCTTCTTGTAGAAATGTAGCCTTCTGCCACTATCTTCCAAAGCTCTCATTGACAATTAGTTGAATTAACACCACACACTCACAAACTGATCTTCACATCACACATTATGAACTACCAAGGCTCTATGTATTGCACTATTCTGGAACTACAGCTACTGAATGAGGCCTGATATCCCCACACCAATACACCCTTGGGGATTTCCCTATTGAATATTCCTTAACACTAAAGCCATGTCTCCTTACACTGAGAAATATATAACTTCACAATATTCTTAATAACATAATCCTTTTAACAATATAAATCAAACAATATACATTTATGTATTTGACCAGTATGGTTTATGAATGTCTACAGCATCTTTAGTTGAAGCTTTAGCCACGAGGCGGCAGCGCATTACTATCACTTCACAACATTTGTTCTTGTTAAATCTGCTAGATGGCATATGGGTGCAGTTAGGCGTCCTCTGACATGCCTCTTTATTCGTGATAGAAAACAAGTGCTTAAGTGTTACCGACTGTTCCCATGCAATGTTAAAACGGAAAAAATTTAAGTTGTTGGAAGTTCACTGGTTACACAGGCCAATGATGGAAAAACTTTTTTGCTGAAAATTATTTTTGGGGTCGGAAATCCAAATATGATACTTAAAAACTGTATCATCCGCCATTTATTCACATTTTACAGTTAAACTTATTAAATTAAGCAATTTTTAACGGATTTAACAGCTTTTATGTAGTTAAAATAATTTAAAAAGTTGTAATGAATGTAGATTTGGTAGCACTGTGGAAAAACATTTGCTGGCAAAAGAGGTCGATTCTATTTTGGTGTCAACAAATGGTGTTTTGTTTACTGTCAAACTAACCTCACTTTCCCGTTTCCTGTACATGTGCCCAGTAAATGTCTAATCGTGGTTGTTAAAACTCGGCTGACAGTTTTTGTTCTATTTGTGGTGAATTTGTGATTAAAAAACACCAAAGGAACATTAGAGACATTTGTGAAAATGGTTTATCTATCGTACTTTGGATGTAAACTTGGTAATCAAGATAAATCTTTGGTGCCACGTAAGGTATGTTATGTGTATGTTGAAGATATGAGAAAATGGTCCAAAAAGAAGGAAAAACAGCCTTTAGATTTTCTGTTTCTATGATATGGAGGGAGCCAAGAAATCATTCCGATGATTGCTTTTTTGGCAGTGTTGATAGTACTGGTCATAATTCGAAAAACAGGAAGGTAATAAGCTATCCTAACCTTCTGTCCGTCATCTGAATATTAGGGCATGGTGTAGAGTTGCTGGTTCATGAACCACCAGATGTTTTAAATTCTATTCCAACTCAAGTATTTCCTGAAGTACAATGTGATTTAGATGAACCAGATAATGATGAATTCTACTGTAATACAGAAAGTCAAGAGCCCAAATTGTTTACTCAGACCGAGCTTAACGATTTGATTAGGGACCTGGGTTTAACGAAAGAAAAAGCTGAATTGCTTGACTCTAGATTAAAGGAAAATAAATTATTTGCAGTTCAAACTAGCATGTATATGTATAGAAAGGAAGATCAGCTATTTTCCAAGTTTTTTCAGCAAAAAGGTGATTTAGTGTGCGCCATGCACGAGGTATGGCCAAGCGTCAGTAGCAGCTACTGACTATTCATGGCATAAAACACCCGCGCGTCCCGCTGGCCCTTTGATAGGATGGGGCCCCTCCACGCCCACACCAACGTGGTGACCAAACCAAAAGTTCTACTGTCACCTACGTAAACATGTTAGTTTTTGAATCAGGCGTCACAGGATGCGGGCTGTGATGTTATCCATGCGTCTGGGTAAGATTACTCATTAACATGGTCCATCAGGAGATAGAAGTGGTCGAAAACGATTGAAGGGTAGCGGTTGTAAGGGCAGAGGAAAAAAAGTGCCAAGGCCAGCGCCAAGGGAAAAAAAACCTCTGCGACAGTAGGACGGGTAGTAAGGGCAGTAGGGGCTTGCTAGCTGCGACAGAGCGTGCAAGGTGAGGGGTGGTTAGCGTGAGGTATCGTGCGACGTTACGTATGTGCTGCGTGGTCGTTAGCTGGCTCAGTCCGGTGCTGCGGCTGGGCTCGCTTGTAGTCTCCTGGGCCGGCCGCAGTGGCTTCCTCCCTGTAACATAAAAGTTCGGCGCGGCAACGCATGCGCTGCTGTTAGGCCCTCTGCTGCGCCTTGTCGTCAGTGACTTGGTGCAGCTTCATCAGGCTGGCGCAGAGCGGCGGCGATCGGCTACCGTACAGCGTCCTCCTCTACTGCACGGCGCAGCCCATCTGCATTGCAGCTGTGAGCTGCTCCGCTTGTCCAGTGATCTGCGCCGCTTCAGCGTCGGGGAGATGCACGCCGTTCGCTCGCGCTTGCGCGATGATGGCTGCCTTCCTGCCTTCTCGGTCCCTAGGAGGGGCCGCTCCCGCAGCGGTCGGCGTCGCCACCGGTTCCGCTGGGGCGGCGGTTTTCCTCTTTGCACCTGTCACCTGCGGTGCTGCTGGGGCAGCCGCTGGGACAGGCGCGCGAACGTCCTTCTGCGAGGTCGCAGGAGTGTTCGCGGGTACGAATGCGCTGAGGCCTTGGGCGAAGACTGCTCGCAGTTGCCTCAAGGCCTCTTCCTTCTCTGCAGCCACGGCGGCTGCGAAGGCAGCCCTCTCCGCCGCCATGACGGCTTTGAGGGCTGCTGTGGCCTCCTTCACGGCGGTGCCGAGTTCGAGGTCACATCTCTTCACGGGAGAGCGAGCTGCGTCCTGGCTGCCCGTTTCCGAGCGGCCGTCCCTGCCCCTGGCAGGTGGATCTGCTGCTGCGCCGTCCCTCAGCTGCGCCGGGCTGTTCTGCGCCCTACGCCGTTTCCGACGTCGTCTTCTCTTCTGCTGCTGCGTCGGTGCGGCCGCGTCGCCGCCCCCGGCACGGTTTCGGCTTGAGAAAGCCGCACAACCGCGCCAACTGGCGACGTGCGGGCCGCCACACCGGACACATGTCGGCAGAGCGTTGCTGCCGCGGTCGCAGGCGCGGCTGTCGTGCTCACTTGAGCACTTGACGCACCGCGCCGCGTTGCGGCAATACTTCGCAACATGGCCCTCGCCCTGGCACCTGAAGCACTGGGGCTGGGGGTCCGTGGCGGTCGGGAGAGCCTCCGTCGTAACCGGGAAGCCCAGCAACTTCCGCAAGTCGAAGATGTCGCTCCCGCCATCGACCGTTTGCACGGTCACGGCATAGAGCGGCGCCCTCTTCCTGTTGGTCCGGTTGTGCAACCTTGCGGCTGCATTACCAAACCCGGCTCGCAGCAGCCCTTCCCGGACCGCTGCCTCATCACAGCACCAAGGTAACCCCCTGAGGAGTGCCTTAGTCGTCTTCATCCTTCCTACGGAAGGTGCCTTCTCACGCGCCGGCGGCGCGTCTACGATGTGGTCGGCCACTGCGACCTTGATCGCCCTGTGGTCGGCCACGTTTGCGGCTCGAACGCAGATCAGCGAGTCTGTGTCGACAGACTCGTAGACCACCTCGTTCCGAGTGCAATTCGTCATGGTGTCGAACAGCTCTGTCCACCCGCCTTTGCACTTGACGTACAAAAGGGGGGACAGGCCGTGACTCGTCTTCTCGGGAGTTCCTTGCATGGTCGGCAGACTCGGTGAGTTGCACAACCGAAGGACCCTTCGTAGCGGCAGGTTTCCTCTGCGCACCCTTCTTTCCCATGCTGCGAGGCGCGGAACACGACAATTTGCACGCGTTGTAAAAACAACGCATGACAATTTACTCTCCGCGACGCCCACAGCACAGAAAACCTCTTCACGAGCTCTCAACGGCCGAGTAAGCGAAGCGCGCAACGGCAGCGATGCGCTCGCCTCGCCAGCTCAGGCCGCTCTGCGTCCCGGTGGCGTCGTTCTCCAGCACTTAGCGACCACGCGCCGACTGTCTTCCACGGTGAGGCTGAAGCCAGCTGCAAAGACGCCCTTATACAATTACTGTTATTCGACATTTCCAGTGACGCAGTGCAATTGAACAGAGCGCCCGAGAAGTCCACATATCCCTGGGTCCATGCAGGATTTTGTATTTTATACACCGGTGTGCAAAACGTAAGGACAAAAGTAAGTTTCGCATGGCGTGTCACTGACAAGCAACATAGCTCGATGAAACATGGGCCATCACAGAAACCTCTGTTAAGCTATAGTACAGAAAGTAACTGAAATAATTACGCGATGAGAACAGGAATGACTCATTCAAGACAATAATTACACCAGTCCGCAGCACGTGGTCTCGCTGTCACGTTCTCGCTTCCCGAGCACAGTGTCCCGGGTTCGATTCCCGGTGGGGTCAGGGATTTTCACCTGCCTCGAGATGACTGGGTGTTTGTGTTGTCCTCGTCAATTCATCATCATTCATGAAAGTTGGCCACAGGTTTGCTAAAGGCATCCAATTCCTCCACCATCGAGCATGACAACTGCTGGACGGACGTTGGTGCATGTAGACGTGCTGCGATACGTCTCTCCAACACATTCCCAATGGGATTTAATTTGGGGAACGTGTAGGGCACTCGATTCGTCGAATATCCTGTCGTTCCAAGAACACCAGACCAGTTCGATGTGACCGCGCATTGTCATGCATAAAAATGAAGTCAGGTCTCAATCCACTCCTGAAACGGTGCACGTGGGTAACGTGTGCAAGTCACAGTAACGTTGTGAGTGGTCCGTGTGAAAGATTTGGAAGTCGCTAAATTCATCTAACATTATGCTTCCCCGCAGCATAATAGCTGGATCGCCAAAGCGATCATGTTTCGACAATGTTGGACGTACGCTTATTTGGCGATAGGTGAGAACGCGTAATTTCCCGCGGCGCATACTGCTCCGACCTCATTTCTCTGAGTGACCATCAGAGACCGCATCGAATGGCGCAGATATAGGAGCTTTTGGAACGATAGAAATTCGGCAAATGGACTGCCCTACTTGTTCTCACCACATAAATTCCGTCGAGCAAATGTGGGATGCGTTGGGGAGACGTACTGTAGCACGTCAACACACACCAGCAGTTGTCCGGCACGCTGGTGGAGTTCTGGAACGCCCTACCAAAAGAACTCTTTACCAACCAACCTTGTGACCATGTGACCTGAAAGGAAGCAGGTTGCAAGGAATGCATGTATTGCCGTTCGTGATGATCACACACTCTATTAAGAACCATGCCCTGTATTTTGTAATGTCCAGGGAACCGTCATGGAAATTTGGAAATTTGTGGTAAGTTCTATGGGACCAAACTGCTGAGGTCATCGGTCCCTAGAATTGCACACTACTTAATCTAACTTAAACTAACTTACGCTAAGGACAACACACACACACACACACACACACACACACACACACACACACACACACACACACACCCAGGCCCATGGGAGGACACGAACCTCCGTCTGGGGGAGCCGCGCGAACCGTGGCAAGGCCCCTTAGACCACACGTGTACCCCGCGCGGCGAACCATCATGAATCTCGGTGTATTCAGTGTATTAGATGTCCTTCGAATAAAAGTGTCATTTCTGTTACTCTCATCGCGCATTTCTTTCAGCTACCGCCTGTTTCTTTCAATTATTTCTATGTACGGTCCACGTTTCGTCGAGCTATGTTGCTTTGGTACATCGAGCGAAAGTTACTTTCGCCCATATGCTTTGCACACCAGTTTACTGTCTCCGATCTGAGATACTACCCATGTTTATAACTTGATATTTTCCAGAAAGAATTGTGCATGTGAAACATCCCCTTTGAAAACTTTATAAATGACAGTGCTGGGAAACCTCTTACGTTATTTGATTTTCAAACAGCTGAGCAAAACGTAGTCAGACATTACTCTCTTTACTTATTCTGATCAACACTAAACTGGCACACAATATTTTTGGCGCAACGCAATCTGACTTTCAAGAATCCCTACAAAAGAATGGCCCTGACTAACAACAACCTATACCTTCCATGAATCACTTACCTCACAAAAATCTTCGTTACTCGAACTACTGCAATACAGCGAGCGCCACTACTGCCAGCTAAATAAAAGATTCCAACTACTGAAGGCACTAACTCCTGATAGGCATAGTCAGCAAATGAAAGATTTTGACAGAAAACAAACAACTGTATTTACCTTAATCATGTTCAAAAGTCATTTTATATATATATATATATATATATATATATATATATATATATATATCGGGGCGGTTAGTAGACCCGCAACCGAGCGCCTCCCCGGGTGGCGGATAGGGGAATGCCTCCTAGATATAGGTGGTACCGAGGAAATGAAATACTCGGGGTGGACCAAAACTACTAGTAGCGTCTGTTCCCACAGTGGGCGGCTACAAAAGGAGTCTGCTCCACATGTCAGTGGCGGGCTCAACCAACCTCCTGATCTGGAAAGTCAGGTTGTAGTCGGCAGCATGCTATACATCCAACTACTAAACATCATGATGGTACAACGAGAAAAATCTCATTACCCCGGGCCCCAGTCAACAGACTGGGATCGTCGTGAGCATCGGATTCCGGGGGCTCACGGACATCATGAGAAGAATCGGAGCTTCTCAAACTCCCTCAAGACCAAACGCAAACACTACATCGGCACACTCAACGTGAACACACTGATGAAGACGAGCACATACAATCCAGATAGTGAACCTCCAACTCTAGAAGAAGTTAAAGAAATAATTAAGTCACTCAAGAACCGTAGAGCACCAGGAGAAGATGGCATCATCGCGGAAATCTGGAAGTTACAAGACCCAGAACTCACCAAAGACATCCACAGGATCTTGGAAGACATCTGGAAGACCATGAAAATTCCTGACGACTGGAAAACTGCCCTGATACACCCACTACACAAAAAAGGTGACAAGACTGACCCGAACAACTACAGAGGAATATCCCTACTACCGGTCACATACAAGATCCTCTCTAAAGCTTTACTGAACAGACTAGAAAGCCAGACCGACCACTTGATTGGGGAATACCAAGCAGGCTTCCGTAAAGGGCGGTCTTGTGCGGAACAAATTGCGTGATTTTACAACACAAACAGAACCTGATCATTACCTTTGTTTACTTCAAAAAGGCGTACGACTCTATCGACCGGAAAACTCTCTTCAATATTCTAGCAGAATACAAAGTAGACAACAGAACACGGGCTATCATAGAGCAAACTTTAACCAACACGACCTCCAAAGTAAAGTTCTGTGCGGAACTATCAGAACCCTTTGAAATTCGCACAGGTGTCCGACAAGGCGATGGCCTCTCACCTCTCCTTTTCAATCTGGTGTTAGATAAGGTCATAAAAGAATGGGAAACATCAAAACAGGGGATAACCTTAGGAAACCTACAGATTAAATGCCTGGCTTTTGGAGACGATTTGGCGATTGTCACGAAAGGTATAAAGGAAACAAAAGACGCTGTTGAAAAACTGCACGAAATCGCTTCCAAAACTGGACTACACATCTCTTACGAAAAGACACAGTTTATGAGCACAAAGAAACTCTCATCTCTGAACACAAAGTATGGAACGATTTACAAAACGGCAAACTTCAAATACCTCGGTGAAACACTACAAATGAGTGGACATAACAGAGACTCAAACGAAGAAAGAAAGACTAAACTGGACAAGGCATACAAAGTAGTGTGGAATCATTACAACAAGAAGTCTATCTCACAAAAAGCCAAATTACGCCATTACGACACGGTGGTGCTCCCCGAGGCACTAATCCTAGGGCATACACGTATCAGACAATTAGAAAAAGTAGAACGGAAAATACTCAGGAAAATATTTGGCGCAACTAACAACAATGGAATATGGATCAAGAAACCTACAGAGGAACTGTACAAACATACGGAGGCAATAACAGAAAAGATTAGAAAACGCAGACTACAATTCTATGGACACCTATACAGAATGCCATCACACAGGCTGACCAAACAGATCTTTGACTGGGTAACCACTAGAAACAACAAATGGGTGGCAGAGGTAGCAAACGACCTGAACCAACTCAACATAACAGCAGACACAATAAACGACAGAATAAAATTCAGAAACATCATTAAGAAAAGTAAACTACATGAGATACAATGTGACAAACGAACAGGCATAAAATGGACCGAAGAACGCAAGCAAGATCATAGCCAGAAGATGAAAGAAATTTGGGCAACCATAAAGGCAATCAAGATGAAGCCGAAGACAAAAAGCCGACAAAAAGCATGGACCGAGGACCGGGAACAGAAACACAGCGAGCGAATGAGGGAAGTATGGGCAGCAAGGAAGGCAGCAAAAGGAACTGGCCATGTAGTTTAGTCCAAATGCGCTCTTTAAGGGCAAAACACCAATAATTATATATATATAATCTCAGTTCATGATATCCAGTACTACAAATTTACTCTTTCTGGCAGACATACGTCCAGATCGTCCGCTCTTAAAATTTTGCCACCTCTCTCCCCACATCCACCACTGCTGGCGGCTCACCTCCAACTGCGCAACGCTACATGCTGTTCACATCCAACTGCCCAATACTACAATAGCGAATATTCCAACAATGCTAATCAGCCACAGACAGCACACAGCAGAGTCAGTGATTTTCATATAGAGCGCTACGTGGCGTTAGCAACATAAAAAACCTAAACAGCCTATTTACACATGTTGCGCATTTCAGTGAAGCCGCCTCAGGCCTCCATTCCTCATTGTTTTTCTTCGTCAGACAGTGTGCTGACCAAACTTTACACACACTCTGTCTTTTTGAAAACATTTTAGAGAAAGTCTCGAATAACTGAATAGAGATGTTCAGTTCGATATTCCACTGCGATTTTCAACAAAACAACGTTAAAACAGTATGGTCGCAACCCAACTACTTAACATTACGAACAACCAGTCATTAACAAGAACAGAATCACCGTCATTGTTATTGTACAGATCACTTGAAAACACTGTCACCGTACGGTTCTTTACGCGTCTAATGATTTCACTGTCACTGGAATCGTCCCCAGGACTATAAAAACATTCATTCACACACTTATTCAGAGCTTCATCCTCACTAAGAACATATGAATAACCATCGCTGAAAACGTTCGAAAGTATTTCAGACTCGTTCAATTCCTTCCTTTTTTGTGAATAGATCCACCTCTGAAAGCAGGAGGAAGTTCAGCTAAACAAGCGAAAAGCATATGACGTCGAACAAGTGCGATACAATGACTACTTTGTATACATGTAAACAGCCGGAGCAGTTAAAAAAATATCACAGCAGATTGTTATCTATAGACTGCATGTCGAAAACGCGAGTTATTATGAAATGTGCTGTTAACAGATGGCTCGCGAAACACGTGTAACCCCGGGATCCGTTCGCATAGTGTTAACACTGCCTGCTCACAACTAACTGGTCGAATACACCTCTGTTGTTTACTGTTGTATTTACTGCGGCGAGGTCCACGACAAAGTCTTATTAATTCACACTAGTCGGTTTGTTCGCCACACTTCGCAAAAGATCTTACCTCTGTCGTGTGATGTTTAGATCTTGCATGCATTTAAATGTACATTCAAGAATTATTAAACTCGTCTGAAATTGTTACTCGCTCCACGCCGAAGGCGGCTGCTGGCCTGCACTGTCGCGTGTTGTGACGTACGCACCACCGACTGTCTTTCTCGTGAGCGTCGTTCACCAGTCTCTGAGCTTTTTGTACGGCCGGCGAACGTATTGTAGTGCCATCGCGACCCTTATTTTAACACGAGGCAGGTTCCTGTCCAACTCTTGCACATAACGAAAATTTTCCTTGATCGAGGAAACCACGATACTCATTTTTAAGCTGTGATATATCGCACACTCGCCAGAAAATAACGCCCTTGAACGAGACGCGGCATTTGGAAATTGCTCCCGCAAAGTACTGCAGGCTGCAAGTCGCTATGTCATGTCGTCAGATAATTCATTCACAAATATCGCCCTAAATTCTTTCATTTTCCAAACTTTTTTAATGTGCCCGCACATCATAAGACTGCGGTGCCCGGTACCCAGCTGTTTTTCAAATGGATTTCATTGAAGACCGTTCAGCGTCGGCGGCACGCACGTGCTCCCACGTTTTTCTTATACTCACCAGGAGGTATTACCTTCGCAGTGGGAGTTGCTATACGAAGTGTGTCCCTAAACGCACTCATTATCTCTGCCACTCTTTGCCCTGCCTGTGGACGTTCGTACAGCCACACAAACGCCACAAACTGTTTCTCAACAGTGTAACTGCGTCCTATCACATTAGTCGTGGCTTCTCAAATCAAACAATGAGATGCAGAAACTGAGAGGCACCCACATGCCTTGCTCATACTGTGGCATCAAGCAGTCAGGCCTCCAAGATGAGTGGTCTGCCAAGCGAGTGAATTCATTCTCATTTATCGAGTAACATGAGCTCTAGTACTCACAATTAAGTTACAAATTATTCTCCTGCTTGAATATTACGCAACGGAAACGGATAACGCACATCTGACTATTAAAAATTTTCACAACTCTGATTGTTCCCTACGCACTGGCAATACCACATTTTCTTCCTTATTTAACGGCTTTGATCAACACGTGGCCATCGCACTGAATATGAATGGCGCACACATTATAAATCCTGGCTATCATGACAACATACTATTCGAAGGAAAAGACCACCAATCTTTTTCTTTTCACTATCTTATTTATTCCGATAAATTCTATAACCTAAACACACAAATTCTTTAACCTACAACAATAACACATAAGACATTCCGCCCAGTGGGAATGACTTTACATTGGTGATTCTCTATCTTATGGTCTCGTAATTATTTAACGCTACAGTGCACTTTCTGGATAGGATGGTGGATCTTTTTTGCTATATCTCACACCCATCATCACGAAAATTTCCTCCAGACCGAGTTGTACAAAAAGGAACATGCATAACCCACTGCCTCTGAAACTATCTTGTTACCCTCCCATGCCAACCACACATACTTAAATTGCATGAAATACATCACACTGGCAACATACAATACAAAACAAGGAATAGTCACAACGTTATAATCACATCACTTTCAGCTTTCCCACTTCAATTAAAATTCATCCTAGTTTCACACGACACTGCCCCACTTCGTAGCTTTTCTTTCCTACTATGAACTCTGGAGGATACATGCACGTCTTCCTGTGCAATGCAAGCCAAGTGGCGTTGCTGGATAGACGGCTGACTCACCTTGCTTCACTCTGAGTATTATAGTTTGAATCAAGCGTCACACGGAAACATAACTTGCAAAGTAATATTAAGAACATACTCATCACACACGGGAGTCCTCAACTGATACCATGGACGAGTACTTCTCTTTATCCTGTGTCTCATACACAGATTGAGACTCACACAGCACTCACCACGTGGAAGTACTCGTCTCTAATTTCAAGTTCTGCACACGCCATTTCTTAAATATTTCCAACTTATAGTACACACGCCAGTAATTCAGCTTAACTTATGCACTCGGAAGTATTTCAACTTATTGCTACACGTGGTTTCATTGTGACCGTTGGTCACTTCCGAAGATTACTATGATCCCCTTAATATTACCTGCCTGACATTAATTCTCCCCACAAAAGTTCCTGAAATAGAGAAATTATTATTCTAAACTACTCTCAAGTATTTCACATGCATACCATGTCTCCACTCTTTTGTTTTAACGGAGTACACCTAAGACAGGTCTTACCAATACTAGATCCAGCGGCAGAGTGCTGAAACATGGCCATTCTTCAGGTCATCTCGCACCTCTGTCGAGGTGGGGGACGACCATGCTACCCATTGGTCAGCCACATTTCAGGCACTGAAAGCTCAGGTAAATTCCATCTCTTTTGTTCCACCAAAGGTGGCCAAAGGACCGTCTCAAAGATGATCATATATTGCACATTCACCATCTGTGGTTAGCAGACGACCATACATTCATTCATTTCGAAGATCTCACCAAATTGGGATGTAGGGATTTTTTTGTGGGAGTACACATGTGATCAATTAAATAAATAAATTGTCATTCTTTCCTACACTGGTATCCGGCTTCGGTGTATTAAGTGAAATTGAGTTATTATTACAAAAAATATGTTGTTCTGACAAGAATAACAAAGAATGTTGTACCTATTTTCAATGTCGGGCGGTACTGTACCCTTTCAAAACAAAATAATGCAATGCTGAGAAGAATCCTTCTCGTCTGCTTCTAACAAGGAATACCAGCTAAACAGTTAATTATTTCAAGGCTAGTACGCTGACTTCTCGAACATAAGTTTGTAGGTTAGACTGAAAGATATATAAAAACATAGAATGACTGCAGATTTTTTAAAAGAATTAGGGGAACATGGCTTTGCGCATCAGCCATACTCCATTGGGCAGTAATTAAGGACACAACAAAGCATCATTACTTCGTCGATCGTTTACCAAAAAAAAAAAAAAAAAAAAAAACTGAAATATCAGACACATGCCGAAAATAAAGTAGAAACAATCAGCCATCATCCATCCCGTCATCCAGAGTGCTTTTCACTGAACTTTGAAGAGCTTCAGCAGTTTGTACAGCCTCCTTCAGCGTTTGTCCCTGCCCGAAACCTACGTTGTGTGCTCACACTGCGGTATCTGTTTCGATTATTCAAAGAGAGCCCATGAGAGTTTTTGTAGAGTCTTTGGTGGAACAGACGACCACAAACACATCTGTCAAGCATGTTCCACATATGCAAAATGGGGTTTAGATCCGGACTCACCGTCAGTCTTTCCATTACTTCAAAGTCCAGGATTTACAAGACATACCTGCTACTCCCGCCACATGGGTTCTGGAATTAGAAGGAATTCAGAACTACCACGGTATGCAGCAGCAGACACATGGTCCAACAGGATCTGTTCGATGTACTGCCTCGCAGCAAGGCGATCATGGACCATAACAAGGTCCGAATGGGTGTCAACACTGAAGCCTCCTCACAACTCAAAGAACCTTGGAATTCTGTAGATTTGTTGGACAACATTTGGCAGATAGT
This sequence comes from Schistocerca nitens, assembly GCF_023898315.1. Taxonomy (NCBI): domain Eukaryota; kingdom Metazoa; phylum Arthropoda; class Insecta; order Orthoptera; family Acrididae; genus Schistocerca; species Schistocerca nitens. Next base: position 440,002,667 of record NC_064614.1, read on the forward strand.
GCTCAGCAGGATTCTCCGCTCACGAACACGGCCATCACTTTGCGTCAGATGATATCAGCAGTCGTCTGTGAATAAAACATTTCGCCAGTGACGAAGTTGCCAGTTGACAAGGGAACGGCAGAATTGAAGGCAAACAACAAGATGTTTCCGTCTCAAGTGGGGTAGTCGAGCTGAACCTCTGAGTCGTAAGTTCCTTTCTCGTAACTTGTGTTCATTACAGTCTGATCGGTCACAGCGGCTCCAGTGGCCCTTTCGACATCGTCTTGCAGTGCACTGCTGTTGTCCGTGCGGCACCACAACGCAGAGACGGCCAGATATTGGTCTTCACGTCGGGTTGCAATGCCCTGGCGTCCTTGTCCAGGCCACCTTGTATGCTGACATACCTCCTAGTAATGTGTCCGCAAACTGTGGATAACGTGGGGACGGGCACTGGCATCTGCAGCAACACGACAGAAAGGTGTGAGGTGAAGGGCGAGTTGTGGCGCCCTGGAAACATTTTAAGTTCAGAGTTGGCGGCCACCGCTTGGGCTGCTCAGCAAGCAGCAGCTCGTTAGCAACCGCGTGTTGCCGCACAACGGCCGGACCACGTGGTCCAGCCGACCGCGTGGCTGGGAATTCCATGGTGACGCTGTGTCGATGAAGGAGACATGCCGGGAGTGCCAAAGATGACGGACTTTCTGAAATCTTAATGGCAGACATTTCACAGTTCATATGGAAATTAATAGTAGCCAGAGGAATCATGATACCTCAAAAAGTAACATGTACACTACCATTATCTGCACGACGATTCTGATGGTGTAATCAGATTTTCAATATCTTTATTCATTTAAAGTTTAGAACCTGACAATAAATTATACAAGTAACACCCAGCAACGACTTTCCAAAATCGAGACGCTTCATAGAATTTTCTCGATCGACGTGTCTTCAGAAAGCTATTAGTGTAAACCTAAATTGTTATAAATTACAGGCATGTAACTTGAATAGTACATGAATTATTGGAGGTCCAAGTGGCCGATCACTATCGATCGCGTCAGGCCATAAATACTCCAGTTACACGAAAAAACGGTAGCAGCATGCTTATAAATGTATTTATTCATCTATGTCTTCGTTTATATCCGATGTATACTATTCATGAAGAAGTTGGTCAAGTGTTTACTGTGTTTTAGAAAGCACAGAGACATTAGGCAACTGGCTTACTTCTGTTCTATTCCTTTGGTATATGTTTATTTAATTTATCTATTTAAAAATGTGTGTTAGAGCGTGTTTATGGTCTAGCTGTAGGAATATTTGTTTATTTTCAAATTATTTAAATGTAAATTCAGTATTTCGAATGTGTTTCATTATGTTCGTGAGTGTGCGTTGGCTTGGAGACAGGGTGGGAACACTCTAGCCAATCACAGCGCTCGTTCCAAAAAGGACACGTGGAGAGACTGTATGGAAGTGGGAGAGGACGGTACAGGACACGGGAGGTGCTGGAAGGGAGAGTCCTGGACAGTACAGCGCGACGAACGCACGGTCGCGGGAAAGGCTGGACGTGGTGCAGCGACGTACAGTCGTGGCAAAGACGTGGAGAGTCGAGCAGTTTGCGTGTGGTCGCGGGAGATAGAAATATTTCGTAGGGCCGACTTGTGCACTTGTGAGACTTCCGTGGCTTCTGCAGTGAAGACCTAGTATGCGTTTAGAAGTGAATATCTTGCGAGCTATATTGTTGTTCATAACTAATTACGTGAAGTAGGAATCTATTATTTCCTTGTTATTCAACTTATATTTTATTTAATTGCTGGACCATCGACACCAATAAAATGTTCAAATGTGTGTGAAATCTTATGGGACTTAACTGCTAAGGTCATCAGTCGCTAAGCTTACACACTACTTAACCTAAATTATCCTAAGGACAAACACACACACACCCACGCCCAAGGGAGGATTCGAACCTCCGCCGGGACCAGCCGCACGACACCAATAAGTGTTTTACAGTAGTAAAGGGCATTGCTAAAGCTACTTCTGCTATCGTACTCATCATTTAAAATCGTTAAAATACTACCTGTATAATTTATTTAATTGCAAACTTTCACGTATAAATATTTAGGTTAAGTTCAAAATTCGCAATTGCCGAGTGATAGGAACCTTCGACCATTCCATTCATGTGTATATTCATATTGTATACTGTAGACGCAGCAGTATTTGGCCTGTAATGGGGCAACTACATAACCCAGACCCAAGACAACGAAACCAGCCAAAACCTTTTAATATTTCAACTCGGAGTCTGTGGGTACGTAGTTCAGGGCCATCATTTCATTTTATTTGAAAGCCTGCATAGGCCATCCTTTTTAGATCAAATCTACCGCCCTTGCAACGTGCACAGCATTAAGACGTTGCACTACTTGTGCCCCGCTGAATACGTTAACAAATGACAACTGCCATTGATATACCTCAGTAGAAAACGCTGGGACACCGGTACTCACTTCCTTTCGAGGAGTCACCTAACACAATAATACAAAACAGAACCAATAGATGGCGAATGACTTTAATTGTTGCCTGTACTGAAAGCGAAAATCCCTGTATCAAAATACACTACTGGCCATTAAAATTGCTATACCAAGAAGAAATGCAGATGATAAACGAGTATTCATTATCCTAGAATAGACACGTGATTACATTTCACGCAGTTTGGGTGCATTGATTTTGAGAAATCAGTACCCAGAACAACCACCTCTGACCGTAGTAACGGCCTTGATACGCCTGGGCATTGAGTCAAACAGAGCTTGGATGGCGTGTACAGGTACAGCTGCCCATGTAGCTTCAACACGACACCACAGTTCATCAAGAATGGTGACTGGTGTATTGTGACGAGCCAGTTGCTCGGCCACCATTGACCGGACGTTTTCAGTTGGTGAGAGATCTGGAGAATGTGATGGCCAGGGCAGCAGTCGAACATTTTCTGTATCCAGAAAGACCCCTACAGGACCTGCAACATGCGGTCGTGCATTATCCTGCTGAAATGTAGGGTTTCACAGGGATCGAATGAAGGGTATAGTCACGGGTCGTAACACATCTGAAATGTATCGTCCAATGTTCAAAGTGCCGTCAATGCGAACAAGAGGCGACCGAGACGTGTAGCCAATGGCACCTCATACCATCACGTCGAGTGATACGCCAGTATGGCAATGACGATTACGCGCTTCCAATGTTCGTCCACCGAAATGTCGCCAAACACGGATGCGACCATCATGACGCTGTAAACAGAACCTGGATTCATCCGAAAAAAAATGACGTTTTGCCATTCGTGCGCCAAGGTTCGTCGATGAGTACACCATCGGAGGCGCTCCTGTCTGTGATGTAGCGTCAAGGGTAACTGCAGCCATGGTCTCCGAGCTGATAGTCCATGCTGCTGCAAACGTCGTCGAACTGTCCGTGCAGATGGTTGTTGTCTTGCAAACGTCCCCATCTGTTTACTCAGGGATCGAGACGTGGCTGCACGATCCGTTACAGTCATGCGGATAAGATGCCTGTCATCTCGACTGCTAGTGATACGAGGCCGTTGGGATCCAGCACGGCGTTCCGTATTACCCTCCTGAACCCACCGATTCCATATTCTGCTAACAGTCAATGGATCTTGACCAACGCGAGCAGCAATATGGCGATACGATAAACTGCAATCGCGATAGGCTACAATCAGACGTTTAAAAAAATGGTTCAAATGGCTCTGAGCACTATGGGACTCAACTTCTGAGGTCATTAGTCCCCTAGAACTTAGAACTAGTTAAACCTAACTAACCTAAGGACATCACACACATCCATGCCCGAGGCAGGATTCGAACCTGCGATCGTAGCGGTCTCGCGGTTCCAGACTGCAGCGCCTAGAACCGCACGGCCACTTCGGCCGGCAGACGTTTATCAAAGTCTGAAACGTGATGGTCCGCATTTCACCTCCTTACACGAGTCATCACAAGAACGTTTCACCAGGCAACGCCGGTCAACTGCTGTTTGTGTATGAGAAATCGATTGGAAACTTTCCTCATGTCAGTACGTTGCAGGTGACGCCACCGGCGCCAACCTTGTGTGAATGATCTGAAAAGCTAATCATTTGCATATCACAGCATTTTCTTCCTGTCGGTTAAATTTCGCGTCTGTTACACGTCATCTTCGTGGTGTAGCAATTTTAATGGCCAGTAGTGTAGATTTAACATACCAGACGCTGATACACGTTTTGCCCTGATTCTTTATAACAGTGTGTTATACTGTGCAAGAAATATTATGCTGTCTATACAGATTATTGTTCAATATACTGCCAGTTACAGTTGCACATCCGGTGAGCTAAAGTCAGTAAGCGCAGTTACAGAACTTTGGTCTTGCTCTTCATAACTTCAGCAGTTTATTTATTTATGTATTTGTTACAGTTGTCGTGTTGATCGGACGATGGGCACCATAAAGTGACCAATGGTATTAACTGTAGGAAGCACTCAGCTGTACAAGAACTGACCAACTCATTGGAATGTGAAAGGGAATGCGTATAAAAGCGGAAAGGAGAAACAACGAAAGTGAACCGCGAAGGATCAAAGGTGCAAGGAAAAGCAACGATGACAGCTATGAAATGTTGAGAATTATGTGAAAGGTTAAACAGACAACGCACAAAAATGTGTTGATAATGATTCGCGTCCTTCAACTTCACCTCACTCAAGTTTCCGTTGCTGAATTTTAGCAGGTCTTATGCCATTTCTAGTTCGACATCTTTTTTCCTCGTGTTAAACAAAACAGAGCAGAATGGAGAGTGCAAAAATTTTTTATCCTTATTGAATCAATTTGGAATTCTATTACGTTGCGTAGGGATGACTTTGATAACCTACAATAGTAGTGTCGAATAATGTTGATCGCTTACGCGCTGCTTAACTTCATAATACATCACGGTTCAGTACTCGTACAAATTTATATCAGTCGACTTCAGGGTAAGAGTTTCTCTGAGCTGACAAAATCGGTTCGTAAAGAATTAGCATGCCTCATGACTCACTGTTTCTGAAGCTTACGCATCTTTGATGATTAAATGTAAATTCCTTTAATGGTGTGTAAATCACAGGTAAAAGTCACACTGCCTACTTCATGTGGGATCTGATACTTAGTGCCCAAAATTTAACTTCTATTGACTTACTCTGCTAATTCGTAGGCCGTACATTCTTGTGGCGTGATGTGTGCTTCCTCAGTGGCTCCTGGAATGGACGCTCTCAGACGACGGAGCACATAGAAGGAATTCATATGGTTATGCAAAGAGGAGAATGAAAAATAAATATCAGAACGTGCCTTGTCCCAATATTTTATGTGGCTGGTATTCAGAAATGGGTATCAGTAATATACAGGGTGAGTCACCTAACGTTACCGCTGGATATATTTCGTAAACCACATCAAATACTGACGAACCGATTCCACGGACCGAACGTGAGGAGAGGGACTAGTGTAATTGTTTAATACAAACCATACAAAAATGCACGGAAGTATGATTTTTTAACACAAACCTACGTTTTTTTAAATGGAACCGCATTAGTTTTGTTAGCACATCTGAACATATAAACAAATACGTAATCAGTGCCGTTTGTTGCATTGTAAAATGTTAATTACATCCGGAGATATTGTAACCTAAAGTTGAGCTTGAAACCTCAGACGTTCAGTTGCGTGTTGTAACAAACACGAGCCACGGTCGGCGAGCAGCATCTGCAGGGACATGTTTACGATGACGACCGTGTTTACGAGTGTGGCTGTAGTGCACTGTTGTGGTTTGGTCTAGCTGTCGCAGTGTCCGCATGTAGCGCTTGCTGCTATTGTTATTCTGCATTCGTCTCCGCACGCAGACAAACTGTAGTACACCGTGTTACCAGACGTCTGTGATAGTTCAAATGGCTCTGAGCACTATGCGACTTAACTTCTGAGGTCATCAGTCGCCTAGAACTTACAACTACTTAAACCTAACTAACCTAAGGACATCACACACATCCATGCCCGAGACAGGATTCGAACCTGCGACCGCAGCGGTCGCGCGGTTCCAGACTGTAGCGCCTAGAACCGCACGGCCAACGTGGCCGGCGATAGTGTGGTGTTTTAGGAACTGTGACCATGGTGTATTCGAACTCTGAAAAGGCGGAGATGATACTCATCTATGGCGATTGTCGACGAAATGCAGCTGAAGCCTGCAGGGTTTATGCAGAACGGTACCCGGACAGAGAGCATCCTACGTGCCGCACATTGCAAAACATCTACCGCCAACTGTATGCAACAGGTATGGTCGTAGCACGCAAACGGGTCCGTAACAGGGCCGTAAAAGGAGAAGCGGGTGCAGTTGGTGTGTTAGCTGCTGTTGCCATGAACCCACACATGAGTACACGGGACATTGCGAGAGCCGGTGGACTGAGTCAAAGTAGTGTCATGCGCATACTATATCGTCACCGCTTTCACCCGTCTCATGTGTCGCTACATCAGCAATTACATGGTGATGACTTTAATCGAGTGCAATTCTGTCAATGGGCATTAACAGAGAATGCGTTGCAGTTCTACCTGTTTACCGATGAAGCGGGTTTCACAAACCACGGGGCAGTGAACCTACGGAACATGCATTACTGGTCAGTGGACAATCCTCGCTGGCTCAGACAGGTAGAGCGACAGCGACCGTGGACTGTAAATGTATGGTTCGGAATCATTGGCGACCACCTCATTGGTCCTCACTTCATTGCAGGGGCCCAAACAGCTGCAACATACATCGCGTTTCTACAGAATGATCTGCCAACATTGCTCGAAAATGTCCCACTGGAAACGCGTCGACGTATGTGGTATCAGCATGATGGTGCATCTGCACATTCCGCAATCAACACTAGGCTGACCCTTGACAGGATGTTCGACGGGCGTTTCATAGGACGTGGAGGACGCATAAATTGGCCAGCACGTTCTCCTGATATTACATCTCTGAACTTCTTTCTGTGGGGTACGTTAAAGGAGAATGTGTACCGTGATGTGCCTACAACCCCAGAGGATATGAAACAACGTATTGTGGCAGCCTGCGGCGACATTACACCAGATGCACTGCGGCGTGTACGACATTCATTACGCCAGAGATTGCAATTGTGTGCAGCAAATGATGGCCACCACATTGAACATCTATTGGCCTGACATGTCGGGACACACTCTATTCCACTCCGTAATTGAAAACGGAAACCACGTGTGTACGTGTACCTCACCCCTCATGGTAATGTACATGCGCGTCAGTGAAAAAGACCAATAAAAAGGTGTTAGCATGTGGACGTAATGTGCTGTTCCAGTCTCTTCTGTACCTAAGGTCCATCACCGTTCCCTTTGGATCCATACGTAATTCGGTGCTCTCCGATATACACGATCGAACAGCGGAGGAGTGGTACTCAAGCGTCAACTTTAGGTTAGAATGTCTCCGGATGTAACTAACATTTTACAATGCAACAACCGGCACTGATTACGTATTTGTTTATATGTTCAGATGTGCTAACAAAACTAACGGGGTTCCATTTAAAAAAACGTAGGTTTGTGTTAAAAAACATACCTCCGTGCATTTTTTATGGTTTGTATTAACCAATTACACTAGCGCCCCTCCTCACGTTCGGTCTGTGGAATCGGTTCGTCAGTATTTGATGTGGTTTACGAAATACATCCAGCGGTAATGTTAGGTGACTCACCCTGTATAAATTTCTTCATTCGCCAAAACAAATGATGCGTGTGGTATAAAAGCAACTGTAATTTGCGCGTATATCATTTCTGCTACTGGCATACCTCGGTAATTTCATATGCTCTGTTACAACTGTAATATCAAATTAATGATTAATGTAATATTAATTAATAATGAAATTACGTTTAATTTACATTTCTGATGCTATTTTATCCACCACCCAAAAGGGACCATTGGGCCACTTTCGTAACAGTAAAAAATCTTGAACCGTTCATAATTGCTTCTGCTGCAGAACATTCGATAAAATGTGACAACACTTTATGTATCTTCCGTACTTTGATGTTGGTTATTTCTGTGTTCAGCTCTTAATTAAGATAGTTAAAATTTTTACATGCTGTACTCAATCGTAACACACATACTTGTAGATATCAGACGGACAACTGTACTTATCTATTGGTAACACTGGAAATATTCAGCGCCATTCGAGAGATCAGGTTGCAGTGAATGCACAAATTCACAAATGACTAACCTGCTGCATACGTATAATGTGTGTGTCGGAAACAGATATGATTCAGAGACTGGAATAATAAATTATTACAGAAGAAAACTGAGTATGAGAGCGCCTTACCTTGTAGGAAAGAAAAAGAACCTGAAGTTACCACTTAATGTTCTTGCACCATTACCCAACAATTTAATGATCTATACTGACTACATTGCTACTGTCAGATGGAAATACATCTCGCACAAAGTGATACGAAACAGACCTGTTAAGAAACAAACAAATCGATGCCAGGTACCGTTACTGGTACTACTACACTGAAGAGCAATGAACAGCAAAACAAACTGGTAAACCTGCCTCATATCGTGTAGGGCCGCCGCGAGCACGCAGAAGTGCCGCAACACAACGTGGCATGGACTCTACTAATGTCTAAAGTAGCGCTGGAGGGAACTGACACCATGAATCCTGCTGGGCTGTCCAGAGATCCGTAAGAGTGCGAGGGGATTGAGATCTCTTGCGAACAGCACTTTTCAAGGCATCCCAGATATGCTCAATAATTTTCATGTCTGGGGATTTTGGTGGACAGTAAAAGTGCTTAAACTCAGAAGAGTGGTCCTGGAGCCGCTCTGTAGCAATTCTGTACGTGTGTGTGCCGCACTGTCCTGCTGGAACTGCCCAAATCCGTCGCAGTGCAATAGGGACATGAATGGATGCAAGTGATCAGACAAAATGATTACGTACGTGTCACCTATCAGAGCCGTATTAAGCTGTATCAGGGGTCCCATATCACTCCAACTGCACACGCCCCACACCATTACAGAACCTCCACCAGCTTGAACAGTCGTCTGCTGACACGCAGGGTCCATGGATTCATAAGATTGTCTCCACACCCGTACACATCAATTCGCTCGATACAATTTGAAATGAGGCTTCTCCGACCAGGTAACATGCCTCCAGTCATCAAAAGTCCAATGTAGGTGTTGATGGGCCCTGTCGAGGTGTAAAGCTTTGTGTCGTACAGTCATCAAGGGTACACGAGTGGGCCTTCGGCTCCGAAAGCCCATATCGATGATGTTTCGTTGAATGGTTCGCACGGTGACACTTATTGATGGTCCAGCCCTGAACTCTGCAGGAATTTGCGGAAGGGTTATACTTCTTTCACGTTGAACGATTCTATTCAGTCATCGTTGGTCCCGTTCTGGCGGGATATTTTTTCTGTCCGCAGCGGTTCGGAGATCTGATGTTTTACCGGATTCTTGACATCCACGGTACAATCGTGAAATGGTCGTACGGGAAAATCCCCACTTCATTGCTACCTCGGAGATGCTTTATTCCATCGCTCGTGCGCCGACTATGGTTCAAATGGCTCTGAGTACTATGGGACTCAACATCTTAGGTCATTAGTCCCCTAGAACTTAGAACTAGTTAAACCTAACTAACCTAAGGACATCACACACACCCATGCCCGAGGCAGGATTCGAACCTGCGACCGTAGCAGTCCCGCGGCTCCGGACTGCAGCGCCAGAACCGCTAGACCACCGCGGCCGCGCCGACTATAACAACACGTTCAGACTCTCTTATATCGTGATAACCTGCCATTGTAGTAAGCGATCTAACAACTGTGCTAGACACTCGTTATCTTATATAGGCGTTGCCGACCGCTGCGCCGTATTCTGACTCTTCTCTCCATTTGAATACGCATACCTATACCAGTTTGTTTGGCGCTTCAGTGTAGTTTCATTAAGATTGTCACTTCAACATTGTATTTTGATGAGCGGTATTTTTCCCACTACATGTATCATAGTTTCTACAGCCTGTACAGACTTCGGAGCGCTGTTGACAGACCGGCGCGTTTGAAGTTGTTTGCCCAAACGGGCAACGGCGAAAGAAACAGATTGGCTAGTGATTTATGATAATTGACTATTTAATTTTTGTTAACCAGTTTGCATGAGAATTACTTCATAGAAACCTAGACGTGGATCAGATCCAGAAAATAGATTCGGTCACGGAGTAATAAATCGGAACCATATCTGAACTGACGCAGGTGTTCGAATGCGCGAGCGCCGAAGGCGGCGTGCAATAAGCGGACGAGTCCAAGATAGAAACCTATTGGCACGTTTGATGCTTACTACTCAGATATCATAAAGGGGACCCCAAACCTTCTACACGTGCCTTGTTCAACATAATGAAAATTTTCTCTTACGCAACTTGAATTATAAAAATGGTTCAAATGACTCTGAGCACTATGGGACTTAACTTCTGAGGTCATCAGTCCCCCAGAACGTAGAACTACTTAAACCTAACTAACCTAAGGACATCACACACATCCATGCCCGAGGCAGGATTCGAACCTGCGACCGGAGCGGTCGCGCGGTTCCAGACTGTAGCGCCTAGAACCGCTCGGCCACAATGGCCGGCCAACTTGAATTATACTGGAAGGTCGGGTAATATCGGACATGTGATGTTTTCGGAGTTATAAAGTTTTCAGAAGTTGCTGTTGGAACATTTTTTACATTAATCAGTATTACAAAACGTTATGTTATAGAATTCTAAAACTCATTGTGATAAGAATTTTTTCCTCTCGTTGCGTTTTGGTCCTCTATATTTTTGCAGGGTTGTATCGGACATGAAATTGTAAGGTTTGTTAGAAAAAAGTTTTAATTGTATCGTAAATGCCTATAAACATTAAACTACAGTAAGTTTCCACGTCGGAAGGATTGGACTAAAAAAGAAATCAGAATTGAATTTATTAATTTAAAGTACTGAACAGAAAAGCCGTAAATTAGAAGCATAGCTTAATGTTTAACGAACCAGTGATCGAACGTTCTTGGATAGAATCTTATTCCCTAAAACAGATTTCATGGCCAGCTCTTTGGTTTTCCGTAAAGATTGAAGCCTACCAACTAATGTACTTCTTAGAAGTGAATATTTCTCACTCGCTTCCCTGATTGTCATTTCAGGAACTATGGATTCCATTAGGTTATTTTCTTCAATTCATGACAGAGCAGAACGTAATAGTATTTCCTCTGCGAAAACATTATATTATGTATTCTGTCTACAGATCTTGAACTTTTACATGGATTATGTCAAAAGGGGCCATACACTTGGTGCAAATATAATAGATACCAATGTCCGGAGTATATTTATACACATAAACCACAGTTCTCCGAAATCTGTCATCGGCGTCTTAACTCCAATTTTTAGGGGTCAGTCTGATACTGATATTGAGCCATGGCGGCTTCAATTTTGGCCGCATGGCACTCCATTGGCGCCACTAACTACCTGGGTTGCCGATATCGATCTGGTCATATGTCGCGAACTAGGGTCCTTGGTCAAGGCGTGTGTTCTTGGTTTTACGGGCCCTGGACAGTCAGTTGGCTGGAGAGGGCGTAGCTGACAAGCTGTTGCTTCGGCTGACTCTACCTGTCCGGTATGGGCCTGAAGAAGCCACGAGTGGTTAAATTGGGCGGAGGCAAGCCGGGTCACTTAGACTGGTAGCGGCGAGTTGTGGGGTAGCAGCCGACGTCGCATGCTATCTGGTTGGCAAATTCCTGGCCTATTCTGCAAGCTTAAATTTTACTTTACCCCGAAACCGCCTGTACAGATTGGAGGCAGTAATACCCCGGCTTGGAATCCTTGAAGTCACGGCTCCTTCACGTCTGAGTTAAGTTTGTTTTCTTATTTTTTTGGGTACTTGGTATTGCAAGACCAGTCTGTGTTAATGTGAAACTGGATTTGTTATACACTCCTGGAAATGGAAAAAAGAACACATTGACACCGGTGTGTCAGACCCACCATACTTGCTCCGGACACTGCGAGAGGGCTGTACAAGCAATGATCACACGCACGGCACAGCGGACACACCAGGAACCGCGGTGTTGGCCGTCGAATGGCGCTAGCTGCGCAGCATTTGTGCACCGCCGCCGTCAGTGTCAGCCAGTTTGCCGTGGCATACGGAGCTCCATCGCAGTCTTTAACACTGGTAGCATGCCGCGACAGCGTGGACGTGAACCGTATGTGCAGTTGACGGACTTCGAGCGAGGGCGTATAGTGGGCATGCGGGAGGCCGGGTGGACGTACCGCCGAATTGCTCAACACGTGGGGCGTGAGGTCTCCACAGTACATCGATGTTGTCGCCAGTGGTCGGCGGAAGGTGCACGTGCCTGTCGACCTGGGACCGGACCGCAGCGACGCACGGATGCACGCCAAGACCGTAGGATCCTACGCAGTGCCGTAGGGGACCGCACCGCCACTTCCCAGCAAATTAGGGACACTGTTGCTCCTGGGGTATCGGCGAGGACCATTCGCAACCGTCTCCATGAAGCTGGGCTACGGTCCCGCACACCGTTAGGCCGTCTTCCGCTCACGCCCCAACATCGTGCAGCCCGCCTCCAGTGGTGTCGCGACAGGCGTGAATGGAGGGACGAATGGAGACGTGTCGTCTTCAGCGATGAGAGTCGCTTCTGCCTTGGTGCCAATGATGGTCGTATGCGTGTTTGGCGCCGTGCAGGTGAGCGCCACAATCAGGACTGCATACGACCGAGGCACACAGGGCCAACACCCGGCATCATGGTGTGGGGAGCGATGTCCTACACTGGCCGTACACCACTGGTGATCGTCGAGGGGACACTGAATAGTGCACGGTACATCCAAACCGTCATCGAACCCATCGTTCTACCATTCCTAGACCGGCAAGGGAACTTGCTGTTCCAACAGGACAATGCACGTCCGCATGTATCCCGTGCCACCCAACGTGCTCTAGAAGGTGTAAGTCAACTACCCTGGCCAGCAAGATCTCCGGATCTGTCCCCCATTGAGCATGTTTGGGACTGGATGAAGCGTCGTCTCACGCGGTCTGCACGTCCAGCACGAACGCTGGTCCAACTGAGGCGCCAGGTGGAAATGGCATGGCAAGCCGTTCCACAGGACTACATCCAGCATCTCTACGATCGTCTCCATGGGAGAATAGCAGCCTGCATTGCTGCGAAAGGTGGATATACACTGTACTAGTGCCGACATTGTGCATGCTCTGTTGCCTGTGCCTATGTGCCTGTGGTTCTGTCAGTGTGATCATGTGATGTATCTGACCCCAGGAATGTGTCAATAAAGTTTCCCCTTCCTGGGACAATGAATTCACGGTGTTCTTATTTCAATTTCCAGGAGTGTATTAACGCGCCTCCGAGTGATAGTGTGTTCCATCATCGGTCTGTGTAACTGATAGCAAGTTGTTGTTCCAGGCCATATTCCGTGCAAGTGTACGAGTATTCTCTGTGACAAATTGAATCAGCGAAATTAAATATGTAACATACTCTGTGTCGCGGGCGAAGCGCTCTTTGTAGATGAGTATGTCTTAATTACTGCATCGGCAGGCGCTGATATTTAGTTTTCTAACTTACAAGTAATTTTAGAGTGTGTTAAGCTTGTAGCTTTTGCAATAGGTTGAGATTTCTATCTTAGGCATTCTCCTCTGTAACCTTATTTGCGCAGATTATTTTTCCCTTTTGATGCGTGTTGGCAGGGTAGCTTCGGCAGCGGATGAAACATTCCTCTTCCATGGGCTCGGAGCTAAGACGTGTATGGTTTATGGTGCGGCGCCACTTCCGTCGTCGCACGGCGTCTTGGTTGGCCGACAACCTGGTGCCTCTGCCAGCCTCGTTGTGGTGGCTCAAGTTAGGTAAAGTCGATCGTTTGATGCGTGCCACGGCGGAGTGTTGCCGATTAAGGGGGAACCACTAGTCTGTCCTATTTGGTGAACTCGGTAAGCACCATGATGTTTAAAGCGTGTTCTGCAAACCCGAAGTTCCTACTCCGTACACCTGCTCTTTAACACACAAACCTTGTGCCCTTATTGCTACTTATGGCCTTTTACTTATCAATACAAACCGTTGAACCTTTCCCTTGATCCACAGTCGTTAGCTAACTCCACTCATTGTGAAATTTGGCTGCTAGTTCCTTGTTGGCTTTGATAGCCGTCTGCTGTGGTTCTCATCTTGTCTTGTATTTTGGGCAATTATATATTTATTAAACATCATTGTCAACGTTTCTGCTGGTGTGTACCAGTTGGCAATCACATTTCAGTTGCATGTCCCGCCAGCTTACCTTGTATTCGAGCAACTGTATTTTTATTAAACATCATTATCATTGTTTCTGCTGGTGTGTACCTGTTGGGAATCACATTTTAATGGCATACCTTCCCATCTTTGCTTGTATTTTGGGGGATTGGGTATTTTATGGCTTAAGGGATTTTTGTTAACGCTTACACATTGTTAAGGACTTTCCAAGAGCCAAAATCAGTGGCGTGACTTTTTACTCTTTCTGTATTTTCGATAGGCCTTGTCCGCTTGTGTAACGTTTTACCGATGTTTGGAAATTGTTGGTAAATTTAGTGCCTGTCATTGTAATTTATTTTACTGATAAAATTGTTTGCTGAACCCACCTGCAGCCACTCCTAGTTGGTGTGACTTCCTTCTTGTGCCTGGGAACTGTGTAGCCCTGGTTTCAAGCCCTGGTCTTAATAGTATAAATTGTTAAAGTTTATTAATGAATCGAGCCTATTCAAGTTTTTAAAATGATTGTGAGTGCTGTTATTCTTTTAACAAGGTTTCTTAATCTGTAATTATAATATTGTTGTTTTGCAATGAAGTGTCTTCCATCAAACAACAAATGATGAAATATGTGGGTCCTCGTTCCACGTGGTTTTCCTTTAAGTTATCCCAACCCTATTTGTAAGAATTCAAGTATCTGTCCGGTTGTACGTAAAACCAGAATGAGGGTATGAACAATGTGACTTGGGCCAGAGTTCTGGATCTCAGACCCATGAAGCTTCTTTTTGTAGGATATCAGAGTCCGTCTGCTCATCCACTGTCTTAATGCTGCAGATGGTATTGTCTGTATTAGTAAAAGAAGCTGTAATTTGTCATTTACGTACTTTTACGGAAATTTGTTCTTTTTAATAAAGCGATTATTTGCCCTTAGATTACTCATCATTATGTGGTAGTGCATTCTCTGGCCTCGACGCACGAACTGATTCCGTCGTGAAGGGTGTCCTTCAGGAAAGTAGGTTCACAACTGCAGTAATTGGACTTTGACATCCTGGAACCTGGGATGTAGTTCATGCCCAACCTAGTCCTACATATGTTCTGTGGGGAGCATATCCGGGGATCTTGCTGGCCACTGGAGTACCTATTGCTTTAAAAATAACACATGTTTTTGAATGGGGCCTGCCTTTAGCAAAATGGACAAAAAGCGAAATTGTTTTGCTAATGGCGGACCCCTCTGAAAAACATATGTTATTATTAAAGCAAACGCAGACAAAAGAGCTTCAACATCAATGTGATTATCCGGACTCCCTGCCAGGCATTTCCAAGCAAGCTCTACAGGAAATCCCAGAACACCATAGAAAAGCTACATCAAAGTATCTGATATATAAAGTTCAACAGAATCTGTCTTTCACATAATGTAATACCTAACTATACACATGTAAATGTAAACAGTATGTTACCTGCAGCCCAACGTGGCAAACACAAAGCTGAAATTGAGTGGCCCAAGCAATAAATTAGATACCTACATACAAAAAAAAGTAACTCAATGTTGAACTATTTAAAATTCACCTGGAACTAGGAAATCACATCAAAATGTCTGAAATATTTAATGATATCAAGAATACAGTCAAACAAAACACAGAAACACAACTAAAAACAAAATGGAATAAACAACAACAAAAGCTAAACGCCCTCTTAAAACAAAATGAAAAGATTAAACAAGCCACGCATTCAACAAATGTCTGGTGAACCTTGCTGACATACAACTAACTAACCAAGGAACATATTTTCTAGAAAAAGGCCCAAAATACAATTTCAACACACACATTACACACAAGACAGTGGAGGATCTTATCACAAAGTGAATACACCATAAAAACAACAAGAAAGGAACAGTAAGCCATTCTCCAATGCATGTCTGACAAGAGAGTTAGCTGCAGAAGAAATAAGATACACAATCAAGGGAAACAAGAACGACATATTGACAGGAACAAAAACTGAAGAAGGAAAAACATGCAGAAAAATAAAAACAAACTTAAAAACAACGAGGCACTAATTACGAGATTACAAGATCAGACAAGGGTAGCACCATAATAATAATAAAACAGAATGAATACAAAGATAAAACATTAAAATTTCTGGAAGACAACAAAATAACAAAGTTAACCAGTGACCCAACACAAAGATACCACAAAAATACACAAACATTTCTAAAAAAATATCTCACACATACTCACAAAACGGAAAGCGAAATGGCTGAAACAAAAGAACCCCCCAAGCACCCACACTGAACAGCCTACTAAAGCTCCACAAGGAGGGCATTCCGATACGCCCCATTGTCAATTTGAGAAGTGCACCCACATATCACTTAGTCAGAGATATGCACACATACTTACAGAAACATTACATATACACAAATAACAGAAGCATACACGACACCAAAGAGCTCATACAAAAAATCAAAGGCATCAATGTACCCACAACAATTACACTCACATCATTTGACATCATATCCATGTACACCAATATCCTCAGCACAGAAACCACCAACATCATCAACCAAAAACTAGAACAGGCAGATATTCCCAAACCCCACACAAAAGAAATAGCTAGCATTCTAAAATTAATCACAGAGCAAAACTATTTCGCATTTGACAATCAGTTCTACTCACAAGAAGACTGACTTCCCATGGGGTCACCAGTCAGTGGACTTCTAGCCAACATTTTTCTGAATCACATTGAAAACAAAATATTTGAAACATTAGGACCCAAACAATACCAGATAATATATTGGTATCGTTATGTAGATGACATCATATGCCTTCTAGATGAAACACCCAGTCGCATCCAACAACTCCATAGTGATATGAACAAAGTCCACCCAAAATTTAAATTCACCTTAGAAACAGAAAACAACAAAATGTTAAACTTTCTTGAACTCATAGTATACAGACACAAGAACAAACACCAGTTCTCCATATTCAGATAAGTAACCACCACCAGCACAGCCATTCACAAACATTCCAATCATCCATCTACACACAAAGTAGCTGGTTTGCAATATATGCTACACAGATCGAACAAAACTCCACTCTCTGAAAGCAACTATAACAGTGAATTACAGACAAGCAGACAAATAGCTGTGGAGAATGGATATGACACACACTATAGATAGAATGAACCACAAAATTAAAAGAGGCACCCAACACACAAAAGCCTTCTCATCAACTTACAAACACACAGAACACGCAAACGAGCACACATGAACAAGGAAAACCCAAGACAACAAACAAGTGGTTCTCTCTCACCTCCAACAACAAAGCAGCCCACAGAACAGGCAACATACTCAAGAAACAAGGGCTAAAAATTGCCTTCAGGACAGACAACATAGAGGAACCTAGGGATAACCAACACAAGCACAGACAAACACAACACATTCGGTATTTACCAACTAACGTGTCAGGACTGCAAATCAGA